>NC_088380.1:175195833-175500000 GCF_037993035.2 Macaca fascicularis | reverse complement strand
CATTTTAGAAATACTACCCTGGAAGAAGAAGAGAATGAACAGCAAGAGGAACATTATCTTTCAATAAGCTACATGTATTATTGGATGGAGATGTGTGTGTGTGTGCACGCGCATGCATGTGTGTGTGTGCATGCATACATGCATATGTGTATCTATCTGTCTATATGTATGTGCGTGAGTATGTATATTTAAAATGTGTTGGCCACCAGTGTGCCAGGTACTGCTCTGAGAACTGTTCACAGAGACTCTCATTTAATCCTCAGAATTACATCAAGGTGGTGATTATTATAAGGTTCATTTTACAGGTGACTAAATGTAAGCTCAAAGAGGTTAAGTACCTTGCCCAAGGTCACATAGCTGTTAGATAGTAGAGTCAGGATGTGAGCCTCAGCGGCCTGACCCCTGAGCTGCTCCCCACATCACTCCAGCACTCTAGTGGAAATTCTGGCCTGGAGTGGAGTCTCTGGGAAGGTGACTTCCCTCCTCCTCCATGGACATTCAGCTGGTCTGAGTTCTTTGTGGGGCATCAGTCAGCACCACAAAGCTCCAAACAGGAGTGGGGAACACCCATTCACAGAGATCTGTGTGGAGTTTCATGCAAGGCAGATGTGTCCTTGTGTGTTTGCACTGGGGCTGAAACAGAGCATTTAAATGCAGGTCAAATGCAAAGGTTGACCTGCCAGAAACACTCGGGCAGTTCTAAGGCTGGTGGGGCAAGAGGGCAGTCTCCTGAAAGGGTCCGTCTGGGAGCCTGGGCTGGAGGCTACAGACAACTTTGGAGTTTAGAGTTTTCATGAAGGGCTTGCTACATAGAGAGCTCTCCCCACCACTGCATCTGCATTTCTGATGTGAAAGCTTTGATTCTGAGTCTTCTGAGCTGTGCTGCCAGGTCGCTGGGGACATTCTGCACTGAGAGCAACTTCTTCTTGCTTGGCTCCATCGTGCCAAATGCAGCTCTCCCTGAGGAGTTTAGGGGTTTTCATCACACAGATGACGTTTCCTGAGCATCTACTGTTGCCAGGCGGAGTGCGAGAATGCTGTGGTGAGCCAAGCGGACATGGTTCTGCTGACGTTAATCACAGAGTCACACGGAAGATGTCACCATGGGGGTCAAATGCTGTGACGAAAAGACAGCCAATGCTTTGGGAATCTGTAATGTCACTGGTAGGTGTGGAAGCTGATATTGGAGAAGTAGTGCTGGAGCTGAGATCCATGCATCTGTAGGAGTTAACCCAGCAAGGAGGGAGAAGAGAAACTAGTGCGTACGACGACCTGCCCCCCACCAGAAGGGATGGGGCATTTTAGGAAGGTTAAGGCCAGTGGAGTTGGAACCAGAGATCAAGGGAAAGTCTGATAAAAGATGAACTAAAGACAGGAGGCAGGGCTCTAACAGTTAATTTCCTGTCTCAACTGGGTAGGCTGTGGTGCCTGGTTGTTTGATCACACACTTGGTCTAGATGTCGCTGTGAAGGTATTTTGTAAATGCAATTAATATCTACAGTCAGTTGACTTTTTAAACAATATACTTAGGAGGTACAAGTACAGGTTTCTTATATGCATATATTGTGTTGTGGTAAAGTGTAGGCTTTTAGTGTCCCCATTACCCAAATACTGAACATTGTGCCCAACAGGTAGTTTTTCAGCCCTCACCACCCTCCCACCTTTTGTAGTCTCCAGTGTCCATTATTCTACTTGGTATGTCCACGTGTACCCATTGTCAAGCCCCCACTCATAAGCGAGAACATGTAGTATTTGACTTTCTGTTTCTGAGTCATTTCACTGAGGATAATGGCCTCCAGTTCCATACACATTGCTGCAAAAGACAGGATTTCATTCTTATTTATGGCTGAGTAGTGTTCCATGTATATAGATATTCCACATCTTTTTTTTTTTAATTTTTTTATTTTAAGTTCTGGGATACATGTGCAGAATGTGCAGGTTTGTTATGCAGGTTTATATGTGCCATGGTGGTTTGCTGCACCCATCAACCCATCATCTAGGTTTTAAGCCCCGCATGCATTAGGTATTTGTCCTAATGCTTTCCCTTCCCTTGCCCCGCAACCCTCAACAGGCCACGGTGTGTGTTGTTCCCCTCCCTGTGTCCATGAATATACACTACATTTTCTTTATCCAATCCTCTGTTGATGGACATTGAGGTTGATTCCATATCTTCACTATTGTGAATAGTGCTGTGATAGACATACAAGTGCAGGTATCTTTTGGATGTAATATTTATTTCTCTTTGGGTGTTTACCCAGTAGTGGCGTTGCTGGATCAAATGGTAGTTCCATTCTTAGTTCTTTGAGAAATCACCATACTGTTTTCCATAAAGGTTGTGCCGATTTACATTCCTACCAACAGCGTATGGGCATTCCTTTCTCTCCACATTCTCACCAAAAATCTGTGGTTTTTAGACTTTTTAATAATGGTCATTCCGCTGGTGTGAGATGGTATCTCATTGTGGTTCAGATTTGCATTTTTCTGATGATTAGTGATGGTGAGCATTTTTCATATGTTGGACTAAGTGTATGTGTGTTTTTGAGAAATGTTTATTCATGTCCTTTGCCTACTTTTTAATGGTTTTTTTTTTTTTCTTGTCAAGTTCCTTATAGATTCTGGACATTAGACCTTTCTTTAGACATACTTTAAAAATATTTTTCACATCCTGCGGGTTGTCTGTTTACTGTTGTTTCTTTTGTTGTGCAGAAGCTTTTTAGTTTAAGTCCCATTTTTATATTTTTGTTTTTACTGCATTTGCTTTTGAGGACTTAGTCATAAATCCTTTGCCTAGGCCAATGGCCAAAAGAGTTTTTCCTAGGTTTTCTTCTAGGATTTTTATATTTGCATGTTTTACATTTGGGCCTTGAATTCATTGTGAGTTAATTTTTTTTATATGGCGAAAAGTATGGGTCCAGTTTCATTCTTCAGCATATGGCTATCCAATTTTGCCAGCACCATTGATTGAATAGGGTGTCATTTCCCCAGTGTATATTTTTGACTTTGTTGAAGATCAGTTAGTTGTAGGAATGTGACTTTATTTCTGGGTTCTCTGTTCTGTACCATTGACGTATGTGTCCATTTTTATACCAGTACTGTGCTGTTTTGGTTACTATGGCCTTGTAATATAATTTGAAGTCAGGTAATATGATGCCTCCAGCTTCGTTCTTTTTGCTCAGGATTGCTTTGGGCTATTTGGGCTCTTTTTTGGTTCCATATGAATTTTAGGATTTTTTTCCTAATTCTGTGAAAAATGACATTGGTCATTTGATAGGGATTGCAATGAATCTGTAGATTGCTTTGGGCAGTATGGTCATTTTAACAACATTAGTTCTTCAAATCCATGAGCATGGGATGTTTTTCCATTTGTTTGTGTTGTCTACAATTTCTTTCATCAGTGTTTTGTAGTTCTCCTGATAGACATCTTTCACCTCCTTGGTGAAATATATTCCTAGGGTTTTGTTTTTGTTTTTGTTTTTGTTTTTGTCCTTGTCTTAGCTTTTTTAAGTGGGATTGCCTTCTTGATTTGGTCCTTGACTAGATAGTTATTGGTGTTTAGGAATGCTACTGATTTCTAAACATTCATTTTGTAGCCTGAAACTTTACTGAATTCATTTATTAAGTCTAAGAGTTTTTTGGTCAAATATTTAGTGTTTATTTTCTAGATATAAGATTATATCATCAGCAGAAATATTTGACTTCCTCTTTTCCAATCTGGATGCCTTTTGTTTTCTCTTCGCTGGTTGCACTGGTGAGGACTTCCAATACTACATTGAGTAAGAGTCTTGTTCCAATTCTGTTTTTTTTTTTTTTTTTTGAGAGGGAGTCTTGCTCTGTCGCCCAGGCTGGAGTGCAGTGGCGCGATCTCGGCTCACTGCAAGCTCCGCCTCCTGGGTTCAGGCCATTTTCCTGCCTCAGCCTCCCGAGTAGCTGGGACTACAGGCGCCCACCACCGCGCCCGGCTAATTTTTTGTATTTTTAGAGATGGGGTTTCACTGTGGTCTCGATCTCCTGACCTTGTGATCCGCCCGCCTCGGCCTCCCAAAGTGCGTCTTGTTCCATTTCTTAGAGGGAATTCTTTCAACTTTTTTCAAGGATGATGTTGGCTGTGAGTTAGTTGTATATAGCCTTTATTATTTGAGGTATGTTCCTTGTATGCGTAGTTTGCTAAATTATATCATGAAGGGATGCAGAATTTTATCAAATGATTTTTCTGCATCTATTAAGATGATCATATGGTTTTTGTCCTTATTTCTGTTTATGTGATGCATCACATTTATTGATTTGTGTATATTGAAGCATCCTTTCATTCCTGGAATAAATCCCACCTGATGGTGGTCTATTATCTCTTTGATGTGCTGTTGGATTCAATTTGCTAGTATTTTTTTGAGAATTTTTATGCCTATGTCCATCTAGGATATTAGCCTGTAGTTTTCTTTTTTCATTGTGTCCTTGTCTGGTTTTGGTATTAGGGTGATTCTGACCTCATAGAATGAGTAAGGGAGAATTACCTCCTCCTCAATTTTTTGAAATAGTTTCAGGAGGATTAATATTAGTTTTTTGTGTGCTTGTTAGAATTAAGCTATGAATCCATCTTTGGATTTATGGTCCTGGGCTTTTCGGTGGCAGTTTGGGGGGGGATATTTTGTATTACTTATTCAGTCTCTCTACTTATTAGGGGTCTACTGTTCAAACATTCTACCATTCCTGTTTCAATTTCAGGAGGTTGCATGCTTCCAGGAATTTATCCATTTGTTCTAGATTTTTTAGTTTGTGATTGTATAGTTGTTCATAATAGTCTGGTGATCTTTTGTATTTCTGAAATATCATTTGTAATGTCTCCTTTTTCATTTCTGATTGTATTTATTTGGATCTTCCCTCTTCTTGGTTAGTTTAGCTAGTGATTTATCAATTTTGTTTATCTTTTTGAAGAACCAACTTTTTCTTTTGTTAATCTTTTGTATTGTTCTTTTGGTCCCCATTTCATTTAGTTCTGCTCTGATTTTTGTTACTTCTTTTCTGTTTTGTTGTTCATACTAGAATCCTTAGTCTCACCATGATCTTTGTTATTTCTCTTCTTCTGTTAACTTTGGGTTTTTTTGGTTCTTCTTTTTCTAGTTTCTTGGGGTATGATGTTAGGTTGTTAATTTGTGATCTTTCTACCTTTGTGATGTAGGCATTCAATGCTATTAATTTCCCTCTTAGCACTGCTTTTGCTGTATCCCATAGGTTCAGGTATGTTGTTTTTTCATTTTCATTCATTTGGATTTTTTAAAATTTTCGTTTTAATTTCTTTGTTGAGCCAGTGGTTGTTCAAGAGCATGCCGTTTAATTTCCATGTATTTGGATAGTTTCAAAAGTTTGTCTTGGTATTGATTTATAGCCTTACTCCTCTGTGATCTGAGAAAATATTTGATGTAATTTCAGGTATTTTAATGTGTTAAGACTTGTTTTGTGGGCTAGCTTGTGGTCTGTCTTGGAGAATGTTCCATGTGCTGGTGAAAAGAATGTATATTCTTTAGTCGTTGGGTAGAATTTCTGTAAATGTCTATTAAGTCCATTTGGCCTAAAGTCCAATTTAAGTCCAGTGTTTCTTTGTTAATTTTCTGTCTCAGTGATCTGTCTAGTACTGTCGGTAGGTTGTTACCAAGACCCCACTATTATTGTATTGTTGTCTGTTTCTTTCATTAGGTCCGGTATTACTTGTTTTGTATATTTGAATTCTCCAATATTGGTTGTGTATATATTTAGGATTATTACATCCTCTGGCTGAATTGCTCCCTTTGTCGTTATATAATGACCTTTTTTGTCTTTTTTTACTGTTTTATGTGATATGTCTTTTTTATCTGATATAAGTATAGCTATTCATGCTCACTTTTGGTTTCTGTTTGTATGGAATATCTTTTTCCACTCCTTTACTTTCAGTCTATTTGTGTCTTTATGGGTAGGATAAGTTTTTTGTAGGCAACATATAGTTGGATCATGTTTCTTTATCCATTCTGACAATCTGTATCTTTTAGGTAGAGCATTTAATCCATTTATATTCAGGGTTAGTATTGATATGTGAGGCTTTGTTCCTGTCACATTGTTGATTGTTTTCAAGTTGTTTTATAAATTGTTTGTTTCTTTTTCTGTCTTTGTGGTTTGGTGAAATTCTGTGGTGTTGCCATTTGATTCCTTTCTCTTCCTCCTTTGTATAATTGTTTTATATGAACTGTGAGTTTTCTACTTTCATGATTTTTTGTGACAGTGAATATTGACCTTTAATTTTTACATTTAAGACCTCATTGAACATTTCCTATAGGATTGCTCTAGTGGTGGCAAATCCCTTAGTGTTTGCTTGTCAGGGAAGGACTTTATCCTTAATTTATAAAGCTTACTTTGGCAGAATACAAAATTCTTGGCTGACAGGTTTTTTTTTTCTTTCAGCACTTTGAAAATGCCATCACATTCTCTTCTAACCTGTAAGGTTTCTGTGAAAAGTCTTCTGTTAGTCTGAGGGGTTTCCTTTGTCTATGACTCCCTGCTTTTCTGTTGCTAATTTTAAAATCCTTTATTTCACTTTTATATTAAACATTCTTAATATAATATGCTATAATGATATTCTTTTTGCAATATATTTGCCTGAAGATTTCTGGGCCTCCTGTAAATGGATGTCTAACTCTCTTGATAGACTTCGGAAATTTTCATCAATTACTTTCTCACATATGTTTTCTAAACTTTTTGATCTCTTTCCCCCTTGGTAATATCAACGATTCGTAAGTTTAACTTTTTTCTCTCTTTTTCCCCTTGGTAATATCAACAATACATAAGTTTGGTCGCTTTATATACTCCCACACATCTCAAAGTCTTTGTTCATTCTTTTTATTCTTTTTTCCTTATTTTTGTCTGACTGGATTATTTCAAAAGACCTGTCTTCAAGTTCTGAGATTCTTTCTTCTGCTTGTTGTAGTCTATCATTGAAATTTTCTAATGTATTTTGTATTTCCTTCAATTAATTTTTTAGTTTCAGAATTCTGCTTGGCTTTTTTGTTTTTGTTTTTGTTTTTGAGACAGGGTCTAACTCTGTTACTCAAGCTGAAGTGCAGTAGTGTGATCACAGCTCACTGCAGCCTTGACCTTCCAGGCTCCAGCAATCCTCCCACCTCAGCCTCCCTAGTAGCTGGGACCACAGGCGCATGCTACCTTACCCAATTAACTTTTTATTTTTTGTAAAGACAGGGTCTCACTACGTTGCGCAGGCTGGTCTCAAATTCCTGGGCTCAAGCAATCCTCCTGCTGGCCTCCCAAAGTGCTAGAATTAAAGGCATGAACCACTGTACCTGGGCTTTGGCTTTTTTTTTTTTTTTTTTTTTTTTAAGATGTCTGTCTCCTTAGAAATTTCTTATTTATATCCTACATTGATTTTTACATTTCTTTGTGTTGGTTTTCAGATTTCTCTTGCATCTCATTGAGCTTCTTTAAGAATAACATTTTGAATTCTTTACCTGGCATTTCAAGGAATTCTTTTTGATTGGGATCTGTTGCCAGACAATTGTGGTCCTTTGGTAGCATCATATTTCCCTGCTTTTTCATATTTTCTGTGTCCTTCCTTGGATTTCTGCACATCTGGTGTCGCAGTCACTTGTTCTAATTGTTTGAAATTGGTTTTGTAGGGGAGAATGTTCTCTGAGGATGTATATATGTTGTTGATTAAGATACTTTGGCTTTGATTTTGAGTCCCTGTGGTAATGTGATCTTTGTATGAATTTGTCAGCAGGGCATAGGATCAGTGGTCTCTATAATCACATCCTCAGTGATTTAGGGTACCATTATTAGTTGAAGTGGTGGTAAAGTTTAGCTGGAGATTTACATGCAAACTAAGCCAGTCTTTGGGCCCCAGTAGTGGCAGCATAGAATGAGCAGCATAGAAGGTGGGAAGCTGCTGTCAATCTCAGGTCAACCCCCTTCCCAGCAACTCCCTCAGATCTCACTCGAGAGGAGATGCTCCCTGGACCAGCGCCTCTCTGCCTGTCCTGCTCATTCCTCCAGCTTCTGCCTCCAAGCTCCCCATAGCCACACTGTCCACAGAACACTTCCTGCAGCTGTGTGAATGATGGCCCAACAGTTTATCCTCCCCTCCTTCAGCCTGCACAGAGCAGAGTCTCCCTGGCCAAAGGAATAAGCTAGACAAGTACCCCATCCCGGTGTCTGCTCCTTCCCACCACCAGCTGAGTCCCTGCCCCTGCTGCGGAATAGGGCAAGCATCCACTCAGAATGCAAATGTCCCACAGCCTTTCATGTGGGGAGGGCAGAGGGTGAGTACAGATGAGAGGCCCGAGGAAGCTCTGCCACACCACCCTCTGCCCTTGTCTGCAGTCATGGCCTCTCATTGTGCTTTGAATAAAATAACCTCCAAGGCCTCAGCGTGATCTGCCCTGTCTCCCACTGTCCTCTCCTGGCCCACGAGACTTCAGCCCCTCAACCTGCCTTCTCTGCCTCGGAACTCAAGCTCTGGACTGTCCACAGGCTGCATTCTTGCCAGACTCTTCCACCTCCCCTGCTCTTTCCAAGTCTTCACCCTTTTCACCTATCAATCCTCATCTTAAAATATGTCCTCCTCAGCTGTGCATCTTCCTTTTTTTTTTTTTTTTTCCTGAGACAGAGTCTTGCTCTGTTGCCCAGGCTAGAGTGCAGTGGCACCATCTTGGCTCACTGCAACCTTGGCCTTCTGGGTTCAAACGATTCTCCTGCCTCAGCCTCCCTAGTAGCTGGGACTACAGGCATGCGCCACCACACCTAGCTAATTTTTGTATCTTTAGTAGAGACGGGGATTTGCCATGTTGGCCAGGCTGCTCTCGAACTCCTGGCCTCAAGTGATCCACTTGCCTCAGCCTCCCAAAGTGCTGGGATTACAAGAGTGAGCCACCGTGCCTGGCCAGCATATGTCTTTTCTTTTTTTTTTTCTTTTTTTTTTCTTTTTTTTTTTTTTTTTTTTGAGACACAGTCTTGCTTTGTTGCCCAGGCTGGAGCGTAGTAGCGCAATCTTGGCTCACTGCAACCTCTGCCTCCTGGGTTTAAGCGATTCTCCTGCCTCAGCCTCATGAGTAGCTGGGATTACAGGCATGTGCCTCCACATCCAGCTGTATTTTTTGTATTTTTTTTTTTTAAGGAGGGGGGTTTCACCATGTTGGCCAGGCTGTTCTCAAACTCCTGACCTCAAGTGATCCACACGCCTCAGCTTCCCAAAGTATTGGGATTACAGGCATGAGCCACCATACCTGGCCCCTCGACTGCATCTTTCTGCAGTAAGCTCCTTGGAGTTTCCTTGTTCCTTCCCCAGAAAGCACAGATTGCAATTCATAATTTATATTTCTTTATACATCTGTCTGCTTGCTCTCATGCATGCACTCTCTCTCTCCCCCCATCTCCCTCCCTCCCTCTCCCCCTCCCTCTCCCTCCCTCCCTGCCTCCCTCTTCCTCCCTCCCTGCCTCCCTCTTCCTCCCTCCCTGCCTCCCTCTTCCTCCCTCCCTGCCTCCCTCTTCCTCCCTCCCTGCCTCCCTCTTCCTCCCTCCCTGCCTCCCTCTCCCTCTCCACCTATATTTGATTTTTAATTGCCTGAAAGCAGGCATTATGGCTATCTTGTTCCCCAGTATATACGATACTTAGCACATCATAATCGTTCAATAAATACTTGTGCCTGAATTAATGCATGCATGCATGAATGAATGCATTTCTCTTGGCTTTTCTGTCTGAGGGCACAATCTAAGCATGTGCATGATTGAATTTTAGGCTCCCTGAGACAGAAGTGGAATCTGGTTCATCCTTGTATTTCCCCCAGGATTTAGCATAGCTCTTGGCCCATAATGGGTACACAACCAAGGATCAAACCTAAAGGACATTAGTCCAATATGCCATGGCCACCCAAGACCTTATCAGGTCCAGTCCAGCATCCTGTGCCATGAGAGTCCCCAGGGGCCAGCCATAGGAGGAAAGTTACTTGGTCTTAATTAAACAATTAAAGATAATGTAAGATAATGTACGTTCCAATGTGGCCTTAAAGCTAAGGCTGGTTCAGTCATTGACACCTTGACCCATATTCTGTTTTAACCCATTTCTATCCCATTCAGTCATTTTGTGGTAGGTCTACTGGACACCAGGTAGTGTGCTAGCACCTTATTACTCAAAATGTGGTCTACAGACCAGCAGTTACCACCATCACCCAGGAGCTCATTAGAAATACAGATTCTCCAACCTTACCCCAGAGTTAGGGTCAGAATCTGTGGTCTAGCAAAATCCAGGTGATTTGCATGTATGTTGAAGTTTGAGAAGCACCAGGCTAGCAAAAGAAAACCTAGGTCTAGCCTCATGGAGCTTAAGGCAGACACTTGACAAATGGATGGCAGTGGCTATGTGTTGACTCTTCTAAGAGAGGATACTATGGGAGCTTTAGATCACCAAGAAGATCAAAGCAGTTCTTGTAAACCATCTTAAATGTTCTTCAGCTTTGTCCTGAGAGCAACAGAAAGCCTGGAAAAAGGGGTTTACAGCAAGGGTGGGGGTGAAGGAATTGGCCTGTCCCCGCTTGAGGATAGCATTAACTTTTATTTACAGTAGGAATAACCTTTGTAATTCATGATTACATAATTGCAATGACACTTTCTTGTCTTAAGCCACACTTGAGTCTCTGAGGAGGCGGCCTCATCCTAGGTGAGCAGGTCAGTGTAGGATGCTGAAGTCCAGGCAGGTCTAGGCTCAGCCTTTGCCTGTCCGGAAGGAGTCCCCATCTGTTGGGTGCAACCTCACTCTGAGCCCCTGTTCCTTCCTGCCATGTGGTCCTTCTGCTGGGAACTGTAGTACAGTGCTATCTCTGTCATTTCCTCAGTTTCCAAATGTACATCACAGATAGTCAACGTTGAATTAGGGTTCTTAAAATATATCATGCCTGGCTCAATTCTCCCAACAGCTTCTGGAAGCTAAGTGTGGAATTGTGGTAAGACTACAGTCAGAGCTGGGTTCAAGTCCTAACTCAACCACTTGCTTGCTGCATGACCTTGGGCAAGTGTTTTAACATCTCTGAACTTTTCTTCAACTGTGACTTCCTGCCACATAAGGATATTGTGAGGTCTGAGTATAAAATGCGTGCTTTGTTTATTAAACACATATTCATTGAATACCTACTATGTATCAGCTCTGTAAACAGCCACAGGGGGGATCCAATGGTGGGCAATTTTAGACAAGAATCCTGCCAACATGAAATGTATCAGTCCAATGGAGAAAAAATGTCATTAATTTGATAATCAAATAAATATTAAATGACAAATATAGTCATGCTTTGAAGTGGGGGAGGGAGGTTCTAAGAGTAAAAGAGGGACCCAATCCAGCCTGGAAAGTCAGGGAGGCTTCTCTGAAAAGGTGAGAATTTGTACAGTGTCTCTTTCTCAGGTGTTGTCACTCCGCGCCTCTTTCAGGTACCTGGAAGGAAACCACCTAACAGCCGTGCCCAGAGAGCTGTCCGCCCTCCGACACCTGACGCTTATGTAAGGAGCCCAGTATTGGGTGGGGTGTTTATTTTTCCCTCCTGGGGTCGCTCAGGAAACTGAGGTGGATGGTAAGAGGAAACAGAGCTGCAGGCTGATGCAAGTGGTAATTGAAAGATGCCTATGTCTGCTGAGGAGGACCAGAAGCCAGCCTACAACGGGAGAGTGGGAGTTCTTGCAGAATGAAAGAGCATTACCCTTGGGAAAGTAGGAGACCTACTGAGAAAAGGTGAAAGGACACCATCTCTCTGTGGGCTGGATTCCTATAAACTCCTGAAACCAGCCGCTAGATAAGGATTTCTCAACCTCGGAACTATGGACATTTGGGGTTAGATAATTCTTGGTTGTTGGGAGGCTGTCATAGACATTATAGGATGTTTAACAACATCCCTGGCCTCTCCTCACTAGATGCCAGTAATACTTCCCCCAGTATTGACAACCAGAAATATCTCCAGACTTTGCCAAATGTCACTGAAGGAGCACAAGTGCCCCCAGTTGAGAACCACTGCTCTAAAGCAATGGTCCTCACCGTCAGCTGATTACAGAAATCACCTGAGCAGTTTTTGTTTTTTTTTTTAAACTACTGATGCTCAAGCCCATGCTAGATCAATTAAATCAGAATATCTGGGCATGGAACTCAGGCATCAGAGGATTTAAAAGCTCCCCAGGTGATTCTAATGTGCAGCTAACATTGCCACAGCTCTGAATGTTTATCCCCACAGGGAAGCTCGAGGTTGCAGCTGGCAGAGGACTGCACCCCCACCAACCTCAGTCCTCCTAAGAGAGAACCTGATAAGATGGAATAAATGAATGTCAGAAGAGAAGGGGGATAGAGGAACAGTGAAAAGAATTAATCAGGGGGAAAAGTACTAAAACAAGGAGAGATTGTTATTATATTTATCATATTTTGTTGGTACAGTGAAATGGCTGAATAGTCATGTAACTGAATGATTGACTATCTGCATAAGTGAAAAGATGGATAAATGTACGACAATTGCTTGAATGATTGAATAAGTGTTTGAATGGAAAATGACCATTTGGATGAATGAGTGGGTGGATAAGTGGGTGGATGGATGGTGGGAGGGAGAAAAGGAGGGTGGGATGGATGGATGGGTGGGCAGGCAGGCAGGTGAGTGTGTGGGATAAATATGATAAATAGATGAGGGGTAGATGGGTGAGTGGGTGGGTGGGTAGGTAGATGGATGGATGGATGGATGGATGGATGGATGGATGGATGGATGGATGGATGGGCGGGCAAGCGGATGGGTGAGTGGGAGAGTAGATAAATAGGCCAGCAGCGGGATGGATAGATGAATGAGTGAATTAATGAATAGGTGGGTGGATGGGTGGATGGGTAGATGGGTGGGTGGATGGCAGGTATGTGATACTTGGGAATGGCCTCCTACAGATGCAACTAAGACAAAAGCATGACCCCTCTGTTTTACTTTTCCTAGTGACCTGAGCAACAACAGCATCAGCATGCTGGCCAACTACACCTTCAGCAACATGTCTCACCTCTCCACTCTGTGAGTATGCTGAGATGCTGTTTACCATGCCCGTGGGCCCAGCAGGAGATGGTCACTCTTTCCCTCCCTCCCAGCAGGACTGGGTTCTCTGCCCTAATGACCCTCAGGCCTATGGCTGCCCTAGCATAAGATAGACCTTAATCATCAGAAGGAAGATAAAGTAGGAAGCCTTCCACTGTCCAGGCAATTAGAGAGGAACTAGAACCTCATCGCTTCTGAAGAAGGCTGTCTTAGGAGCACCTTTTGTGGTTTGTGAATTTTCTTTCCCAGTAAATGGTTTTCCTACACAATTATATTTTGCTCAGACCCATTTATTTCCCATTAGCTTTGCACATTGTGAGCACTCATCACTGGACAGGAGAGAGAGGTGATGGACAAGCTGGTTAGAAAACCAGCCTGCAACAGAACCTGAGTAAACTGAGGAAATAAAGCCAGTGCACTTCCTGGATTGGTGACGAGGTTTCTTGTCCCTTTAGGGGATGTTCTGTCAATATATCAACATTAAAAAGATAAACCATTTGCTTTGGTTCACAACGTGAACAGTGCATCTATGCATGGTAGAGAGTAGAAAGACACAACAGGGCACGTGCCTCCTTTTCCACAGGATCCTGAGCTACAACCGGCTGAGGTGCATCCCCATCCACGCCTTCAACGGACTGCGGTCCCTGCGAGTGCTGTGAGTACCCCAGCGTGCTGATTTTGACTTACACATTGCTGAGTGACAGCAGGAAGCAGACTAAGCACTCTCCTTCCCCACTCTCCTTTGCCCAAAGCCCACTCCACCAAACACACCTTCCTACCCAGTACCCTTATTTGCTCAGTGGAGTGGAGAGTGTACCCTTGAGAGTCTGCCATTCCCAGGCTCCAGCCCACTACCACTGTGGAACCTTGAGCAAATCACTCAGCCCCTTCAACTTTCTGCTTCTTTATGTGTAAAATGGGATCAATAGCACCTCCCTTGTGAGGATTAGGATATGCAGTTGTATCCTGCCCTCTAGTTTGGGCATAGTGTGTGGCCATAGCCACGTTTCGACATCATTCTGTTTACAGTCGTTTCCTCAGAGGGGCGATGCAGCATGGTGAACCTCTGCATGGAAACACAGCTCCTACCCCAGAGATCACAAGCTGGAAACCCAGGGCCCCGTCCAGCTCGCAGACAGCTATTAGTTAGCAATTGTGGGGTTGGCTCATAAAGTGTCTTTTTAAAAACACAAAGCTTAATAAGCTGTCAACATTTAAATATCAGGAGGTTTCTTGCACAAATCCCACCCTCTATATTCTTTTGGAAAATTGAGAGACCTGGCCATACCAGGGCCCTGCCTCTGCATTCCTGCATGGCTGAGCAGCCCTGCCCCTTTAAACAGAGTCGTGCAGGCTGCAGCCTCCACACCCAGCCCGCTCTCCTTGCCTGCCTGGCCCTGTCCTACACATGGGTAGCTGAGTGTCTTCTCATCCATAAAATCAGATAATTATGGTAATTGCCTCACAGGGTCTTATGAGGATTAAATGAGATACTGTAAATGAAGTACTTAGCACAGGTCTGGCACTGTAAATGCTTAAGAAATATTCACTTGTTACTATTCTTATATCATAGCTTGCTAGGGCAGGAAGGCACCCCACCACCACCCCCAACCCTAGGCCTGATTAACTCCTGATTTTTGTGCCTTCCCATCTTGCTTCTGCTTTATTAGCACATTCCTTTGAATTCCTTTGGTCCTTTGAATATCACCCTTGAATGCTATTCATGAAAACAGAGATGCCAGATACTCCGCCCCCAAACCTGTCAACTTCCTGACTTTTTAGATCATTATTACTATAATGGTGATCAACATATTTTATGGGACAGTTTTCTTCCTCTCACCTTTTGCAACAGTGCTGTGAGACCAAGACAATTCTGCCCATTTTAAACATGGAGAAACCGAGGCCCAGACTGGTGAAGTCACTGGCCAAAGTCTAGCAGGTAGGAGGTTGCAGAATCCAGCCTCCTGGGACCCGGGGCCCTTTCCAGAGCTCAGTAGCAATCCACAAACAGCACCCAACAAGCTAGTCCATTTCGGAGTCTCTGGGCTGATGTGAATTATTGAGGCCCACAAAACACCGGTGTCAGCGACAACTCCCGCCACATGTCATCTGCGCTGTTATTAAAAATCAATTCTCTGGGGGCAAAGAAGTGCCCGCGCTGACAGTGTGCAATCTGTTACTGTCACTTATTTATTATCCACCTTCTCTGGGGAGTTTGAGAATGGAAACATCAGCACAACCATTTCCCTGTTTCCAGTTGAACACAGCAGGAGATGGGCTCGTATCACTGGCCAGGGCTGAAGCCGGACCTGCTCCCCCTTCCTTCTCCTACCATTCCCCCTCAATCCCAACCTATTGTCTTCCATCCCAGTCTAATAGTTCTGTGCGTGGGTTCGCTGCCAGGAGGTGGGACCTGCCAATTTGAAGGAATCTGCATGCATCTGTCTGTAATTAGTGTAGTGATGGTGGGGGCAAATCAATATGTAAGAGGGAGAGAAAATGTTTGCCTGTCCATCTGTCTGTCTTTTGGGGTGGTGGGGGTGATGGGGTGAACACCACCAGCCTGGCCAGGGTTTTCTCCTTCCTCGGCATCGTGTTTGCCCCAGCCCGGCACTACTACTGCCATGAGTTCATCAGCGGTACACGTAATCATACAACACGCTGGCACTTGCTTCTTGAAATACGAGTGAGTAGGCTTGCCCCAGCGTGGTGGCTCACACCAAAGTGTAATCCCACCACTTGGGGAGGTCGAAGCAGGAGGATTGCTTGAGCCCAGGACTTCAAGACTAGTCTGGGCAACATGGTGAAACCCTGTCTCTACCAAAAAAATACAAAAAATTAGCCAGGCATGGGAACATGCTCCTGTGGTCCCAGCTACTTGGGAGGCGGAAGTGGGAGAATGGTTTGAGCCTGGGAGGCGGAGGTTGCAGTGAGCTGAGATCACGCCATTGTACTCCAACCTGGGCAATAGAGCCAGACCCTGTCTCAAAAGGAAAAAAAAAAAAGAATTAATAGGCTTTTAGCATCATCATTTTAGAATCATGAGATTTTGTGCATAACGAGGGATCTTAGAGCACCTCAGTCCAACCATCTACCTCAGTGGGGAGCAACCGTTTTCTGCCTAAGGGCCAATTCAGGAAAAGTAAAAATGTTTATAGGCTACATTTCTTTTACAATATTTGTATCCTTTCTCCCACTAATTACACACCTAGGAATTTAGGTTAAAGAATCATCCAAAATGAGGGAAAGGTTCTGTGCATTAAAATCTTTGTTGTACTGTTTTTTTTAACCTAAATTTTAAATATTACCTACAAGGGCCACAGTGGGGAAATGTTTAAGGAAACCATGAGGCAACCAGTCAATGAAGTGCAATTATTAAAAGAGGCAAAGACGAAAACTAGATAGCACTGTGGGGAAGCGCTCATCGCATAGCGCTACATGGAGAAATACACCTAACTTGTATATGTGTTACAATTATAACTTGTAGACATTTATACCTATGAAGAAAGACTGTAAGAGAGCAAATGAAAAAAATGTGATATGTTTATATAAAGTCATTTCTATAACAAATGAAGGCAAAGGTAAAGATGAATGAAGACCGGGTAGGGTGGCTCACGCCTGTAATCCCAGCACTTCGGGAGGCCAAGGCGGGTGGATCACCTGAAGTCAGGAGTTCAAGACCAGCCTGACCAATATGGTGAAATCCTGTCCCTACTAAAACTACAAAAATTAGCCAGGCATGGTGGTGTGTGCCTGTAGTCCTAGCTACTCGGGAGGCTGAGGTGGGAGGATCAATTGAGGCAGGCAGGTGGAGGCTGCAGTGAGCAGTGATTGAACCACTGCACTCCAGCCTGGATAACACAGAGCAAGACCTTGTTTCAAAAAAAATAATAAATCAATAAAGATGAATGAAGATGGCAACATAGATGGTAACATATTTACAACTGAGGGAGCTGGAAGAAAGATTGGCTTTTTAAAATCAAGAATTACATTATCTACAACTGCATTTGAACATTTATATATTCTTTCCTCATTTCTGAGGGGTTTCATTCTTTTAATTAAACTTTCAGAAATGACCAGAGACCCAGAGATGTTGGGTGTTTGCAGCAGGAAGAAGAATGAGCGTCAAGGTTTAGTTTTGGAGTAGACAAAGGCCAAAAAGCGATCTGGAAAGCAGGAAGAGAAAATTGACATTTAAGAGAGAGAGGGAGTGTGTGTGTGCGTGCGTGTGTGTCTGTGTGTGGGTGGATATGAATACATTTCAGGACAGCACAACAGGAAGGTGGTCGTTTAGCCCTGAGTACAAAACACTGTGTGAAAAATGCTTTTTCTACTTGGCTCCGAATCTGAAAATAGAAAAAAGAGAACATTCTTGTGGACATCCTCATCCTTCTTAGGGGATCCATGCATCCCCTGATCTTTGCCCCACACCAAGTCACATGCCTTGTATGTGTGTGGTCCCAACTGTCTTGCCCCAGGCACAGGAGGGCCACCTGGAATCCGTTAGCTCTGGCAGGCAATTTCAGTGTGTGCCCATGAAGGAGCCAGTGGGATTATCATTCAGCATCCTTTGTCATTCACCATCCTCAGTATTTTTAGCTCCTAGTCCCTGAAGTGAGAATTGTGCTGTTTATACACATGGGGCTGTTCATCACTGCTCTACTAATTGCCTGAATTCTCCTTAAAACATCCATGGAAAGAAGCCCTTTGCTTGATTACCTTCTGAGACAAAGAGTTCACTCCCTTACCAGGCAACTCTATTCCACTTTTGACCAGCTATTAGAGCATCAGAAAAATTCTTCTGCTGAGCCAGAGGGTGACTCACTGTGGCCTCCCAACCATGGGTGAGGGCTGGCACTTTGACATCTCTAAAATAAAAATCAATAAACAAAAGTTTAACTGCAGAATTTAGGATTGAAGAGTGAATAATGAAAATTTTTCTGTCCAAACGTTTCATGTATAAGAAGAAAAGACAGGCCAGGCACAGTGGCTCACACCTGTAATCCCAGCACTTTGGGAAACCGAGGCGGGTGGATCATGAGGTCAGGAGATGGAGACCATCCTGGCTAACATGGTGAAACCCCATCTCCACTGAAAATACAAAAAATTAGCCGGGCGTGGTGGCGGCGCCTGTAGTCCAACTAGTCGGGAGGCTGAGGCAGGAGAATGGCGTGAACCTGGGAGGCGGAGTTTGCAGTGAGCCGAGATAGCACCACTGCACTCCAGACTGGGCCACAGAGCGAGTTTCAGTCTCAAAAAAAAAAAAAAGAAAAAGAAAAGAAAAGACAGATTCAGAGAGGTTTAGTGACTTGTTCAAGATCACTCATCCTTTCCTGAATACCTGCTATGGGTTAGCTGCTGTGCTTAACTCTGAAGGGGGAAAGAAAACAGAATGTGAATGAGACACAATTGCTGCCCTCAGGGAACTCTTGGTCTAGAAGGAGAAGTCAAGTAAATAAGCAACTACAATACAGGGTGATACCTGAGAGAAGAGCCATGGGGATGCAAGTGAGAGGCACGCAACCCAGTCTTAGCCACCCAAAAGGCTTTCTGAAAGGAAGGTTAATAATCACCACTGACATTCATCAAACCGTGGCTAGGCGCTGCGCACCGGGCTAAGTGCTTTGGTTATGTTATCTTAGTCACCTTCTACCTTGTGAAGGATACACCACTGTTATCCCCATTTCACAGATCAGTAAATAGAGGCTGAATGAGATGAAGTAACTTGCCCAAAGTGATGCAATCAGTAGGTAGTCAAGTTGGAATTTAAACCCGAGACTATTTGTTTTCAGAATCACTCTTCTTAACTTGTGCTTTCAGGAAGGACTGAGACTGAGAAACCAGAGGGGGTTACCTAAGTAGGGATGGGAGAGAAGAACATTCTAGGCCGGGAGAACATAAATGTCCTGGACAGGGGCCCTGAAGTCAGGAAAGGCATATCACCGGGGGAATCACAAGAAGCCACAGGGGTGGCTGCAATGTGGCTTCTGGGGGCAGGAGTGGGAAGAGATGCTGCCGAGTAGCCCCAAGGCACAGGCAGAACCAAGGCTGGGACTCACCTCTGGGCTCCTAGCCCAGTGCTCTTTCTACCACATTCTACCTGCTTCCCCATCGCAGACTAGCATCTGTTTTTATCTGCACCCATTTCAGACTGGAGGGAGCTGGCCTGTGTAAAAATGAGGTGTTTTCCTCCTCACCCAGAGAGGCCTCTGATGGGAATTGAGGAGTGGGGTGAAATGGAAGACGCAGAGAGAAAGGGGACAGGCACCGACCACTCTGCCAAAATGCAGTGTCTCCTCTGCAGTCCTGGAATCAGGTCGCAGGACTCACCATGGCCTTTGACATACAAGCTGCACACTTTCAGGCTTCTACCTTATGTGGGTAACTCCCAGAGGACTGGCCCCAAAATCCACTCAGAAACATAGAGGAGGAGTCATGACAATGATAGCAATCATCATAGCTGATGTGACTGAGTGCTTCTGAACCCCTGGCATCCAGTCTTTCAATCCTCACAGCTAGCTTATGAAGTAGTATATTAGCTTTCCTCCTGGGCAAAGAGGAAGAAAATCTGCTCACACCACCTTAAGCATAAAGAGAATGTATCAACTCAGATAACTGAAGAATGCACTGGAAGATACCGGGCTCTAGGGCTGGATGCAATGACACTGTCAGAATGTGTCTGTAATCCCAGCACTTTGGGAGGCTGAGGCGGGCAGATCCTGAGGTCAAGAGATGGAGACTATCCTGGCCAACAGGGTGAAACACTGTCTCTACTAAAAAAATAAATAAATTAAAAAAATACGAAAATTAACTGGGCCTAGTGGGTGCACACCTATAGTCCCAGCTACTCAGGAGGCTGAGGCAGAAGAATCGCTTGAACCCAGGTAGTGGAGGTTGCAGTGAGCTGAGATCATGCCACTGCACTCCAGCTTGGCAACAGAGTGAGACTGTCTGAAAAAGAAATACGTAGGCCGGGCGCAGTGGCTCACTCCTGTAATCCCAGCACTTTGGGAGGCCAAAGCAGGTGGATCACTTGTGAGGTCTGGAGTTCAAGACCAGCTTGGCCAAGATGGCAAAACCCCATTTCTACTAAAAACACAAAAATTAGGCAGGCATAGTGATGCACATCTGTAATCCCAGCTACTCAGGAGGCTGAGGCAGGAGAATCGCTTGAACCCGAGAGGCAAAAGTTGTAGTGGGCCAAGATCGTGCCACTGCACTCCAGCCTGGGCAACAAAGTGAGACTCTGTCTCAAAAAATAGTCATAAAATAAAAAATAAAAAGAAATGTGTCTCTGCCTCTCAGCCCTGTTTTCGTAAGTGGATTTCATTCTCAGGCAGTCTTTCTCTGTTTAAGACACAGAGGGTCCCGATGGGCTAAAAGTTTACATTCTAGTAGCTTAGCCACCCCACAAAATTAAACTGTTTCTGTCCTCGTCATTCCAGAGAAAGCCCCAGAAGTGTCTCTCCTCGGCTCCCTTAGGTTGCACGCTCAACCTCACACCAATCACTGTGACTCTGATTGGCCAGACCTGAGCCGTAGCTTCCTACAGAGTCCAAACCACTGGGACCAAGAGGTGGGGCATGGTGATCCCCAGTAGAAAATAGAGGAACTGCTACAGAAAAGAGCATTGATACCGAGAAACCCACACCCCCTAAAAATGTCTACTAGATGTAGTTACTAAGAATTCCTCCATTTTAGAGATGAAAAATCTGAGAAACCAAAAGATCTGAGAAACCAAAAAATCTGACAAACCAAAAGTCAGTTGTCTCAGCTCACACAGCCAGTACAGAGGAGGGATTCACACCCAGGCAGGCTGACTCCAGAGCCTTTGGTTCTTAACCCCCAGATCACCTGGGAACAGCTTAGCCCGCTCAGAAGAGAATTCACGCAGCCCTACCCACATTTAGAATGAGGATAGTTCCCACTGTTCACTGTATGAACTGTAGGACTTAGGGGTTCACAGACCCAAGGTTCATGCAGCCCAGAACTGAGGAATGGTTGTGCCCTAATGTTGCCCTGGTGATGCCCTCATCCGCATTCTGAAATTCTTAAGTTTGCCTTTAACATCCCCTAAGGGTTAGGTGAGGAGGAGGAGTTCCAAGTGCTTGAAGATGAGTCACTGAGAGTTGACAGTTGCTTGCCAGCCCAGCCTCTGGGAGGCATCAGGGAGAAGGGGAGGAGAAAGCGGAAGGAGCACTCGTTCTTCCACTTCTCTGGCATCCTTTAGGATGGTGGTTTGACAGGCAAGAGTACTTCTTTGGGGGCCAAACCAGGATGGAGAACCTGCAGTGTAGGCAGATTTAATGAGTTGTCCTAGTAAGTTACAATCCTGTTACTCTGCAGGTTGGTTTGTTTGTTAGTTTGTGATGGAGTTTCGCTCTTGTCTCCCAGGCTGGAGTACAATGGTATGATCTCGGCTCACTGCAACCTCCGCCTCCTGGGTTCAAGCAATTCTCCTGCCTCAGCCTCCTGAGTAGCTGGGATTTCAGGTGCCCACCACCACACCCGGCTAATTTTTGTATTTTTAGTAGAGAATGGAGCCTGACTTGCAGGTGTCACAACGCTAAAGCTGCCCTTGGGTCGTCTGGTGTTTTAAAATTAGGCCTCATTTGGAAATGACTAACAATGAAGCTGGGTGCATATGCAAAACAGCAAGCAGCCATCAAAGTCAATAGCAGTCAGGGGCTGGTATGATTCATAAATAGCCTCATGAATTAGAGGCTAAATGATGCTGATCAAAGTGTTAGGAAGTGCTTCTAGCTCTTCCTTCCCCGGGGAGGCGAGAAGCTATCATGAACACTCTGGATGGCTGTTTGCCTTCTTCCTGCTGTCCTAACTGCCTAAGCATTGAGGTTCACTTTCACCCTGCGAATTTCACCAGAGAACTGTGAGGTGGGAGGGGAAGGAGCCGATGGTGATGAGGATGTCCACAGAGGGTAACTAAGAGGAGAAAGAGAAGAGGAGATTACATGGAAAGAGGAGAGAAATAAGGGCCTTGCCTTAAAGCAAAAGGAGAAATCTTTTTAACCCTTGCTACTGGCATCAGCATCACCTCCGACTTTGTCAGAAATGCAGAATCTCAGGCCCCACCCCAGACCCACTGAATCAGAACCTTTGGAAGTGGGGCTCAGGAATCTGCATATTTACTAGCTTCCGAAGCTCACTCAGTGTGAGAGCCACTGTTCTCTATCAAGAGTAATTAGGCTCATGTCTCTATGTCAGTTGAAGACCAAGGGCAAGCTAACTTCAGTTGAAGGGAGAAGAAGAGCAAATTCATTCGTTATTATTCCATCTGTACTTCCACTGTCAGCATTAATTGTCTCTTTGTTCTACCAGGACTCTCTGCCTGCAATAAAGTTGTTAGTCCTTACCCTGAAGGGTGATTATCGCCAACACAGGTGATGGTGCCCATCAGTCACTAAAGAAGCCTTTGAGTTTCTATGAATTTGCAGATTTTTTTATGCAGTTGATGATTAATCCTTTAATGGAGAATATAATCTATGTGTTGTGGATGTGTTCGTGTTGCTACTTGAGCACGGAGCAGTGTTCATTGAATTTTTTCATGCACCTGTCCTCCAGGCATTTGTGGAAGGCTTAGTATATGGCACCACTGTGTAAGTGAGAATAGCTCCTAGCTGCCTACACCACAGGGTGGAGAGAGGCATGATTAATACCAGGTGGGGTGCCCAGCCCTTCTGACATGCTGTGGGAAGAGGCACTCAGGTGCACACAAGTGCCAGACTCGTGTATGTGTGTGGCTGATGCCAAAGCCGTTTCCATAACAGTGAGTGTTCGGCTCCAGAGACTCTCCTGGGGAGCTGAGGACACCCTCCCTCTGTCACCAAAGCTGGGATTGGTAGCATTTCTCAACCCCCTTAAGATCTCTTTAGGTAAATACGAAGGGAACTAATTTACTGAGCTCCTTGATACCAGATACCCTTCAAGACTCTTTCACAAATATTAATATTGATTAGTCATTTAGCACTTAGAAAATGCTGGCTCTCTCTACGTGGATGAACAGACCCATGACAACTTTCCGTGGCAAGTCTTTTTATTCTCATACTTATTTTACAACAGAGGCTGAGGCACAGAGAGGGTTAATTGCTTTGCCCTCAGTCACACAGCTGGTGAGCGACAAAGTCAGGTTTGACTGCACACAGCCTGGCTCCAGAACTTCCGGTCTTAAGCACAGCTCTTCACATGATCTCTGAAACTCTAGTAACTCCCTTGGGTAGATATGTCTCTTCATTTTTCAGCCGCAAAAAGGAAGGCCCAGAAAAGTGACATAACTTATCCAGTGTTCCACAGCTAAAAGAGACTGGTTTCTGATTTCACCTCAGGTCTATCAGATTGAAAAGTCCACCCGCTTCTTCCCCAGACCCTCTACTCCCTCCATCCTTGCTGCTGAGCTGGGCATAGAACATTCATGCACCCAGAGCAAAGGGGGCAGCAGCTACTGCTAGGAGCAGTGGGGCTCTGAGCAAAACTGAAGGGTGGCAAGACCAGGCACTGGAGACCCTGAGAAAATGTGCTAAATTCAAATTACTGGATGCTAACCTTCCGACCTGTGCCCTCTGCTTCAGAACCCTCCACGGCAACGACATTTCCAGCGTTCCTGAAGGCTCCTTCAACGACCTCACATCTCTATCCCATCTGTAAGTAGCGGTCTTTCTCCCCAGTGCGCATTCAAAACATGAAAGCATGGAAGTGTCAGCGACAATGTCATCAGTGTCAGCATTTTGGCACTTGTCCTTTCCTTATGCATACAGTATATTTTACAACAATGTATCCACACCATGCATATTGTCTTGTTCCCCACCTCAGAAGCCTTCAAAGGAATCCTCAATTATGTAAACAGTGTAAATATTTAATAAGAACTAATAGAAAACATGTACTATGGGCTGAACACGTTAGATAAGTTTTCGATTTATTTCTTGCAGCTGTAAGGCATTTTTATCCTTTTATTATATATAATAACATTGTGTCTAAGCATGGCACAGCTAGCAGATGGCAGGGCCCAGGATCAGATCCAGGTTTGCCTTGACTCCAAAGCACATATTCTTAACCACTCTACACTCTGCAACAGGTATCCCTTCTTATTTAACACAGGAAACACTGAGGCCCATAAATATTAGCTGACTAGCTAAAGGTTGACTATCAGGTCAGTGAGATGTTGGACTAGAACCTAGGTTCCCTCACTCCCAGGCCAGACCTCTCTTCCCCAGATCAGGGATCTCTATATTTTTTTATACACCTCTGTCAGTGAACATTTTCGAGTTTGTATTCCTTCTATATGCATATTTAATTATTTTCATGTGTGCATACACTATAAGATGGATATACTACATATGCATATTCTAAAACTTTCAAAAATAGAATCATTAAAAGATACAATTTTTTTAAAAAAACAGAATTTCTAGTATTTTCTTCCCAGTCACAACTTTGGAGATGTCTATACTGGACTTAACCCTCCTCCCCTGCATTCTTCAGTCAAGTGGTCTGAAGCTGCTTCCTAGGTTGCTGGGTTTCAGTACCTTCTCTGCAGAGTATATCCTCCAGTGGGCCCTTTGGCAGGACAAGGGAACCAGATAATCAGATGGCCAGAGATCCAGGAAGCTCCCTAAAGGAGCTAGGATGGGGTTGAGTTGACGAGTGAGTCTTAACTGCGTAGGTGAGAACCACTCCTCAGAAGTGGAAGGGGCTGGGATGGGAGTTGAAACATCAACAGCATTGGAAGTACACTCTGGAGACATTAACTTTGCCACAGTGGAGACGACTACTCCGCTGGCCCCATGTTGGACACCTCCAGCCTAGCCAAAGTCTGAAAATGCATTTCCAGAGAGCCGAAGATATGAAGCCTACAGGCCAAGCTGGGCAGGGGGCCCTGACTTCCTGTTCTGCCTCCTAGGGCACTGGGAACCAACCCACTCCACTGTGACTGCAGTCTTCGGTGGCTGTCAGAGTGGGTGAAGGCGGGGTACAAGGAGCCTGGCATCGCCCGCTGCAGTAGCCCTGAGCCCATGGCTGACAGGCTCCTGCTCACCACCCCAACCCACCGCTTCCAGTGCAAAGGTAGGTGACGCCCACACCCCACCGTCCCCTGTCCCTTGTGGGGTCTGTTGTGTTCTCAGCAACCTGTCAGAGCAGGGCATCTCAAGAGATGCAGCTTCAGAAACCTTCACCCTGTCTCTTCCATGGGTCCCACACAGAGAGGCTCAGATGCTGACGCTGATGTGGACCCTCATCTAATGGGCCAAGTGTCATTCTCTCCAAGTCCCCTGCTGGCATTGCCACACATGTCCTCACTGACTTCTTTCTGTACATGTCTTTCCATAGTGGAGAACATCTTTTTTTTTTTTTTTTTTTTTTTCCATCTTTTGTAGAGACAAGTTCTCACTATGTTGCACAGGCTGGTCTCAAACTCCTGATCTCCAATGATCGTCCTGCTTTGGCCTCCCAAAATGCTGGGATTACAGGCATAAGCCACTGCACCTGGCCTTGAGAAAAATCTTTTCCAACCTGCATTTTTTTATCCAATATTATTAAAACATAAGCATTTTCTCATTTTACCCGGCAAACTTACTGTACATGTGATTTTTTTATTGATCATATTATTATAACAACAAACTACTACTGAGTTCTTATGCAACAGGAATGATGTTAAGCACCTTCTCGTGTATTTTTTTTCTCATTCTTCATATAACAGCTTATTTAATTCTCTAATGCCTCTATGCGATCAACTTTTAATATTATCCTCATTTCTAAAAATGAGAAAATCAAGGCTTAACAGGCTTCCAGGTCTATCTGATTCCATATTGCACAGTCTTCATCATCAAGCCATAATATTCCAGTACCACTTACTTAATCCATTTCTGGTTTTGAACTTTAGAGTATTTCCATTTTTTTTTTTCTTACCATTGATACATAAAGATCTTTCTCTATTTGAAATCATGTTCTCAGATAAGATTCAGAGAACAGAAATTACTGAATCAAAGTATATTATTATTTTTAAGGTCTTCACACATTTTGCCAAACTGATTTTCAAAAAGGGTTATAACCCATTTACATTCCCAGTAGCATCCTTCGATTGCATTTTTCATTAGACTCTGTCGTTATTTTCTCTTATTTTCTCATCCTTGCTAATTCAATAGGTTAAAAAAAAAAAAAAACAACTCCTTTTATTTTTGTCTTTTGTTATTGGGGAACCTGAATTTTTTATCAAAAAGTTACTTCTCATTTGTATACACAATTGTCTGTTAATATCTTTTGCTCATCTCTGAGAGGCTTAATACTTATTTTGATATATAGATATACTTTAATTACCCTCTCAAACTTTAGTGTGTCCCATACTTCTGCTGCAAGCAGAAAAACATTCCATTGGCTTAAAGCTAATTTTAATTTTCCTCTTCCTGCTTCTAAGATATCTGATCTGATACTACAGAGGCTCACCTAGGCCAAGAATAGTATAGTTCTCAATCTTGGCTGCACACTTTGGAAATCATATAGGAGCTTTTAAAATTACTGAAGCCTGGCTCCACCCTCTAGGTTTTGATTAAATTGGTCTGGGGCACAACCTGGGTGTGGGGACTTTTAAAAGCACTGCAGCTGGGGTCTGGGCATGGTGGCTCACGCCTCTAATGCCAGCACTTTGGGAGGCTGAGGCAGGTGGATCACTTGAGATCAGGAGTTCAAGAAAGACCAGTCTGCCCAACAAGAGGAAACCCCATCTCTACTAACAATACAAAAATTAGCCAGGTGTGGCTGTGCATGTCTGTAATCCCAGCTACTCGGGAGGCTGAGGCAGAAGAATTGCTTGAATCCGGGAGGTGGAAGTTGCAGTGAGCCAAGATTGCGCCACAGCACTCCAGCCTGGGCAAGAGAGTGAAACTCCATCTCAAAAAACAAAAGCACTGTAGCTGGTAGTGTAAGGCAGCCAAGTCATCCAGGTTTTGTCCGGGGTATTCTTGGTTTTAGGACTGAAAGCTCTGTGTCCTGCAAACCCCCTCAGCCCCAAGCAAACCAAGACAGATAGTCTTCCTATTCTACTGTGAAGCCGGATTGAGCCCCCTAGTACCAGCACTCAATCAGGCCACTCTGTTTACTCATCCACAAATGGTCACTCACTGAAGTTCATCTCAGCCCATCTCCAAGTTGATGACTGTTAGCCCCAAGGTCATTATAGTCCTGACACTACGTATGGCCTGTTTATCCAGGGCTCATTGTCAAAGCTGGCTGCAGCAGCAGGACAGAGCCCCCTTTGCAAAGCTCTGCGAAGGACCCTGACCTCCCTCCAGTGCTTGCAGCTAAAGCAAGCACAGCTGAAATGGTCACAGATGTCACATGGACCTGAGCAGTTTTCCGTCCACTGTCAACATCATCGCCGTGTCCTCTGGGACCATCCATTTCTTTCTTCCAAGGTTTTCCAGGGGGGACTTCCTCTGTGTGCCTTTGGCCCAAGCACTATGCCCTGCTTAGCCTGGCACAGACTGTTCCATGGGGAGGGGTATTTGTGGCTAGAAAAATGGGAGGTCCAAATAGAGTCTGGGCTCAGAGCTTCCTGGAATGTGAAAAGATACACAGGGGGTTTCTAATTATGGTGCATTGTTTGCAGATTAGCACCAAAATCGGATCAGGCTAATTACAGTAATTGATTTGACTGCAGAAGTGTTTCTGAATGATGTCCCACTGTGACTTTTCCTCACTGGACAGTGGCTGAATTAATGGGACGCTAGCTGGACTGGACGTGCTGGTTGAGGAGAGCCAGCTGCCATCTGGGCATGGAGTTGGGGAGGGGCTGGCACTGGCTGAGGGAGGGCCCAAAGCAGACGGGAAGGGAGGTGTGGCAGTGAGTGCACTCAGGACCTGCTGTCAGTACTCTGGTTTTGCTGCCCAGGGCCTGTGGACATCAACATTGCAGCCAAATGCAATGCCTGCCTCTCCAGCCCATGCAAGAATAACGGGACATGCACCCAGGATGCTGTGGAGCTGTACCGCTGTGCCTGCCCCTACAGCTACAAGGTATGCTGGAGGCCCTGCCCCCCACATTCATGCCTCAGGCTCCTCCTTCAGCCCTGGCCCTAGAGAGGGGCACCGCGCCCTGCGTACCCTCCCTTCTCCAAGGGACAGCCTGGATGAGTCCATCGCACAGGTCACCACCCCAAATGCAAGCCCAGAGTTTCAGGCAGCCTGTCTAATGCACACATCTGATGCAGGTGGAGTGAGAGTGAGCTGGCATCCCCAGGTCTCTGTCCCCAGGGGGATTGTGTGTGTGTAGTGACAGGCTTAGAGGCAGCCTCACTCTGGGAATGGGACTACCTGATGTATTTCTAGACTATGGCTTGCTTCTAGCAGATAGTGTCAGAGTGCCACCTATGGGCATGGGACAAAAGAGCCAAAGGATTCCCTTTGAAACCAGCCACCTCCAAAGCCTTAAACTTACCACGGAGTCCTAGACCCATGCACCCTCATTTCATACGCTGATTATAAAAATCAGAGAAGAGAATAAATGTATAAGGTCCAGATGAATGCCTGGCCTTTATTGATGATTCAAAAGAGAAATATACTATGTATGGAACTGAGAATGTTATAAATTCACAGTCACAGGGCACTCACACACACAAAAAATGTTATTAATAGGAGGGGAGAATAGAGATTAACAGCAGACATCCTCAGGATGTGTGGATCCTCTCAAACTCTGTTGTATGCATTCAGCAGAGAAAACTCAGACTGTGCAGTTACACAGAGAAGCAGGTGGGGATTCCAGCTTTGTCATTTACTAGCTGTGTGGCCATGGCTAGTAATTTCGTCTGTCTTCCCAGCTGCAAACTAGGACCTGCCTCATAGGTTTGCCATGAGAATCAAATGTACAGTAATGTACGCAATACACCTAGGACGATACCTGGCATTCAGTAAGCACTCAATAAGCCGGCATACTGCTGCCTTTTACCTTTACCCTTGCATGGTGGTCCCTCATACCTGGGTGTGGAATAGGGCATCAGTAGCAGGTGGTATGTTGCTGGTTTGATCCAGGATTATCAGTCAACGTCTCTGTGAACTGCCAAGAGACTTCAGTCCTTCTTCTAGAACTGTGACTGCATTTGTAACATTCTCAATTCCATACATAGTGTAGTTCTC
Organism: Macaca fascicularis; assembly: GCF_037993035.2. Taxonomy (NCBI): domain Eukaryota; kingdom Metazoa; phylum Chordata; class Mammalia; order Primates; family Cercopithecidae; genus Macaca; species Macaca fascicularis. The sequence continues at coordinate 175,470,799 of NC_088380.1, read as the reverse complement.
TTTTGAGTCATCAGTAAAGGCCAGGCACTCATCTGGAGCTTATGCATTTATGTTCTTCTCTGACGTTTATAATCAGCGTATGAGATGGGTAGTATCATCCTTATTCTAAAGAGACTGTTCACATTCTGATTCTTGCTTCCTTCTCTTTAACACTGGCCTGAGTCTGAAAGTAGCAGAGCTGGGTTTGAAGTCCAGGCTTCTTCCAACTACACTTGACTGCACTATGAAGCATGACCTGACCGTCAGGGTCAGGGCAAAGAGAGTATCTGCAGGGCTACTGCAGGATAAGGCCACTTGTTTGAACTTTGTTCTCAAGATTCTGAACATCATGTCAATTTTAGAAGAATTTGAACAGAGATTTTGATCTTGAGGAAAGTGTTGAGCCCAGGCAGGTCTAGGATGCATGATGTTGATGGTAATGGTGAAGATGATGTTGGTGAAGGTGATGATGGTGATGGTATCAGTGAGGATGGATGATGACAAAGGTGACAGTGGTGATGATGGTGATGGTGTTGATGATGGCAATGGTGCTAATGGTACAGATGGTGATGATGATGATAACTATGATAATAACAGTAACATAAGAGCCAGCATTTATTGAGTACCTACTATGTACTGACAGTAGACTAAATAAAGTACATGTATTATCTTGCATACTCCTCATCAGAGTCCTAGAATACAGTTCCTAAAATGACCCTCATTTTACAGTTGAAGAAACTGAGCATGGTAGGTAAGGGAGTTGGGATTCAAAGCTCAGAACCAAATGACTCCAGAAGCTGTGCTCCTGGCCACTGCACTCACTGCCTGTTGGCAAGTGCAGTGATTGCAGGGGCTGAGGTTGGGGATCCCTGACTATTCAGGACCTGTCTGAATTGCCAGGTTAGAAACAAGTAGAATGTAGCCATGGGAAGAACACCAAGCAGGACCCTCTGGAGCCTTTGCCTATAGGATGCATGACCTTGGACAGATGCTGCTCTTCTCCCCACCTCAGTTTCCTCAGCCATAAAACCGGGCAGGCTGAACCCAAGGGATCCTTTAACTGAGGGTTGCATCACATTCTCTGTGCTGAGTATGTGCCTCCTGCTTTCCTTCTTGCCAGGGTTAGAGCCCACCCAAACAGAGCGACTGAGGTGGTAGTTCTGCATGAGTGGCTAAGTTAACAGAAATCCCCAGATGCCTGCAAAACTGAGCTCAAAGTTCAGGCATTTATCTACCTATTTCCAGATATCTCCATTTTCCCATCTACTAGCTGAGTGACCTTGGGAACCCACAATGTTACAAAAAAGCACAGGAATCACTGTGTAACATTTGGTAGGAGCTACTCTTAATCTACTATAATGCCAGGCCTTTGTGAAGCAGTTTAAACATATTATCTCTTGCAGCACTCTTAATTACCCTGTGAAATAAGTTTTATTATCCTCTTTTAATAGATGAAGAAACTAAGGTTCATAAAGATGAAATAATTTACCCAAGCTCTCACACTTAGGAAGTGCATGAGCTACAACTAGAACTCAGCTATCTCTTGCAAGAAAGTCTCTACACTCACAACCCAAGTGAGATTCTCCCTAAGCCTAACTCTCCCCACCTGTAACTGAGAATACTCATACTCACATGCAGTGCTGTTGGAAGGATGAAAAGGGGCTATGTGTGTACTTTGCCTACCTCAGTGCCAGGATTCAGTAGATACTTCACAAAGGGTCATTATTTTGCCACTATTTTAAGATTTGGGGAAAAAAAATATATCTGTTGGCTGATTCTGTTTCAGCCATTTAGTTTCAGGCACATATATTCAGTGTCTCAGAACAGTGCTCCTCAAACTTTTGTGTGCAAAAGAATCACCTGGAGAGCTTATTAAAATGCAAGTTCTAGTTCATTAGATCCGAGGTCAGGCCTGAGAATGTGCATTTTTTACCAGCTCCCAGGACATGCCAGTGCCACTAGTCCAAGGAGCACACTTTGAGTAGTAAGGACTTAGAGCAGCACTCCTGGTCCCATCTCAAAAAGAGGTTTCCAATGAGGGTAGCTGTTCCAGTGTTTTTTTGTTTGTTTGTTTTGTTTTGTTTTGTTTTGTTTTGTTTTGTGAGACAGAGTCTCACTCTGTTGCCAGGCTGGAGTGCAGTGGCACGATCTCAGCTCACTGCAACCTCTGCCTCCTAGGTTCAAGTGATTCTCCTGCCTCAGACTCCTGAGTAGCTGGGACTACAGGCACACACCACCATGCCCAGCTAATTTTTGTATTTTTAATAGATACAGGGTTTCACCATGTTGGCCAGGATGGTCTCAATCTCTTGACCTTATGATCTGCCCACCTCGGCCTCCCAGAGTGCTGGGGGTACAGGTATGAGGCAGTGCGCCCGCCCCCTAGTGTCTTTTAAAGCAGTGATTCCCAACTTTTTGGCACCAGGGACCAGATTCATGGAAGACAATTTTTTCACGGAACTAGGGTCTTCATCAGGGTCTTCGGATGAAACTGTTCCACCTCAGATCATCAGGCATTAGTTAGATTCTCATAAGGAATGAGCAACCTAGATCCCTCACATGCGCTGTTCACAATAGGGCTCGCACTGCTATGAAAACCTAACGCCACCGCTGAGCTGACAGGAGGCGGAGCTTGGGTGGTAATGCTCCCGCCCCGTCTGCTCACCTCCTGCTGTGCAGCCCAGTTCCTAACAGGCCAGGGACCGGTACCAGTCCATGGCGCAGGGGTTGGCGACACCTGTTTTAAAGGAAGCCAGTCAGGATTCCTGGCCATGTCCTATACACACACACACACACACACACACACACACACACACACACACACACACACACACACAAAGTGGGATGAGGAGTAGAAAGTGTGGTGGAGGACCACAGAGCATCACAGATCTGGTAGATTTGAGCAAAATGAGGCTGAAGAGAATTGAATCAGGCTAATTAGCCAGGCATTGGCAATAGTGATTATTTTTCAAGGAGATGTAAGTGACAGAAATCCCTACCTCCAGGCCCAATTACCATGTCATCAGGCACTAGGCTCTGTCTCCTGGATTTCTGTGCTTGGCGTGAAAGGCTGTAGGAGTTGCCACCACCTCTACCACCACCGCCACTGCCACCGTTGGGAGGGTTTGACCTGAAGTCACTGGTACTTGCCAGTTCCCCAGAGCAGGGGCTAGCCCAGGCAGCGGCTGGAGAGGTCTTGCCTTGACCTTCTCAAGGTTCTTTGTCCTGCCCTTCACGGTCCATGTGTTGGCGGCCACCACTCCCACATATGCACCTCTGGAACTATTTGGCACCAACAAAAGACCTGAAAAAGTATTTTAGTCACTCACATTCAGCCCTGCCTCAGACCCCAAGCAGCAGCAGCAGCAGCAGCAGCAGCAGCATCGCTATTATTTATGGAGCTGCCATTACATGCTAGACGTCTTACATATATATGATTTCTAACCATTAACTAATTCCCCATAGGGTAGGTCGTATTATTTCTATTTCATAAGTGGTAAAAACAAGGCTCAGAGAGAACTAGTCACTTCCTCAAGGAACACAGCAGCCAACTTAGAATGTGCACTCCCATCTGCGTGCCCCCAGAACGTGTGTTTTGAGAGGGGCAGGCTAAGTGGTCCCACATAGAGGCTCCCAGCACTAACTTTGGGCTGGATGCCTGGGTTCAGCTGCTTGCTCCCCGTTTCACTTACTGCTGTGCGATCTTGGCCATATTACCTCACTTTCTAAGTCTGTCTTTCCTGTCTGTAAAAATGAGTGTAATAACAATCACACCAATCTCATAAGTTGTTGTGAACATGATACACAATCATGAATATAAAACACTTAGCATGAGGCCTGGAATGGAAAATGTGCTCAGCAATGTGAGTGAGAATTAGTATTACAGTTTCCATTCCACACCGACTTTCAGAAAGGGGCCCTGTGTTGTTACGGTTTAGGATAAAACCAGATACCAGCCCAAGCTGCACTCTCCCTGTCCCCCTCCAAGAAACCTCGGACTGGCCCCTTAGCTGGGACAGGGCACGAAGGGAACCAGACGGACATGGTGCATGCCTTCCAGCTGCTAGAGATGGGCCTGAGGCTCTGGCATTTGAGAGGGTCCACAGCAGAGGCTGTCCTGGACCTAAGGCCGTCGGCCCAGTTGGCTGCGACGTCACAGCCAGGAGGCCCCAGTTCCATTCCATCACATCACCGGCAACAGCAGAAGCGGGAAGAGGATTTTCTCAGGCAGATGGCGAGCAGGTGGTGTGGCAGTGGGCGGGCTCCCATGATCACCTCCACCTGGTCTGTGCCAAGCCACTGAGCCCAGGGCCCAGACAGGATGCGGCAGTAGCCTCCCCAGACCCCACGCTACCAGGTCCTGCGAGGGACTGCATGCCAAGACTTGGATGAGCTTGGTCTTGTCCCAAGGGAGAAGCAGGAGCCAGAAGGCCAAGAAGAGTTGGGCTGCTCCCTGGGACAGTGGGTCTCCTGCAGCTCAGTCTCTACCTTGGAGCTGCCTTCCTCAGGGCCGCTGCCCTCGGTGCTCCTGCTGCCTGGCACGCTCCTCTCCCCACCTTCCATGCAGTTGGCTCCTTCTCAGCTCACACATCCCCTTCAGAGGTGCCTGCTCCAAAGAATCCCACACCACCCTGAGCTCTCTAGTGCCAGGGTTCCCACCTGGCCTAACCTTAGGCTTACCTTCAGAACTTTAGAATAAATACCAAAGCCTGGACCCTACTGCAGATCAATCCAGGATGGTTCTCTGGGGGTCGTCACTTTGTAGGAGACAAGGTCTGCTGGCCACACTTCAGCCTTCTTCCCTACCCAAGTTGTGGGTTATATTTAAGGTTCAGTGAGGCTCATGGTAATGTTATCTTCTAGCATTTACAGAATACCTACTAAGCTCTAGGTGGATTACACACTGTGTAACCTTTTCCTTACGTGAAAGCTCAAGTTTAATTCTCATAGCAACCCCGTGAGGTGGATTTGGAGAGGTCAAGAGGCTTTCGTGAAGTCACGATCAGCCAAGCCAGATGGGGTGGAGCTGGAATGTGAAACCAGCTGTATGTGAATTCAGCTTTGCCCGAATCCATAGCCTGGGCTCTTGCCCTGCAGTTTGGGATAGAGAAGGGTGCAAAGTCTGCGAAGTAGTGAGGCTGGAGCCTGAACTCTGGGCTTCTCATCACTCTTCCCCTTCTCACTGTGCAGTGACTAGGGGTGAGGGCTCCCATGGGTGGGCTCCAAGTCACACAGCAGGCCTTTCCCAGGGGCTGCTTGTTGTCATCTCCCCAGCCTCATCCCAGAGCATGCTGGAACCCCTGAGGTCCCCTGGGCCATGGCAGCCCCAGAAGCCCCCTAACCAGGTGCTTCTCCCTCTTTTGCTCCTCAGGGCAAGGACTGCACTGTGCCCATCAACACCTGCATCCAGAACCCCTGTCAGCATGGAGGCACCTGCCACCTGAGTGACAGCCACAAGGATGGGTTCAGGTAACAGCTCACCCCTGGCCTCCCTCACTGTATTATTTTGTTCTCACACAGCTAATAAAGACACACCTGAGACTGGGTAATTTATAAAGGAAAGAAGTTTAATGAGCTCACAGTTCAGCACGGCTGGGGAGCCTCACAATCATGACAGGAGGCAAAGGAAAAGCAAAGGCACATCTTGTATGGCAGGAGGCAAAAGAGAGCTTGTGCAGGGGAACTCCCATTTATGAAACCATCAGATCTCATGAGATTTATTCGCTACCATGAGAACAGTATGGGAGAAGCTGCCCCCATGATTCAGTTGTCTCCACCTGGCCCCACCCTTGACACTTGGGGATTATTATAATTGAAGGTGAGATTTGGGTGGGGACACAGCCAAACCATATCCCTCACCTTGGAGGGCTCCCTGGGCAGGCTAAAGAAGCAGAGATTATACCCAGCGAGGGCATGCCCAGGGCCTGTGCTGTACTGGCCCTTATGGGAATGATCTCAAGGCTCTTCGTACCCTATAAGGGAAGGACAATTTATCCCCACCGTGCAGATAAGGATGTTCAAGCATCAGAGGGACAAATCCTTTGCCCAGAGTTACATTAAGCATTGGGACAGGGATTTGAAACCAGGTCCCAACCTCATGCTTCCTATAAGGGAGGTGTCCGCTGCTGGCTAAAGTCAGAGAAAGATTGGGTGAAGGCTTAAAGACCACCAGTCTGGCACTTCCACCATGCTTTTCTGAGTTATAAAATAAGTAGCATTGATTATATGCTTACTATGCCAGGTACCAACTAGTCAAGTATTATCTCATTTAAATCCCTACATGACCCTATCCAGTAGGTAGGTATTATCCTCATTGAACAGACAGGGAAGCTGAGGCATAGAAATGGACTTGCTCTAGGTCATATCTCCTGATGCTCATTCCTGGATCATCCAAGCCCACCTCCAGTCCTCTTTCCTTCCTCACATTAACATTTCAAGAAGAAAAGGGAATAGAAGCCACTTAGGTTTTTCTCCTCCCTGTCCTAGGAATGGGATTAGGCTTCCACCCAAACCTCAGGACCCCTTCCTGCTTCCACCTTCCCCAGCAGCTTTCAGATGCCCAGTTTTGCTGGCCTGTGACCCTGACAAAAACAGACTGTTGGGAACGGGCTCCTTTGGCATCCCTGGGGAGCCAGTTGGGGGGGCGGCAGCCCCTTGGCAATAAAGGTGGGGGCACCCCATGCCAAGCCACATGTGGGTGTCTTAGAGCTCAAGTTGCAACCAATTAAATATCAAAAGCACTCTGGCCAGAGGCTGCTGTGTGGTCTGGGGAAGAAATCAAGTTCTGGGCTCCCGGTTCTCTTCCCCAGGGAACCCGCCCGCCCATGTGTCCACCTGCCAAACCAGCTCCATCAAGCTCTGCCTCCTGAAAAGTGAAATTGAAGGCAGAGTTCCTTTTCCTGCCTGGAGTCAGCCAAACCACCCACTCCTGCCAGCTCATGTAGAGCAGGGGTGAGGAGAAACTGCAGGGAAATATGGAGGCGGCCCCGGGACCCCAGTCAGGAAACACCCCTCCAGGGCACACAGCCTGGGCTGCCCCACCCAGGCAAGGGATGCGGGTCAGATGAGGGAAGAGGTCCCCGCTTCAGGCAACTGTGTTTCTCCATCTCCCCTGGAGGTTCGAGTGAGCAGAAATATCCCATTTCCGTCTTCAGTTGAAGAGTTTCAGATGAACTGAAAATATTTTTAGAACTTAGAGGAAAAAGAAAAGGGCCCAGATCTACAGGATCCGGGAAATCGGGTGGAAGGTTAAGGCAATGCGCCAGTTACTAGTGATGGGAGAGATCACATGCACTCCTCGAGGAGTAGGGAAACTCTTCTCCATCGGGCCAGCACCTGGCGGGTGAAGGGGAGCGGTGCTTGTCAGGAAGCTCCCTTTTGCTCCCCTCTTCCATTCTAGAGTAATTCCGTAGGGCTGCCACAACAACCACAGACTGGGTGGCTGCAATCACCAGAAATTTACTCTCTCACAGTTCTGAAGGATAGAAGTTCCAAATCAAGGTGTCAGCAGGGCCGTGCTCCCTCTGAGTCTCTAGGGGAGGGTCCTTGCTTGTCCCTCCCTGGCTTCTGGTGTTCCTGGCAATCTTTGGCATTCTTTGGCTTGTGGCTGCAGCACCCCTCTCTCTGCCTGCATAGTCACCAGTGCTCTCCCTGTGTCTGCCTTCCCATGGCCATCTGCTTTTAGAGACACCTGTTATATTGGATTAGGGGTCCACACTCTTTCCGTAGGACCTCAACTTAACATCACATCTGCAAAGATCCTATTTCCAAACAAGATCACGTTCTGATGTATTCAGGGTTAGGACTTCAACATATCTTTTTGGGGGGAACCCAGTTCAACCCATAACACATCTGAGTCATCAGCATCACCAGCCTCCTCATACACATGCTTCTCTAATCTTGCTGCATTGCCTGCTCACAAGAACAGCCAAGGCGTGCAGAGCAGGCCACACAGAAGACCAACACAGGAGACGAGGTCTGCTCTCATCCCCACAACCAACTCATGGCTCCCGGAGTCTCCTCGACAGCTTTCCAAGGTTTCCAATGAGGACAGGGAGACATCAGCCTCCTTCCACCCCGTCACTCCTTTAGCAACCTCTCTTTCCTTGACCAGCCACCATATCTCACTGCCAGGTAGCCCTAAGGCTCTGGGGGAGCCAAAGTAACTGGTCTGTAGGAAAACAAACGGGCAACACCATGGTTTAGGACTTTCCGAAACCTACGCTCTGTCTGGCTCTGAAGAAGTAGCCTTTTTCCTGAGTGCCCGGAGTCCCTAACAGGAAAAAGGAATTAGTCATTTTGCTGTACCCCAAAAGCTGAGACCCGAGAGGCTCCTGGCCTTTTGTAGAAAATGTGATACAGTTTTCAGTCACAGAAAGGAGACCAATTAAGGAGGATTCTAGGACCACTGAAATTCACTGCCTGTTAGCTGAGTGTAGTTTACTTTTTTTAGCTAAATCCCAAATCAGAGTAATCTCTGGAACCTGAAATTCCAGGTCTGAAGCTGAAGTGCACACTCGTGGATGGAGTGAGAATCCCTGACAAACGGGTTAGGCCAAGGAAGGATCGAGATTCATTGCAGCATTTATTTAATCAATTAGCTGCTCACTCCGCCCTCCACCCCCAACTCTTCTGCACAGCCTTTATTTGTTCTAACTGATCTTGCATGCCCAGTCCTGGGGATACGACCGAGATCAGGCAGAGATGCAGGCAATTGAGGTTTTTGTCCAAGAGATGTAATACTGTAGAGGCAAGTGAAGGAAATGCATCTTGCTGGCCCACAGTGTTTGAAGCCAAGTTGACCCGAAGGCCTCACTCTTGGCAGGAGAGGGATCCTCCCACTCTAGCCTTCGTCCCCCGGAAGCTGGAGGGGCTTAGAAGTAGCAGGAATACATGATGGGGAGAAATGGCGTCCCTGAGGAACAGTTAAGGAAGTAGGGTGATTTTGTGTAGAACCAAAGCTTGCTAATGGGTTCCGAGCGTTTTCTATGTGCTATGTACCCTTCTAAACATTTTGCTTGTATAATCTCATTCAATCTCCACAACCACCCAGGGTCAAGGTCAAGCAGCTAGAGTGTATCAACTAGAATTCATCCCCAGGAAACCCGGGTGCAGAGTCTGGGACCTTGGGCACTATGTTCTGCCCACCCCCTGACCCTGAGATAGAAGGGCTGCCGTCGAGTAAAAAAAAATCACTTAAAGGAGGATGTTTATTATGCTGTCTCTACCTGCAAAAGCGATTGTGCCTCAGAAGAGCTGAAGGAAGGGTGGTTTGGAGGACAGCTGAAAGAATTTAAGCCATATCCAGGAAACCACTTCCAGCTGGGGGAGTGATGACACCGGCCTTGTCAGCGGACAGTAGCCCTGGAGCGAGGCAGCCAGCATGGGCCGGGGGAGACAGAACATTGCCTAGAGATGGGGTTGGATGAAATGACCTTTTAGGCTCCTCAGGGTCTTCCTGCTCAGGGCCCCAAGGTCTCACATGTCCAAAGTGCTTTCTCAGACCTTCGTCTGAAGGAGAAACTAATTGTATTTCCCACCCGGTCTTCCTCTCTGCCACTCCAACCCACCTCTCTCCCTGACCCCTGACTCCCCTGCTCCTCACCCCACACATCCCAAAGCTGCTCCTGCCCTCTGGGTTTTGAGGGGCAGCGGTGTGAGATCAACCCAGATGACTGTGAGGACAATGACTGCGAAAACAATGCCACCTGTGTGGATGGGATCAACAACTACGTGTGTGTCTGCCCACCTAACTACACGGGTAAGGATCTCATGATTGTGTGTATGGCTGGGTGGAGGGGTGTCGCTAGAATACCATTTTCTTAACTTCTTCCGGGGACTCTCCTCCTCTCTGCCTGAAGACAGAGACTAGGACCCCAAGACCGCGCTATGCCAGGAGGGGCTCCCCAAAGGCCTGTTTGCTTCACCACCAGCCACCAGCAAATCACTACTCCTTCCCACTTGAAACAGAGTCCCAGGCTCTTTAGCTGCTGTTCATCTCATTGCTGGCCATTCCCTCCTTTAGGGCCCCTGTAGACCCAGTGGTGTTTGAGGCTGGCAGAGAGGTGCTTGCATTGTGTTTATGCTTCCTTCAGGTCTAGTCAACCGTCTCTTGAAATCCACATATTCCAGGCACTCAGCTAGGAGCTAGGGATACAAAAATGACCAAGACAGAGTTCCTTCTCATAAGAAGTTTATAGTCTGGTGGACAGAGGTGTGGATTCATTAGAAAGAGAACATAACATCTATAAGCCCTGGGGGTGTGGGATCATAGAGGAGGAACCTAACCCAGCCAGAGAATCCAGGAAGGCTCCCACAAGAGATCATTCCTCAGGAAGATCTTTCCACCCACCCATGCCCCAAACACAATACCTTTATTTTCCTACATTAATAGCCCCTAAAAAGGGCAGTTAAATATATCATTAGGTTGTGAAGCAAAATGCTACCAATTTTGGTGCAAACACAGCCCGCTTTGTTATGAGATCAACCAAAAGTAGCATATCCCAGACTGGAATTGCATGAATTTGAGGAAAAGTCCCCATGAGACAAGAAGTTTGGGAAGTACTGCATATGATACTAACCTTCTTCTTGGTGTACCATGATACAAATTAGCATGTTAGAGGTTCTGAAAATTCCTGCTTTAAAGAAAGCTGTTTGTTTAACCCAGCAGTTCCCAAACTTATTTGATCTCAGAGCTTCCCCCTTACCCGACCCTCGAACACTATTCCCAGCCCAGAGATCTTGTGTTGCAAGAAGCACTTTTAGGAAATACCAGCCTAAGGCAAGGAGAAAATGAGGAGGGGAAAGCTCAGGGACCCCCATGCCCTGGACTACTGGAACCAGGCTTTTATGTCAGGAGTAAAGTGGGTGGTGGGAAGCTGTGGAAGATAAATAGAAGCATCCCTAAAGATGGCAGAGAAGGAAGCCAAATGGCTCCCATTATCCCTCATAGCCCATACCTTTATCAAGCCTCCAGCCCAACAGACACTATCCCCAAGCACACTCTTGAAACTGCAGGAACGTACCACCACCAATTGAGAAAACCACTCACTGTAATAATCCTGGGCTTCCTAGGACCCCAGACAAGCTTCTGTGCTGGAAGAGTGTATGGAAATCTGCTGTGGGGACCGGGTGTGGTGGCTCACACCTATAATCCCAGCACTTTGGGAGGCCAAGGCAGGCAGATCACCTGAGATCAGGAGTTCGAGACCAGCCTGGCCAACATGGTGAAACCCCAGCTCTACTAAAAATACAAAAATTAGTTGGGCATGGTGGTGGACACCTGTAATCCCAGCTACTCGGGAAGCTGAGGCAGGAGAATCTCTTGAACCCAGGAGGCAGAAGTTGCAGTGAGCTGAGATCCTGCCACTGCACTCCTGCCTGGGAGACAGAACAAAACTCTGTCTCAAAAAAAAAAAAAAAAAGAAAAGAAAAGAAAAGAAAGAAAACTGCTGAGGGGTTACCTCCCCTTCCATCTTTCATCTTCTGAGAGTGGAATTGTCGCCAAGAGTTGCATTAGCAACAGGCAACACTTACTGTGCACCTACTGTATACAGACTACTAAATTAGCCACTTAGGGAGACCAAGAAGTCTAAGGTATGCCCTCAGCCCACAGGGGCTTCTGGTCCATGAGAAGAATCACTGTATAGAGTCATTGGTCAAGAAGAATCAGCTTAGTGCCGGAAGAGAGATGACAGAAACCCCAGGAGTGAAAATGGAGACGGCAGTGGGGCTCTAACGAAGGCTTTGTGGCGGGGGAGGGGCTTGAACTGAATTTCGAGCAGGCAGATGGGCAGCAGGAGGACACTGAGGAGGCATTGATGAAGGGGTTTCCTGCCTCAGTTGAGGCCTACCTGGTGTCTGCTGATGACCAGGGTGCACTGCTGATTTGTTGCACTTTGGTCCTGACAGTGAGTGCTTGTATAATCTCATTTAATGTCCACAACTGCCAACGTCAAGGTCAAGCAGCTAGGAAGTGTCAACCAGAATTCATTCCCAGGAAACCCAGGTACCAAATGAGGTTTGGTGGTTTGCTCTGTCCCGGAAAATGTGCAAGTCCCACACAGACGCTTGTCTGCTTCTCTGGGTCTCTCCAGATGACAAGGAAGAAAGAGGAGGCTTCTCAGGAACACAGTGCCCTCTGTGGTTTTGAGAGGCTGAAGGCAAAATTTGGAGAGGGAGGCATTCAGTGCTCCCTCCCAGGACATGGTTGGGGTCAGCCTGTCCCCCCAACAGCAAAGAACAGACTTAGGGGCTGTCTGTTATTCATTACCCTGCAGCCAGCCCTCTGGACCTACCTGCCTACACCCTGGGAGCAGGAGCCTGCCCTGCTCCCACTCCACTCCTGGAGAGAACGTTCATGGTTAGACCTTTCCCTCTCTTAGATCACTCTCCATCTGGCTTGACCAAGTGGAATTTGAGGAAACCCAAAACTCAGATCTTAAAAGCTGGTGTTGCTTGGGAGCTGCTGTTCTGTCTTACCACCCTCCCCCACATTCCTAAAACACATTTTCAGGTGGTGTAAGCTTTTCGGGGCTTATCTACAAGGGCCATCCCTGGGTATTTATGATCCATTAGGTATATTGTAGCACTGCAGACTTCAAAGGCACTGTGTCTAGAGACCAGAACTTCAAATTCCTTTCATATTCCTTCCCTGAAAAATCCAAGGGGCTTACTTATCTATAACAGGTGAACCGGGGTGCTAAGCCTTGTCTGTGTCTCTAAAGCCTCTTCTGACCTCCTGGGGGAGGCTGTGGGTCCCCCTTGTGCTTCCACAAAGTTTGCCCTTCTGTTCACACCTACAAGTCTGTGTTGTAATTGCCTGCTTGTTTGTAGACCTTCCCAAATAAGCTGTGGGTAGGACAGGACCTGGCCACTGTTGTGTCTCCAGCACCTGGCACAGGGCCTGCCACACAGGAGGTGCTCAGTAAATAAGTGTGGAATGAAAAAAACAAATGAATAAGCATGGCCCAAAGTCAGGACCAGGCATCCTGTGCTCTCAGCTGCACCTACCCCTGCCCTTGAAAGATCAAGTAAAACAGCCAAATGGTGATGCTAGGACAGTGTTACTAGGACAGTGTCCAGGAGGACACCTGGAATCTTCCCATGGTCACTGCCAAAGAAACCAAGGCAGAGGTGCAGGAGGATACACAAGGAGTGAGAAGGCAGGACTCCTGATGTCCATGCCCACCTGACCGGGGGCTGGATGAGTCTGATCTTCTGGCCAGGATATCCCCCCCAATACTCTGATCTTCTGGCCAGGGTATCCCCCCCAATACTCTGATCTTCTGGCCAGGGTATGCCTACCCTGCCTGAGGCCTGAGCTATCTCCCCCATCCGTGCCAGGTGAGCTCTGCGACGAGGTGATCGACCACTGTGTGCCTGAGCTGAACCTCTGTCAGCATGAGGCCAAGTGCATCCCCCTGGACAAAGGATTCAGGTAAGACCTGGCTTCGTGCCCCCAGCACAGAGTCCATGAAAACTCTGCCTCTAACAGTCTAGGTTTTAGGCAGTCTCTGGTCTCTCTGCATGCTCTCTCTCTCTCTCTGTCATGTGCTTCTCTGCGTCTCTGATTCAGCCATGATCTAATTCTCTCAGTCTCTGTTTCCCTATGCGTGCCTCTGTCTTTCTGTGGGCGTCTCTAAGTCTCTGTAGATAGACAGGTAGGTAGGGGGAGAGAGAGACAGAGACAGAGGAAGATCCACTCTTTCTCTTCCCTGCACCTTCTTCCTTGCCTCTCCTCTCCCACCAACTTCCCAGTGCTCTCAGCATATCCCTCCTTTCCAGAGCTAAAGAAGTAGAGCAGCTCCACTGGGGAAGCAGAGTCTAAAGCGTATTTGGTCACCTTCTCCATGTGCGGCCTTCACAGTATGCTGCCCCTCCAGTCTACAGCAAGTTTTTCAGCGTATGCACCTGTTGCAGGGGAAGGGGGCAGGAGCACTATGGTCCAGCAGCATGGCCACTGGCGGAGCTGTCTCCATGGCAAGCAGCAGAGCCAATAGGAGCCAGGGGAGCATGTGAGCGGCCCTCAGGGTGGATGGAGAGGCTGCCTCAGGAGAAAGCCATCCAGCTCTTGAGGCTGAGGATCCAATGGCATCCCTGGAAATCCCTCCCAGGCCCTGTACTCACCTCTTCCTTTCACCTTCCTTCATGAAAACTTTTGCCACTGCGTCTTCTGGAGAAGATCATGAGACCCTTGAGACTGGGGATTTTCTGACATCAAGAGGGAGATCCCAGAACTCTGTGGCCAAAAACATTCTTCCCGACCCCAATCCTGCCTTCTGCACACAGCTGCCTCCTTCTTCTCCCCAGCAATCTCTAACACCAGAGGGAAGCCGCTAGCACCAAGGAGTCAGGGTGTTGGAAAACAGGCAGTCCAAGGCAACTGGAAAGACCCCAGGATGTTCCCTTAGCAGACCCCATAAATGACCTTACAGAGCCTCCCCTAGGGATGAGGGCACTGGGCCCAGAGCTCCATGCCTGTGCTGACAAGTCTTTAAGGAGAATGCCCACCAGTGGCATCTCCAGCCTCGGGGGGGCAGAAGCTCACGCTCTAGGTCTCGATGGGTCCAGGAGCTGTCATCACCCAGAGTCTGTCCTGTTCTCAGTCACAGGGCAGAGAGTTCTCAGACTCTGCGAGTGTTTGCAACTATGAGTCTAAACAGTAAAACTAAGGACTTCAGGGAACCCCAAGATCTCAGAAAGTCCAATCACAGAATCTTAGAAATTTAGAATTAGAGAATCTCTGAAACTTGAACTTGTAAGCTCTTAGAATCTTAGAATCTAAGAAGCAGGAGTTCTAGTTGTTGCTCCCCAGCCCACCCATCAGTCCACAGATCTTGATTGTGTGCAGTGTAGTGGGGATTGGAAGATGGTTTTAATTCCTGTCCTCAAGGCCCTTGCCATGGACCTAGGGGAGGAAGATTTGACACTGAGTAAATATTTAGGAAAGAAGAAAGTTCTAGGCCCCACGATTCTGGCTGTGTTGCTGGGGTTCCAAGGAAGGAAGAGCCTGCTGGAGGAGAGAAGCAGCCCCACCCCTTTAGGAGCAGAATGTGGGTGACCCTTGAGGGTGGGTAGAATTTGGATGGGTTGAGAGAAGGAAGGATGGCCCCACTGGGGAAAGAGGAAGCGAGTAAGTAAGGGTGAGAGGCAGACATGAGCATGTCTTTTCTTATGTCTCCCTTTTCTATTTTCACATCACAAGCCTAGAGCTCATCACCAGGGAAAATGCCAAGAGGCTCTGGTTTTGCTCAATGAGACCAAATGAAGCTTCAGCCCTTCCATGTGTCTACCCCATTCCTACCTACCTCATCTGCCCTGTGCCCCATCAGATATGCCAGGTGGGACTTTTAGGTGGTCGAGTTACCTGAGTACAAGGGTGAGAGATGCCTCACAGGACCTCCCCGTCTACTTCCACCCCCAGATTTGACTTCAGTTTACTGCTGATCTTTAACCAAGTATGGGATACTGTTAGGGGACAGGGAAGAATGAAGGGGCAAGGGGTGGGAAGAGATGTGTAAATGCAAATGTGAACCCAAAGCAGAGCAGGCCAGGCTGGCAAGCAGAGTGCTTTGGGCATGCCCGGGAAGGGGCAGGGAATGAGGATCTGCCCATGGAGAGGAGATAAGTTGCCTCTTGGTTGAGTGGACAGCAAGCTCAGAGGACACAGGCTTGCACCAGCGCTGGTCAGAAGTGGTCTAGGGGTTACCCTGGTCAACATGGTGAAACCCCGTCTCTACTGAAAATACAAATATTAGCCAGGTGCGGTGGTGTACACCTGTAATCCCAGCTACTCAGGAGGCTGAGGCAGGAGAATCGCTTGAACCCAGGAAGCAGGGGTTGCAGTGAGCGGAGATCGCACCACTGCACTCCAGCGTGGGTGACAGAGCAAGACTCTGTCTCAAAAAAAAAAAAGACAGGTCAAAGGTGCAGGTGTGGGGTTGGAGTGCTGGAGAGCTAACACTGCCAGGTTTTTATGATCCCCAGAACTTATTCCTAGAAACCTCTATTGTAACCAAAGTCCCTTGAGTTCTAGGACAATATAGGAAAGAACGAAATCAGTCTAGCTTTCATAATCTTGAGATATTGTATTTATATGTGATGTCATTATCTTGAGAAGGTCTACAGGCCAGCTCAATAATGTTAGGTTTTCATTAAAATGTGTTTAAATCAAAATTCTTCCAGTGCAACATTTTATCATTTTATCTCCCTTATCTCCCATCACCAAACAGCTCATATCCCATGGCAGCCTATAGGGATATTAGCCAGAGAGATACACAGTCAGGGTGACCTTTGCCCAAGTGTGAAGATGTTTATCCTTGGAGTTCTCCTTGTACGTTCCCTCCCTCAATGAGGTCTCAATGAAGGGCAGATACTGCCTGTCCATAATACTGAAAATAACAATAGCCAAAAGAAAGATCACAATGACTAGCATGTACTGCTAACTTATTATTCGTCAGGCAAGGTGTATTATCCGACATCCAACAATCTTAGAACGTAGAAACTCATTCACATTTTATGAGGCTCACTGAAGTGACATAAGCCACCTTTGCACACACATATAAAGGGGTGGAGCTGTGAATCAGTCTGGGCCTGACTGATTTCTCAGCTAAATCCAGAGACTCCAGATGTCCTGGAACCAAGGACAGCACTCAGTTACTCCCCCTTGTGCAGAATCAATAGACCCAACACATATTAAAATGCATAAACTTTACACTTTAACTGGAAGAAAGATAAAGGCAAGCATTTGAGAACAACAGGGAATGCAGGTTATAGCACCAGCTGCCTCTGTTTAGTTGATGGAGAAATATTATATAGGTCCTTGCTACCAGAGGTTCTTGAACCAGCAGGATCAGCATCACATGGGCGTCTGTTAGAAATGCTAGTTCCCAGGCCCCACCCAGACTCCCTGAATCGGAAGACACATTTTAACAAGATCCCTGGGTGTTTTGTCTGCTCATTAAAGTTTGAGACTTGCTGGTATGGAGAGGGCTGCAGCATTTTAAAAGAAGAAGGAGGTTAACACATTTGCCTCCAGACCTCCACTGCTTAGTCTGAGAGTGAGAATAGCTTCCCTAATTCCTAATAAAGACCTCACCAGTAGCCTCAAAGTCCAGGCTTAAGATACTGGATTTTATCCTGTAAGTATTGGCCAGCTATTGTTGCCTTGGAGAAAGTCAAATAGCTTAAGTTGCTCTGAGACTACTTTTTAGAATTCAGGAGACACACCGATGCCTACCTGGGCCAAGTTTGACACAGTAGCAGAAGTATACATGGTGCTATATTGAGCACATGCCCCTCGAAGGCATTCTCAATGTGTTTCCTTAAAAGACTCTGGTTGAACATGTAAGTTTGTACTTCTAGTGCAGCAATAGGTTACATATTTCAAATTTGCCAGTCAAGTAAAGATGAATTGGTCAGATCGTAGCAGATTTCAATTTTTGAGCATAGGCCCGTAAGTCCTCAGTTTCTGGAACTTGTTCCAGTCAAGGACACGTCACCCCTCTGTGTCTTACCTAGCTATGAACCTACAGCCTGCATCATGCTCTGCCAACCCCAACGATGCTCTGCCAACCTCAAAGCCAGTGGGGTTGCCACGTGTGGATTCCTCCCCACTTCTATCCATTCCTAAAGAGGAGAGGGAGGAGAAGAATGAGGGAGGGCCATCCCTTTGCCCTGATTCTCCCGTGGGGCTGCTTTTCAGATAGCCTAAGAGTTCAGAGAGCTCACTCCCTCCGCCCTCACCTCCCTGCCTGTGTTGCCTCCTTCTGCCATGCCGCCGCCGCCTCTGACTTGGATAGGTTGTGGCTATTATTTTTACTCTGCCCACTAGAATTCAGCTGTTAGGCCCACAAAGGTACACAGGCTTTGCAGAAGGCAGAGGCGCCAGTAATCATTTGCTTATATGTGCCTGTGGGTGCACCTAAGCCTCTGTGACTCAGCCTCTCGGTGCCTTCGGGTGTGTTTCTATGGTGGGATTTCGGTTGAATGTTGCCCGAATGTTGCCCCAGACAGAGGAGCCCAGAGATGCACGTTTCTGGCCCACACTCAAGGAGACCAGGTTTTAGCCAAGGTGGCTTCCTCTGGCCAGGTTTTAAACCTTGTCTAGAAGGGGCGATAATGGAATTGCTGACGCACCACTCTTTTAGGAAGGGCCAGATTGGTGTGCAGGGCCTGGGGTGGAGCAGGTGTTCCCATCCTCTTGCCCAGGTAATATAAGCCACTTATTAAGGCAGAAGAGATTTTTGCCTCTCTCATCCTGGTCTGAATCTCAGAGTGCAAATAGTATCATATCATCTTCTACATGTCATGTTGAATATTTACTTAATGTTTAATGCACTACACAAAGCATAGCATATCATTTTTAAAGCAACCGTAAGAGGTGGAGTTATTTATCAATTGCATTTAAAGATGAAGAAACTGAAACACAGAGAGGTAATGAGTGACTGATCCACTTAGAACAGTTTCTGACACGCAAGTGTAAACTAAGTATTATCACTCGATGGGGGTATGGGGATCCTCAGGGAAGTGCCTGCAGTGCTCTCTGCCCTCTGGTTTCTTCCTTACGATGGAGTATGGTAGACCCTCCCTTACAGGGTCCTGGGAGGCCTCAATGAGAACTCAGAGAAAGGGGCATAGCACAGTGCCTGACCCAAAGGAAGGACCAAACTGAACGTCAGTTTCATGTAGGAAGTGACAGATCCAAGCCAAAAGCTGGATGAGTCCACCCCTGTGTTCCTCACCCTGGCTCTGGAATACAAGACTCACCCCACCATGAATGGAACAAAGGCCATGGGCCACCAGGGAAACCTGCTGTGGGGCCAGGCTTTGCAGATCCCAAAGGAACTTAGGTAGATAGAAGAGATGGGGAGCGGTCATCTGCTGAGGGGGGCTGGAGAGAGACTGCCTGGAAGCTGGCCCTGCCTTGAGGAACAGCCTTGCCTCTGCCTGTGTTCCAGGTGCGAGTGTGTCCCTGGCTACAGCGGGAAGCTCTGTGAGACAGACAATGATGACTGTGTGGCCCACAAGTGCCGCCACGGGGCCCAGTGCATGGACACAATCAATGGCTACACATGCACCTGCCCCCAGGGCTTCAGGTAAGGCAGGAGGGCACCTCAGGAAAGAGGCAGCCTGGGCCATGTGGCAGGGCCTGGGGCTGACTGGCTAAGGTGGCCAGGGTGGAGACTCAGGCCCAGGTGGCCGTAGCCCTGGTTCTGGGTGATGCCTTTATTCCCCTGACACCTTTGCAGTCCTTACATGTCCACATGAGGGAAATAGAGCAGGTATTGGTGATCCCACATTGTAGATGGGAGAAGAGCTACTTGTGGCAACTCCACGTGAAAGCCGGGCTTAGGTTCAGCTCATGTAATGTCATGCTTGGGTAGGATTCCAACTAATGGAAGATGCCACCATCGTGAAGCCCAGCTTGCAGGGTAGAGGTAGCCACATGGCCATACTGACCAGAATCTTCTTTCTAGGCTGGAGAATAAACATGATGGTTCCTCAGTGGTAACCTCTATTCTACTTCTGTTGCTATGAATTTGGCTACTCTAGATGCTTTATCTAAATGGCCACATACAGCATTTGTCCTTTATCGGGCTTATTTCACTTTGTATATCATGTTCTCAAGATTCATCCATGCTGTCGGGTATGTCAGAATTCCCTTTGTTTTTACTGCTGAACAATGTTCCATTGGACGGATGAGCCACATTTTGTTTGTCCATTCATCTTTCCGAGGGTGGGAATGTGCTCTTTTAAGAAATCACCCCCAGGCAATTCTGATGACACTGAAATTTAGGGACCTCTACTCTAGTCCAACTCCATGATTTTATTTCTTGGAGCCGGAGTCTTGCTCTGTTCCGCAGGCTGAACTCGCACTCCTGTGCTCAAGCGATCTGCCCCTGTAACTGGGATTACAGGCTCATGCCACTATGGCTACCCCAACTCTCTTAAAAATGGGAAATGTGGGGCTTAGAGAAGGAAAAGATTTTGCCCCGGTTAGTGGCAGGGCTGGAAGTAGCCCGTAGAACTAGTGTTATTTCCCATCTCACTCTACCTCTCTGCTCGAGGTTCTTTGGCCTGAGTAACTGTGATTGTCTCCTCTTGGCCATTCTCCTATCTCCCCCCTCCGCCATTCTCTCCCACCTTCCAGTGGACCCTTCTGCGAGCACCCGCCACCCATGGTCCTGCTGCAGACCAGCCCGTGCGACCAATATGAGTGCCAGAATGGGGCCCAGTGCATTGTGGTGCAGCAGGAGCCCACCTGCCGCTGCCCACCAGGCTTCGCCGGCCCCAGATGCGAGAAGCTTATCACCGTCAACTTCGTGGGCAAGGACTCCTATGTGGAACTGGCCTCTGCCAAGGTTCGACCTCAGGCCAACATCTCCCTACAGGTGTGTCCCGCCCTGCCCTGCCCTGCCCTTGGAAGGACCTCAACATATCCCCAAGCTCTGATTTGTTCAGAAAATTGTTGGAATGCCCCATCTTAGCAGTAAAGCACCATCAGGGACAACACTCAGCTTGAAGACACCTGGACCAACTCATCCAGAGAGTTCTATAGATAACTCCTGACCAGCTCTTGCTGCAAACTGCAGCCCCCACTTCCAGCCTCATTCACTCAATCCTCCAGAAAATATGCATTCAACTATTGTACGCCAGACGCTGTGCTGCGGAATTGGGATTCAGTTCAAGACAGACAAAACCCCTTGTCTGAAGCCCATCCACTAATCCAAGAATCTCATTCCGGGTGACTGGCTATGAGTGCAACTTCTGAAACCAGCAATTTTCAGCCTTGGCAATACTTTAGAATCACCTCGAGAACTTCTTAAATTATCTTCGGCCAGGTGTGGTGGTTCACGCCTGTAATCCCAACACTTAGGGAGGCTGAGGCAGGTGGATCACTTGAGGTCAGGAGTTCGAGACCAACCTGGTCAACATGGTGAAACCCAGTCCTACTAAAAATACAAAAATTAGCAGGGCGTGGTGGTGCATGCCTGTAACCCCAGATATTGGGAGGCTGAGACATGAGAATCACTTGAACCTGGGAGGCAGAGGTTGCAGTAAGCCAAGATCATGCCACTGCACTCCAGCCTGGGCAACAGGGC
The DNA here is from genome assembly GCF_037993035.2 of Macaca fascicularis. Taxonomy (NCBI): domain Eukaryota; kingdom Metazoa; phylum Chordata; class Mammalia; order Primates; family Cercopithecidae; genus Macaca; species Macaca fascicularis. Next base: position 175,449,716 of record NC_088380.1, on the reverse strand, counting down.
AGGACTCTGTCTCAAAAAATAAATAAATAAATAAATAAATAAATAAATAAATAAATAAATAACAAAATTATATTTGCCTGGGCCCCATCCGCAAGTTCTGGGGTGAAGTCTAGACACTGGAATTTTTTTTTTTTTTAATTCCCCAGATGACTCTTAGCATAGTGCCTGGTTCCTAGCAAACACTGAATTAATTATGATTGTTAGCATTTTCTTTATAACTCTTATTAGCCAGGCGCAGTGGCTCACGCCTGTAATCCCAGTGCTTTGGGAGGCCAAGGCAGGTGAATCACTTTAGGTTGGGAGTTCAAGACCAGCCTGGTCAACATGGTGAAATCCCGTCTCTACTAAAAATACAAAAATTAGCAGGGTATGGTGGTATGCACCTGTAGTCCCAGCTACTCAGGAGACTGAGGCACTAGAAATGCTTGAACCCAGGAAGCAGAGACTGCAGTGAGCCAAGACTGTGCCATTGCACTCTAGCCTGGGCCAATATTCCGCCTCAAAAACAAAAATAACAACAACAAAAAAAGCCTTATTATTCTACTTTATACAGAGAAACTAAAGAAGGGCCTAAACTTGGGCGGGATCACGTTATGCAACAGAGGGAGAGGGCAGATTAGAGTTGGGGCCTCCTGACATACATAAATATATGAACATAGTGGTGCACAGTAGGCACTCAGTAAAACTGTGTGGAACTGGTTTGCTCAGTCAGCACTTGCTGAGGTGTAAGTCGAGGCCTTACCTTCTGGGGATTTACTGACTAGACGGAGGAGGAAAGATGCACGTGAATTTAGACGCAGCACAGATTCAGAAGCTGCTGCCTGGAAGAGGGCTCTGTGAGATGAGCAGGGAGGTTCAGTCTCAGGTAAGCCCTTACTAACACCCTGGCTGCTTTCTCCAGGTGGCCACTGACAAGGACAACGGCATCCTTCTCTACAAAGGAGACAATGACCCCCTGGCACTGGAGCTGTACCAGGGCCACGTGCGGCTGGTCTATGACAGCCTGAGTTCCCCTCCAACCACAGTGTACAGGTAAGGGCCTCTCTCCTTCCTGACCCACTGTGTGTTCCCCCGCATCCTTCTGCCTCTGCGCCTGCAACTCAGAAGGGGGATTCAGGAAAACTCGGGTGTCCCTTCTCCCCGCCCCTACCATGCACATGCGCGCACACACACTTCCTCCTCGCCGAGTGGCGGGTGGGAGGGAGAAAGGCCTGTGGGAGGAAGAGGCAGAGGAAGGCAGGCCCGCGGAGGAGAGGTGACATCTCATCACCATAAGATAAACAGGCAGCTAGCTACTGTGCGGGAGTGCGCACTGCAGTGGGGACAAGGCTGCTTAATGAGGTGCCCTTTTCAAAATGTCATCTTAATCTTTCATTAGTTTAAGAAAGACAACAGGGGACGATTAGCATGCAACTCAAGGGGAAGAAACTCAAGGGCACTGAGGGAGCAGGGCCACCCCTTAGGTGACTTTCAAACAGTTCTGAAGGGCAGCTTTTCCTAAACTTCAGCCTCTCCAGCAGCCACCCTGGCTTGTGTGTGACAGGTGTGGCAGCTGGACTTTCACTTCAGATGCTGCCTTACAGCAACTTGCGACTGCCTTTTTTTTTTTCTTTTTTTTTTTTGGAGATGGAGTCTTGTTCTCTTGCCCAGGCTGGAGTGCAACGGAGCAATCTTGGCTCACTGCAACCTCTGTCTCCCAGATTCAAGCGATTCTCCTGCCTCAGTCTCCCTAGTAACTAGAATTAATTACAGATTCATGCCACCATGCCTGGCTAATTTTTCATATTTTTAGTAGAGATGGGGTTTCACCACGTTGGCCAGGCTGCTCTTGAACTCCTGACCTCAGGTGATCCACCCACCTCAGCCTCCCAAAGTGCTGGGATTACAGGTGTGAGCCACTGTACCCGGCCAACTGCTCACTTTTTGCATACAGCTGCTCCTTAAGGAATGATCATCTGGGGAATCACAGATATGCTAGTTGGATATGTTAGATTTTTTTCCGCTTCTCAGTAAAATAAATACTAAATATTACAATAACAATTATTTTAGTTATATTTTTATAATAGTTATAAGAATGACTACTAAAAGTTAAAAATGTCTGTGTTACACCTAAAATCACGTGAAACTACCAGTAGAAGGAGAGCCAAACCTTAGGGAAGACACAGTACAAAAGAGAGGCCACACTGTCCCGTCAGAGGCAAGAGCACATTTCATAGGGATTGGTGAAGAGCAGCAACTTTCAGACTTTTTTTTTCCCTGCTAACTAAATCTTTTCTTCCATTAAAATCTTATATTGAACTTAAGAATCATAAATACTTAGAAGCAAAACCACCCTGCAGGGTTGAAGCAAAGATCCCCCTCCACACACGCTGTTGTCAAGGCCCCTGAGAAATGATCCAACAAACCCAATTTGAAAGCCATTGGTTAAAACCAGTGGTTCTCAAAGTGTGGTCCCCGAGGCAGCAGCACCAGCATCACCTGCAGACATGATAGAAATACAGACTTTCAGACTCTGCCCCAGAACTACTGAATCCAAAACCCTAAGGGTTGGCCCCAACACACCTGTGCTTCAGAGAGCCTTCCAGGTGATTCTAATGCACACGTCTAAGAAACACCAGTTTCCACAGGAAATCTTCCTGCAGAAGGAGCAGTCTGAGTTGGGCCTCGAAGAAAGGGAAGAACTTGTGAGAGCAGAGAGAACAGGTGGACGAGCCATGCCGGGAGGTCGGCGAAGACAGACGAGGGGCAAGGAAAAGGGTGTTGACCAGAGCAGGAGGCTCCCGGTGGAAGGTGGATAAAGACCAGGCAGGTTAGGACAGTTGGGCACAGTGGACACCAGAAGAAAGAGCTCACCCTGGTGGTCTCCCTAGAGCCTGGACCGCCTAACATCTGTGTCCCTAGAGCCATGGGTCCTGGCCAAGTGGCGAGGACAGACAGCCAAAGAGGCAGGGCCAGGGCAGCCTGTGAAGCATTTGCTATTGCATAAATCCAAATGTGAACAAGTGATTCAGCCTCTTTGTGCCTCAGTTTCCCCCCTCCCCCTTCCCATTTGTAATGTGAGCAATAGCAGGATATACCTCTTAGGGTGGTCACTGAAGGTTGAAACAACACTGGAGGAAGTGTTTGGCGAATTAAGGCTTTACGCAGACATGTCAAGGACAGAAGGTTAAAGCCAGGCTTCCAGAAGCAGCTGAGCCCTGCCCCGAGCTGGGGGCCTTCCCAAGCAGAGCCCAGCCTTTGCCCTCTGCTAACATTAGCCGTCAAGGCTGGTGATTTGGTAAAGGGCTGGTGTGGCTGGTAGGAGTGTCGCAGCACTGTGCTGAGTTATGAAATGGAAGGTCAGAGAGTTGCTGTCCAGAAGCTGCTGTCAGGGAGCCGTGAGTTGGAGCAGGTAGGTGGCCCTGGAAGACACCAGGCTCTGTCTTAGCCATGGGGAAACCCAGCTAAGGATGCCCTGGCACTCCTGGCCTAGATCTTCATGCTGAGCCTGTAACAGATCTTTAGTATCCTTCATTCAGTTTGCAATCCTCAGGGGCCCAAGGCTCTAGCAATTCCATATTAAAATGGTTTTGCTTCCGAACATTTTCCCTGAGGCAGCCCTGTTTCTGTTCCCAGTAGTACACTCTCACCCATTCCACATCTGTCAGGCCCCACGTTTGGGCTAGACCCTGGGCTAGGTAAAGTGCAGGGGCCACAGAGCTAAACACACACAGTCCAGGGAGGAAGACACACATATCAACAAGCAGTGGCTGCACAGCAGAATCAGCTCATGCTCACTGGAGACCCTGGGGTCATACAGGAACACCAAGGATAAAGCAAAGATTTTTTTGGTTTTTGGGTTTTTTTGGAGACAGTGTCTCACTGTGTCACCCAGGTTGGAGTACAGTGGCATGATCACAGCTCCCTGCAACCTCCACCTCCCAGCCTCAAGTGATCCTCCTCCCTCAGCCTCCTGAGTAGCTGGGACTACAGGTGTGCATCACAACATCTAATTTTTGTTTTTTTTTTTCTGGAAGAGACAGGGTTTTGTCATGTTGCTCAGGCTGGTCTTGAACTCCTGGGCTGAAGCAGTCTGCCCACCTTGGCCTCCCAAAGTGCTGGGTTTACAGGCGTGAGCCACTGTGCCCCCCAGGAGCAAATATTTTTGCTTGGAGGACCTTGGAGGAGGAGCTGGTGTTTGAGCTGAGACATGACCTGTGCCTCAAAAGCATTTTCTCAGGCTGAGCAGCGAGGAAGCCCTGGGGAGGAGGAGGCCCCATCAGCCTGCATGGAAGTCACATGGGAGGGCTGGGGTTAATGGAGGGCACGGGCTGAGCTGACCGGCAGCTGAGGGGACCAGGAGGCCAGTCCAGCCACAAAAAATGAGATCTCTTCCTCAGCATCAGTGCAATAACCTCTAACCACCCAGGAAGGCCACCTTGGCCTCAGGGCCAGAGCCAGGGAGCCCAACCAAAGCTGTTCTAATCAGGGGAGTTGGCAGCTTTTGGCCCACTAAGGCCCACAACCAGCTTCAGAGTGAGGACGGCAGCCTGGGTTCCCAGCAGGGACCTGCAGGCTAGATTCCATGGTCTCCATTCTGTCCATGCCTGATGTTATTCATCTGCACAGCCATAATCACAAATGGTGACGAGGGAACATGAAGATTCTATTCCAGGCCCCAGGGAAAATATACAGAAAAGCCCACCTGAGCCCCTCCTTGCCCCAGAATGGGGACAGACTTCACTCTTCCTTGGCACTGAGACTTGTGAGAAGGCCAGACTCACGTGCCAGCAAGGCCAAATGGCCACATAGGTAACAGACATGGGGAAAATGGGCTGTAGTCCCCATAAGAAGTGGTGGGGGCTGCAGTAGCCTGGAGGGTGGAGCCCCATCCAGAGGAGTGGCTGGCCTCAGCTCCAGCAGACGCTGCCATGCGGGAATGCAGATTATCAAGAGAAGCGGGACCAGCAGGGTTTCTATGTTGGATATCTAAGTTTTTGAATGTTAGCCACTTTAAAACACCGCGTGGGTGTGCTCTTTGAATGCAACGCAGTGCGTGCTCTCCGAGTCTTGATTTCTACAATCCTATCCACTGCCAAGGTCTTTGTCTCGTTGGATCCTCACTCCTGTTTTAGGCATGAGAAGTCTCATGTTAGAAGCCCAGTGAGTGGCAGAACTAGGATTTAAATCCGGGTCAGTTTTCCACCCAAACCAGCTCTCCCACCGTGCAGGCTCTGGGACATGAAGGACAGAGCCAAGAAAGAGTGTAGGCTGTGCTACAGGAGTAGGGGGTTGCCGCAGTGGGGCCTGAGGTCTCTGCTTGCTGCCTACCCGAAATCCCAGGAACTCTTTGTTACTGTGAGGTTCTATCGCCACCTAGTGGTCACAACTCAGCATTCAGGTTAGAGCAAGCAGCACCTAGAGGAATAACAAACCTTCCCTCCCTCAAGTCCCTTAAGACTTCAGCCTGAGCACCTTAAGTCTCTGAGCCTTAAGTCTCTTATTTGAAAAATGGAGGAAAAAGTGTGCCTCCTTCCTGAGGGTTGTTAGGGTTAAATAAAAGAATGCAAGTGAACTGCTTAGCATAGGGTAGCACAATGCCTGGCCTCTACTAAGAGATTAACACGTATCCACCATTATTATTAAAAGCAAAAGAAAGCCAGGCATGGTGGCTCATGCCTGTAACCCCAGCATTCTTGGAAGCCAAGGCAGGAGGATCGCCTGAGCCCAGGAGTTTGAGGGTATCCTGGGCAACACAGTGAGACTCCACCTATGCAAAAAATAAAAAATTACCCAAGCATAGTAGTATACACATATGGTCCTAGCTACTTGAGAGGCTGAGGCAGGAGGATCACTTGAACCCTGGAGGTCAAGGCTGCAGTGAGCTGTGATTGCACCACTGCACTGCAGCCTGGGTGAGAGAACAAGATCCGATCTCAAAAATAAATAAATAAAAGCAAAGGCAAAAAGGCCACAGGCCACTCTGGCCAATGCCTGTGGTCATGCCAGTTCCAGGCAGGATGCATCCAGCCCCACCCTGACAACTCCAGAGCTCTCCACCTCCCACTTGGCACCAGTTCAGTCTGGCCCGGCAGATAATAAGGAAGACCCTCAGAGCCCCTTCTCTGCCCTGAAATCCTTAGATATCTCTCCAGGAGACTAATTACTGGGGCTTGGGACCACTATATTTCTTTTAGTGTGAACCTTAGGTTGTTACTGTGTTTTCCATTTTTTTCTCTACTTTTGTCACAGTAGAGCCATTTTCCCATTATTTTTTTCCAAAGGCTAAGATTTAATGAATTTTTTTTTTTTTTTTTTTTTTTGAAACAGAGTCTAGCTCCCTTGCCTGGGCTGGAGTGCAATGGCACAATCTTGACTCACTGCAACCTCCACCTCCAAGGTTCAGGTGATTCTCCTGCCTCAGCCTCCCAAGTAGCTGGGACTACAGGCACCCACTACCACGCCTGGCTACTTTTTTGTATTTTTAGTAGAGACGGGGTTTCACTAAACCCCGTTGGCCAGGCTGGTAAGCTCGTAATCTGCCCGCCTTGGCCTCCCAAATCCTCAACAGGGATTTGTCAGGGAGAATTCAACGATGTAATCCCAAAGTGCTGGGATTACAGGTGTGTGCCACTGTGCCCGGCCATTTTTTTTTTTTTTTTTTTTTTTTAAGGCAAGTAGAAATGGAGGCATCCTGACTTAAGGATGCTGGTAAAAAGCCAGAGCCTTTAGCACTGCCTACCCTGAACCTCCAGGGACCCAGTTTGAAAAACACTGGCTTCAGTCATTATATCCAAGAGACCTGGTTAAAAGGTGCCAGGAAGAAGACACCTGTTAACCTATAAGTACCTACTGGCATAGATAACGTTCTGGGAGGTTTGGATTTGGAAGCAATCCTGACTTGGAACCTCAGTTCCAGCACTTCTTAGCAGTGTGGCCTCCATCAGGTTACTTAGCTTCCTTCCCTAAAATGGGACTCACAAGAGTCCCCTCCTCGGAAACGGGAATGAGCCAGTGGGAGTAGAGAGACTCAAAGCCCTGGGTGGCTGTAAGTTGTGAAATCCGTAGGCAGGCTCTTCGAGGACTCACTAACCTACTTCCCCACCCCAGTGGCTGCCACACCCAGCTCCAGCAAGCCCAGAGTAAGGTCGAGGAGTCATCATTTCCACCTTTCACTGAGCACTTGCTAGGTGTCGGTGGCCACGTACTGCCCATTAAAACCAGTGTAGGGCCAGGCACGGTGGCTCACGCCTATAATCCCAACATTTTGGGAGGTCGAGGCAGGAGGATCACTTGAGGTCAGGAGTTCAAGAACAGCCTGGCCAACATGGCAAAACCGCGTCTCTACTAAAAATACAAAAATTAGCCGGGGATGGTGGAGGGCGCCTGTAATCCCAGCTACTCGGGAGGCTGAGGCAGGAAAATTGCTTGAACCAGGGAGGTGGAGGTTGCAGTGAGCTGAGATCGCGCCAATGTACTCCAGCCTGGGTGACAGAGCGAGACTCCATCTCAAAAAAAACAACAAAAACAAACAAAATGCAGTGTAGGCCAAGTGCAGTGACCCGTAACCCCAGCACTTTGGGAGGCCAAGGCGGGAGGATCACTTGAGCCCGGAGTTCAAGGCTGCAGTGAGCGACGACTGCACCACTGCATCCATCCTGGGCAACAGAGTAAGACCCTGTCTCTTACTAAAAACAACCACCAAAAAAAAAACACCAATGTTGTAAAATGAATATAAAACTCATTGAATAGAAGCAGAAACAGGGGCTTACAGAAGTGGTGTGACTTGCCCAGAGTCCCTCAGCTGGCAGACCCAGTGTGATTCCAGATCTCTCTCCACAAAGCATGACCTGGCTGAACAGGCTATACCTGGAGCCTACCTAGGACTCTCCCATGTGAGCATCAGATGAGGCCCTCCAGGAAGCCCAGCGCTGGGGCACTGCAGAACCCAGCACTCTGTCTAGGGCAGAAGCCAGTGACCACACAGCCCTCTCTGATCTGTGACTTCTGCCAGACCACTGTCTCCAGGCCGGGTACCCCTGGAGGCCACACACCAGCACCTGGGATGGCAGGAAGGGGAGAAGGAGTCGGGCCTGGAGCCAGCTGCCAGGCAGGAGCAGGTGGTGTGTGTTCGCTGTGTCTGTGTATGTGTCTATAATGGGAAAACAGCTGCCCTGACTCCCTGAATCGTAATGTTGGAAGGGAATGCCTGAGCTGCAGCCTCTTGACAGCTCCCTTTCTGACGGGTGGCTGCCCAGCATCTGTTGACACACCTCCAGGGTGGTGAGCTCATTTGCATCCAAACAGCATCCATTTCTAGGATGCTGTGGGATACACCTGCATATTTTTGCATGTGTTGTTGGAAAACTGTGTGAGGGCTCAAGGTCACAAGTTTATGGTCTCTGCACGGGGCCCTCGTCCCTCCCCTTCCTGCTTTTACCAGCCCAGCCATAGGATCACAGGCCTCTGCCTTGCCCTCAGCTTGCAACTTGGAGCAGCTGGAGGCTTCCGAAATAGAAATAGCTCTACCTTCATAGGGCTTTTTGGATCCCCATCACAAAACCAGATTCTTCGGTGGACTCTTTTACCCACCACTCCACCTCCCACTATCCTATCTCTTGGCTGGACCTTACATTGATACGTTGTCATTTGATTCACAGGAAAGGCTAAGGAAAGTGGAATGGAAGCTTTGTGAGTGCAGTTACCCTATATTCCCTGTTTGTCACTGATCCACAGCACTCAGGATGAGGTGGCCCATAGCAGACACTTGGTGGGTGGGCGGATGAAGGGTAGATGAAGGATGGATGGATGTGATGGAATCAATGGATGAAGAGAGTAGATAAATAAGTAGGTGGGCGGGTGGAGAGATGGCTAGGTGGATGGATGGAGAGGAGGGTGGATGGGTGAATAGGTAGAATAGATGGGAAGGAAGCATGGGTGGTTGAATGGATGGGTGGATATTGGATGAATGAGTGGGAGGAGAAATTTCCCAATGGATTTGAGTGGGTCCTGGGCTCCTGCGTGTCCTCTGCCATCACCTTCTCCCAGGGATCAACACTAGAGCGGGGATTACTAGCTTTGCAGGCAGTGGTACTTGTTAGTCTTGTAAATAACACTAAAATAACTGCTCACATTTTCTCAGTAATTGACAAAGTGCTTTTTTGTTTTTTAAGAAATAGGGGTTGTGCTGTTTCCCAGGCTGAACTCGAACACCTAGGCGCAAGTGGTCTTCCTGCCTCAACCTCCCAGCTTGTCAAGTAGTGATACAGGCACATGCCACCATGCCTGGTGACAAAGCACTTTCATGTACCCACTCTAATTTGAACATCACGATAGTTCTGTGAGGTTATTATTCCCCTTTTACAGAGGAGGAAACTGAGACTGGGATGTTCTGTTCCTATGATTGGTTATGGTTCCATCCAGCAGTAAGGGGCTAGAATGGACTGTTTTCTTCACTAAACCTCAATTTAGCCTGTCTTCTCCCAAGCATTTCTCTTGCCTTTTTGGCTGCTGAAATTTCTAAATCTGAGTTAGTCACTGAAACGGTCCTCTGCCTGCCTAGATAATCAGTGCCACCCCCTGCGGGGATCCTCTTGTTAGAGCCAACAGGGATTTGTCAGGGAGAATTCAAGGAGAGAGGGAGCCTCCTAATGTATCCCTGATACCTGAATAGATAAGACAGAGCTCAGTCTACTCCTCAGAGACCTTCAGGGAAGGAAGAGGTGTCACATTCCCCAACTCCCATCACGTCCCAGCACTGTTCCCTCCCAGGCCCTGCCGAGGGTAGTGCGCTGGAAAGAGCAGAATTTGGGAGTCAAAAGTGTTGCCTACAAATTCTGTCTCTTGCCTGTACTCGCTGGGTGACCTCAGGTAAATCACTTAACCTCTCTGGGCCTTGGTGTCTTCATCTGTGAAATAGAATATCTGGCACCCACTTCACAGAATTTTTGTAAGGTTCAAATAAGTGAACCACTTAGCACCACGTCTGGCTCATCTGGGCCCTCGGTGAGTGGCTGCTGGCCCTGTTAGAGGCAGCATGGGGAAGTGGGATGTGCAGACTGAATATCCCATAACCAGCCAGGCATGGTGGTTCATGCCTGTAATCCCAGCAGTTTGGGAGGCTGAGGCGAGTGGATCACTTGAGGTCAGGAGTTCAAGACCAGCCTGGCCAACATGGTAAAAACCCCATCTCTACTAAAAACATGAAATTAGCTGTGTGTGGTGGCATGAGCCTGTAATCCCAGCTACTCAGGAGGCTGAGCAGGAGAATTGCTTAAACCCAGGAGGCGGAGGTTGCAGTGAGCCAAGATCGTGCCACTGCACTCCAGCCTGGATGACAGAGTGAGACTACATCTCAAAAAAAAAAAGTGAATATCCCATAACCAAAACTTTTGGAACCCAAAGTGCTGAATACTTGCATTATGCTGGTTCAGCATCTCTAATCTGAAAATCTGAAATCCAAAATCCTCCAATGAGCATTTCCTTCAAGCATCATGTGGGCACTCAAAAAGTGTGAGCTTTTGGAGATTTTCAGATTAGCGACATTTGACCTGGACGGCAGTTCAAATCCTTGCTCTATCACTTACCAACTATGGTGCCTTAGGTAAATTCCTTAGCCTCCCTGAGCTACCGTTTCCTCATTTCTGAAGTAGAGATAACACACTTACCTGAAGGGGTGGCCTTCCCCTCCACACCTGTGGGCATTTCTCGTTAGGTGGAAGGAGAGACTCGAGAAAAGAAATGAGACACAGAGACAAAGTATAGAGAAAGAAAAAGTGGGCCCAGGGGACCGGCACTCAGCATACAGAGGACCCACGCCTGCACCGGTCTCTGAGTTCCCTCAGTATTTATTGATCATTATCTTTACCATTTTAGAAAAAGGGAAGTGGCAGGATAATAGGATCATCGTAGGGAGAATGTCAGCAGTAAGATATATGAATAAAGATCTCTGTGACGTGAGTAAGTTTAAGGAAAAGTGCTGTGCCTTGATATTCATATGCAAACATCTTTAGTGCATAAAGAGCAGCACTGCCACTAGCACGTCCCACCTTCAGCCCTAAGGCGGTTTTCTTCTTTCTCAGTAAACAGAACATACAATCAGGTTTTACACCGAGATGTTCCATTGCCCAGGGACGGGCAGGAGACAGATGCTTTTCTCTATCTCAACTGCAAAGAGGCCTTCTTTCGTCTTATACTAGTCCTCCTCAGCACAGACCCTTCACGGGTGTCAGGCTTGGGGACGATCAGGCCTTTCCCTTCCCACGAGGCCATATTTCAGACTATCACATGGGGAGAAACCTTAGACAACACCTAGCTTTCCTAGGTAGAGGTCCCTGTGACCTTTGGCAGTGTACGTGTCCCTGGGTACTTGAGATTAAGAGAATAGTGATGACTTTTCACAAGCATACTGCCTTCAGGCACTTGTTTAACAAAGCACACCCGGCACAGCCCAAAATCCGTTAAACCTTGAGTCACCACAGCACATGTCTCTTGCAAGGACAGGGTTGGGGGTAGGGTCACAGATTAACAGCATCTCAAATACAGAACAAAATGGAGTCTCTTATGTCTGCTTCTTTCTATATAGACACAGTAACAGTCTGATCTCTCTTTCTTTTCCCCACACTTACCTAGCACGAGTATTATAAGGCACTATTTCCCCAAACGTGGCATGCATACCACTGGTGGTACATGAGGTTACTTTAGGGGGGACAACAGCAAACTGCTGAAATTTTAACTGTGAGAGAGTTTGTTTTATATGTACTAAAAATATATAAAAATCACATCAGAACTATTTTTTAGAACAATGCTAACCTTTACCCTTACCGATATTTAAGGGGGAAATTGGGCAATTGAAAAGAACCAGTGTGTTGAATAAATAGTGGTCGAAGGCAGCATGCAGATAGAGCAGGAACTGAGAAGGTGGTCTATGAATGGAGTTTGCTTAACTCTATGAAATAACAGAAAAGAATGCAAATAATGATAGCCAAATGCAATACCTGACCCTAGACTAAATCTCGAACGGGAAGGAAATAAATGCTGTAAAGGACATTGTTGGGTCCAGTGCAGAATTGGAATAGATAATAGACTAGATAACAGTGTGGTATCCATGTTAAATTCACTGAAGCTGACAACTGCACTGTGCTTATGTAAGAGAATATCTCTGTCCTTAGGAAATGCACACTGAGGTATCTAAGGATAAAGGGCTGTGATGTATGTAACTTACCTTTAAATGGTTCAGAAATATGTGTGTGTGTATGTACAATGCAGAGAAAAAACCATAAGCACATTGGAGTAAAAAGTAATGGGAGAAACTGGGTAATAAGCATCTTCTGTACTGTTTTTATTTTTACAACTTATGTAAGTTTAAAGTTATTTCCAAATAAAATAAAGTAAAACAAAATGTAAGCAATGCAGGTCAAGTCCACAGCCCAGGGCCCAGCCATGGAAGGCACTTAGTGAACTCTCTGGCTTTCTCCCCTTCTCTACTGGCCAGCGTGGAGACAGTGAATGATGGGCAGTTTCACAGTGTGGAGCTGGTGATGTTAAACCAGACCCTGAACCTGGTAGTGGACAAAGGAACTCCCAAGAGCCTGGGGAAGCTCCAGAAGCAGCCAGCAGTGGGCATCAACAGCCCCCTCTACCTTGGAGGTAATGCCCTCTTTCCCTACCACCTCTACCTCCCTCTGGCCCTCTGTGCTCCAGTTCCGAAACCCAGGCCACTGCCAAAGCCAATCACGGAAGGCTTCCTGGAGGAAGGGACAATGAAGCTGATCTCTAAAAGGGTGAATAAGCACTAGCCAGGCCATGGAGAAAAGAAAATTTAGGACAGGTGCTTGGAAAGGAAAGAGAACAGGACTCCTGGAAACTACACATTGTGACGGGAAGGGGTGAGAAGGGGAGGGCAGGGGATGGAAGCAGGGTCTAGGCTCTGCTGAAGTCTGCCGGCATCAGGTCATATTCCCTCTGCTCTGCCACCTCCTCAAACCCTGGGAGGTTCGATTAATGAATGTAAAAGAACAAGTTTGAGATTAAAATCTAAGGCCAAAAATGGAAGTAGGCCAGGTGCAGTGGCTCACACCTGTAATCCCAACACTTTGGGAGGTTGACGTGGGAGGATCGCTTGAGCCCAGTTGAGACCAGCCTAGGCAACACAGTGAGACGTCATCTCTACAAAATATTTAAATTAGCTGGGCACAGTAGTGAGCCCCCGTAGTCCCAGCTCCTTGGGAGGGTGAGGCGGGGGATCGCTTGAGCCTGGGAGTTTGGGGCTGCAGTGAGCCATGATTGTGCTACTGCCCTCCAACCTGGGTGACAGAATGAGACCTTGTCTTTAAAACAACAGCAACAATGACAACAAAACACAAAAAAGTAGCCATCAGTTTGGCAGAGTCTAGGCCTGAAATGCAGCCCCTGCACCAATAGTTCTCAAAGGGTTAAGTGTAAAAAAAGCTACCAGAACTGCTCGTTCAATCCTAAGATTCCCGAGACTTTACCCAGAGTCCACCTGCAGAGATGAGCACGGGCGCAGGAGAGGGCGTTGTTAACGGGCGGTTCAGACACACGGAGGCCAGGGAAAGCTCTGGGCCGAGGGCAGCCCCAGAAGGGACACCACTTATCCCTGGAGGAGGACCGTGCCCTGTGCCCCACCTGCAGCCAGAACAGAACTGGGTGCCCTGCTTCCAGGCTAGTCCCAGGCTCTCAACTGTAGAAGGTGGGCAGGGGACGGCGTAGAAGGGGAGCGAAAATACCAATTATTGAAAAGCAAGTTAAGTCTTTACTACCAGTCTCTTGAAGACCCTGAGAAGAGGGGTACATAGTATATAAGGCAGCAAACTGGTCTAAAACCCTGAACCCTAAAGTTTCATTGATGAAGCAGCTCCCCAAAACCTTATCTTCTCTCCTCAGCTGTAGCTCGCCTGCCCTGGCTTCTCTTGTGAGGCCTGCATCAAAGGGCCGAGGAGCCTGGTGGGGACAGCTGGTTATTTGGTGCACTTGCCTATGCGGGGGGACGGTCTCCTCGGTTCAGCCAGTGGGGTCATAGGGCAATGGGTGACCAGATAATCTCGTTTTCTTTTTTTTTTTTTTTTTTTTTTGAGACGGAGTCTCGCTCTGTTGCCCAGGCTGGAGTGCAGTGGCCGAATATCAGCTCACTGCAAGCTCCACCTCCCGGGTTTACGCCATTCTCCTGCCTCAGCCTCCCGAGTAGCTGGGACTATAGGCGCCTGCCACCTCGCCCGGCTATTTTTTTGTATTTTTTAGTAGAGACGGGGTTTCATCGTGTTAGCCAGGATGGTCTTGATCTCCTGACCTCGTGATCCTCCCGTCTCGGCCTCCCAAAGTGCTGGGATTACAGGCTTGAGCCACCGCGCCCGGCCATCTCGGTTTTTTTCTAGGGAAGTCCAATATACAAATTTTTATGGGAAATTTTCTAATATTACATATTGGCAACAAATCCACGTTTTTTTAAGGAGTCCCAGTGCAGGACCAAAGATGCATGTCCCTGTATGGACGAGGTCCGAGGTTTTGGCCCGTTAACCTCATTTGAACATCAGAGGCCCAGAGTTCTAGCCATCAATGTGTGGAAAGCGCTTTCTCTGAGGACAGCAGGGTGGCAGGGGAGGGTCTTCAGGCCACTGTCCTGGCTCCTCTCCCACAGGCATCCCCACCTCCACCGGCCTCTCTGCCTTGCGCCAGGGCACGGACCGGCCTCTAGGCGGCTTCCACGGATGCATCCACGAGGTGCGCATCAACAATGAGCTGCAGGACTTCAAGGCCCTCCCACCGCAGTCCCTGGGGGTGTCACCAGGCTGCAAGTCCTGCACCGTGTGCAAGCACGGCCTGTGTCGCTCCGTGGAGAAGGACAGCGTGGTGTGCGAGTGCCACCCGGGCTGGACCGGCCCGCTCTGCGACCAGGAGGCCCGGGACCCCTGCCTTGGCCACAGGTCAGTGTCCCAGGAGCCCTGGCTGTGTGCTCGGGCTCCCAGCATGGCCTCAATCCCTACCCCACCTGAGAACTAGGCACTACTGGAGGCTGGAGGAGTTGCAGTCAGACTGCGGATCGAAGCTGTGGAAGTGTAACTGCTTCAGAGGTCAAGAGACTGAGCTTACACGTCTGAGCAGCAAGACCTGCTTGGAGGGATCAGCATAAGAGGGCCCTGCTCAAAACACTCGTCTCTGCCAGGTGGCCCTTAGAACCTGTCCAGAGCCACAGTGAGCCCCCGCTGTCTCTGTGGGAATTAGAAAAAGGCGCTCACGTGGGCAGACTCAGCCTGTGCAAGGCATGAGGTGTATATAACCACACATCAAACCACATTTAATAGTTTAAGCAACTACTCATTCAACAAAGATTTACTGAGGTCCTACTATGTGACAGGCATCATGCTAAATATAGGAAACCCAGTACTGTCAGTGTTAAGAAACCTGGATCAGCCAAAACTAACACCAGAGCCAACACTGGAAATGTGGTTGGCTAAACCAGTCAGGAAATGATCTTTTGGATCAGGAATAAGGGACAGCTATAAAGGGTTTGAGGTTCTTGTGTTGCTCTTGAGCATGTGTGTGTGTGTGTGTGTTTGACTCTATAACATGGATCCTGGCTCTGCATGTCATTCCGCCAGGGGCAGTGATGTGTCGTGATTCAGGATATAGGCTTTACCTTCATCTTTTCCCACAGGTGAAATGTACTGCGTAGGAGCAGCAGACAAGAGGTTGTGATGGAAATTCAGAGCAATACTGGGTGTAAAGCACTTAACACAATTCCTGGTACATAGCCAGGGGTACCTGCTGGTAGTAGCGGGGTGGTAGTAATTCTTATTTAAGATGGTAAAGCAATTAAAATGTTTAGAGAATGGCTAGATTCTTTCAAGCAATTGTTTGCTACTTGGCTGCGTGGGGTGTGTGTGTAAATCAGCAAGCCAGCTTCTGCTGTGGTGACAGCTCACACTGGGTGACACTCGCAGGCTTCTGGCTGGTTGGCCAGGGGAAGCAAGGTGGTTAAGAGATGCTCAGCCTAGGAAATGGAGAAAGCTATTGGACTGTACTCAGCTCTGGGTCCCCTGGTCCCTGGCTGGGGGACAGAGGGAGTCCTCAGCAGCACCAACTCTGATGCAGTTCCCTTCTCATCCTCCTCTCTGCCCCTAGCTGCAACCATGGAAAATGTGTGGCAACCGGGACCTCATACATGTGCAAGTGTGCCGAGGGCTATGGAGGGGCCTTGTGTGACAACAAGAATGACTCTGCCAACGCCTGCTCAGCCTTCAAGTGTCACCATGGGCAGTGCCACATCTCAGACCAAGGGGAGCCCTACTGCCTGTGCCAGCCCGGCTTTAGCGGCGAGCACTGCCAACAAGGTGGGTCTACTGTGCCTGTGGGAGGGAGGAAGTGGGGGTCAGAGTTGGACTTCATATCCAGATCACCTCAGTTCCAGTTCTGGCTGTGCCACTTAAAGGCTGCATGACCTTGGTTCAGTCACTTTGTGAGCCTCAATTCCCTCAACTTGAAAACGGAGGCAATGCTACACCTTCCTGTATCAGTTATCTAGTGCTGCATAACAAGTTAGTCCCAAACCATAGCAGCTCAAAACCACAAAAAACGTTGTTTCAGCCCACATTTTTCCTGTGGGTTGGGAATTCAGACAGAGCCTAGCTGGGATCTCTCGGGGTTGCATTCAGCACAGCCAGGGCTGCAGTTCTCTGTGAGCTAACCCGAGGCAGCAGAATCTGCTTCCAGTGTGCTGCACTCCCATGGTGCTGGGTGTTGGTGGGAGGTCCCAGTTCTGCCCTGCAGCCCTGCATGAGTCACTACACAGGCTCTTTGAGGGTCCTCGCGCCAGGGCAGCTGGCATGTCCCAGAGTGAACAGTCCAGGACAGAGCAAGCCACATGTCTTATATGACCTACAATTGGAAGTCACTCATGCTGTCATTTCCAACACACTGCATTGCTATGTCGGTCAGGTGCATTCAGTGAGGGAGGGGACCACATAAAGGGCATCAGTACCAGAAGGGGGTAGTCACTGGGGGCAATCTTGGAGGCTGGCTACTGTGCTTCCTTATAGGGTTGTTGGAAGGAGTACGCGAGATGGAAAGTCAGAAGCAACATTGTCACGATGAAGGCCAAGCTGTCATTTAGAATCTGCATGACCTTGACCAGCCTGGCCAACATGGTGAAACCCTGCCTCTACTAAAAATACAAAAATTAGCTGGGCATCATGGTGGTCGCCTGTAATCCCAGCTACTCTGGAGGCTGAGGCAAGAGAATCATTTGAACCTGGGAGGCGGAGGTTACAGTCAGCCAAGATCAACCTGGGTGACAGAGTGAGACCCTGTCTCAAATCTGCATGGCGTTGAGCAGCATACTTGTGATTCACTTCCTCATCTAGATAGGGCCAGGAGTGGTGGCTCACACCTGGAATCCTAGCATTTTGGGAGGCTGAGGTGCAAGGATCGCATGAGCTCAGGAGCTTGAAGCTGCCATGAATGCACCACTGCACTCCAGCCCAGGTGACAGAGACAGACCCTGTCTCCGAGAAGAAACAAAAGTGCAGATAACTCATATGGCCAAAGTTAAGATTCTCAAGCATGGACTTTTTAAAGATGAAACAAGTATAGAAAATGGTCCTCAGTGGACCTCTGCAGGGAGAACACATGAGTAGTCTGGATGGTTCTTTTCTCCTCTTTTCCAGCTGTTGGCCCTTGAGATGCCATGCCTTCAGAACTAATGAAACCCTAGCCAGTCAGCGTGGCCCCCTGACATTGACCAGCACCATTGACATCACCTGGGAGTCACTTAGAAACGCAGGCTCCCAGGCCCCATCCCAGCCCCTTCGAGTCAGAACCTGCGTTTTGCAATGATTCGCATATGTATCCAAGCAGAGGACGTTGTTCCACAGCTTCCATCCAACCCTCCTGCCCTTACTGGGTCAGCAGAAGTCAGTTCTTTGGTCTGACCTAGTCAGAACCATCAAATTACTTTTCTCGGTTAGTGGCCCCTTTATCATGTAATTTTGAGGTGAGCTCAACAAAGGAAAATTATATTAATATTAAAATAGTTGTCTTACCTTGGGGGGTCTTTCTCCTGCATGGACACTGAGAAGTTTTGCTCCCTGCCACCAGGATCCCAGGCAGTCCACCCCGTCCCTTGAGGACTTTTCCACATTTTATACCTACAGGAAATACTATTCTTAACCAAAACTCATTTTTAAAATGTTATTAAATAACTTATTTTGAAATAATTTCAGATTTATAGAAAAACTGTCAGGGCAGTATAAACAGCTTAATCCCTTCCCCTCAGTCATTAGCATGTTGCCCCATCTACGCTCCCCTTCTCTCCCCATGTTACACACATGCACACAGTCATTAACCTCTTTCTAACCCTTTTAACAATCTCATAATTTTAAAGACTTTTAACAACACCTGAAGCTTTAAAATGCAGAAAGCCCTTTCTCCTTCACAATCTCCTCTGGTGCTCGTAACAGCCTGGGAATTGCTGGAAGGACAGGAAAATGTGTTACCATTTTTCAGACATGGGAACTGCGACTTGTCAAGGGTCAAAGGTCAAGGGTCACGGCTCCCTTCCTCAAGTGCCTTGCTGCAGACATTCTCCCACTGTAGTGAGGACAGTAGAGAGGTGGAAATGAAAAGGTGGGTCAGGGTCCAGAGTGTTTAAGCAGATACGAGGGTGCCCTTTCCTGCCCTGCAGTTATTTCTAGGCCTTCTGGAAAAGCTCATCCCAAAGCCTCATTAACACCTGCTTCTTATTCAGACCTCAACTCCGGCTCATTTCCTAGAGAAGCCTCCCTGGGCCAGGTCAAATGCCTTTTGCATACAAATGTCGTACAGCATACAAAAACACATACTGTATGTTCTTGTATGAACATCTTCCCTTTCTTTATAGCATCTACCTCAGTTTCTTATTAAATATATTCACTTAAATAGTACCTAGACTCTAGGCTGGGAGAGACAGACTACTGGGAGTGGTGGTGACTGGGGCAAACTGGAGATAACCTGCCCCATCTAAAGCACTCAGCTTCAGCCATCACTGCAGTGCAGGGTTGCAGGCTCAGCTCTGCCAGACCTCCTGGTTTTCACGGAAGGCAGAAATCCAGATTTTCAGGTGAAATCTCCTGCTTTTTTAATGTTGGCATTTAATTAATTTTTAGGCATATGTAGGGTAATCAAAATTGGTCTGGGGACAGGATTTGGCCCACGGTCTACCAGTTTGCTTCATCTAGTTTTAGTTTTGACTTTAAGTTTCTTGAAGGAAGGGACCAAGC
Source organism: Macaca fascicularis (assembly GCF_037993035.2). Classification (NCBI taxonomy): domain Eukaryota; kingdom Metazoa; phylum Chordata; class Mammalia; order Primates; family Cercopithecidae; genus Macaca; species Macaca fascicularis. The sequence goes on along the minus strand of NC_088380.1, from coordinate 175,430,466 downwards.
CTGTTTTTGTCACCTTTATATCCTCAGGGCTTAGGTGTAAGCCTAGCAGAGAGCCTAGTACAGGAAAGGTACCTGTTTGTAAAATAGAGGGTGGGCAGATGGATGAGTGAATACATTCTTATGGTCTTCAGAGCACACGTATTTCAAAGCAGCCTACCTGGGAACTGCTGTCGGTCCCGCTGGCCTCCTAGACCACCAATGCCCTTTTATGCCCTCTGCAGAGAATCCGTGCCTGGGACAAGTAGTCCGAGAGGTGATCCGCCGCCAGAAAGGTTATGCATCATGTGCCACAGCCTCCAAGGTGCCCATCATGGAATGTCATGGGGGCTGCGGGCCCCAGTGCTGCCAGCCCACCCGCAGCAAGCGACGGAAATACGTCTTCCAGTGCACGGACGGCTCCTCGTTTGTAGAAGAGGTGGAGAGACACTTAGAGTGCGGCTGTCTCGGGTGTTCCTAAGCCCTTGCCCGCCTGCCTGCCACCTCTCAGACTCCAGCTTGGTGGGGTTGGGACAGCCGTGTGGAACCCCCTGGTGATTCAGCATGAAGGATATGAAGCTGGAGAGGAAGCTAAAGAAGAAGAGAATATTAAGTATATTGTAAAATAAACAAAAAAATAGAACTTATTTTTATTATGGAAAGTGACTATTTTCATCTTTTATTATATAAATATATCACACCATCTGAGTATATGTACCATATAGTGAGTTATTTTTACCAAGTTTTGTGTTGTATTTGTTGTGTTTTTATAAACAGCTGTTTAAAAGTTTAAGAAAAAAAAAGACTAATAAAAATGCTTTAAAACAAAAGGATAAGAATAAAGAATGACAGCCTGAGGAAGGAGGAAGATGCTTTCATGTTTATGAAACGTTATTATGTCGGCAGTAAACCAAGAGCTGCTCATTGAGATCAGAAAAAGGAATAAGAGGAAGAGAGAGAAGGAAAAGATCTTTGTTTCTTGTTTTTTAACTCCCTTTTTTTTCCTCCCCTAAAATTACCCAGCTTTTCGGAGTCCTGGATGTCAGTGCCCAAGATGCCCAGTTCTTCTAAGAAAAGCTGCTGAGCCCTGGCCTTCTCAGTCTGCCACTCAAAAATATTGCTGTCCCTGTCTGTCCCAGACCCCCCTTCAGGATCTGAACCCACTGGGGGACCCTGCTTCTCCTTCCTGGCTGGCCCTGGCTTCCAATCGAGGACTGACTATTGAAGTCTGCTGCAGGTTTCATCTGGAACTGTCTTACCAAACTTTAAAACAGCTGCTATTTTTCCTGCTCCTCCCCAGGAGAGGGGTCTTCCTAGAGGAGGTGAGGGAAGAGAATATCATGCTGTCTCCTCAGGACCCACGCACTGACCCCCTCTCCTCCTTCCAGGTAATTTTTCATTGGAATGTATCCCAGGAGAGAAGGTAGCCCTTCTGGGAAGCGGAAGACTGGGAGCCAAGCCTGCCCACAGCACTAGTAGATGTCCAACTCTGGAAGGTTCTTGGAGGCTCTTGCTGTAAGACAGGCCTCTGCCACCTGATCCTCCAGGTGACCATCATGATGACAGAGACCCTTTGCCCATCTGTGACACCTTCCAATGCATATCCAAACTCTACCTTATTTTATCTATACAACCCCTGCCTCCCTGGGAAGGATACGGGAGTAGAGCCCGGTTCACTAAGAAGGAAGTTTAGGCCCTCACAGGCTCTGGAACTTGCCTTAAGCCACAAACCAGATAAGTGGAGGAGCCAGACCGGAAGTCCAGACCCAAAGCTTGAGATTCTTTCTCTAGAATGGGTGAGCACAGGTGATTCAGGCAGCTTAAATCCATCAGAGCAGCCCTGCCGGAAAAGGAAAGATGATATTTTTTCCTGCTCTTGTTCTGCCTTGTTCACTCCTCTTTCCCCCTCCCCAGTATCTGGAAAGATTCTAGAGACCAGGGCTTATGCATCAAGGGCAGCCTATCCAGCCTCTGCCTCCATTCCTGAAGGGGACTTCCCTGCCCCTGTTTCTTTCCATGTCTCTCCCTCCCTCCCTCCCATTTTCCCCCTTCCACCCCGTCAGGTTAGCCACATATCTTCCAGGGCTCAGCTGTTCACAGCAATTCCCTGGCTCTCATCATCCACCCCTCCTTCCCCCAGGAGCCTCCACTATAGGAGTTTCAGGGAGAAGAGTTTGGAAGTCATTGGACCTTTCAGCCCTCAGGGTCCCTAGAGGAGCCTAGTTGCTCTGTGAAGACCAATGGTGGGCCAAAGACTCAGGGAATAATGAAGGGAGAAAGAAAAGAAACGAAGATAGAGAAACATGAGGCAAGTGGAAGAAGGATGGAAAGAAGGAAGGGAGGGAGGGGATGAAGAGAAGGGAGAGAGGGATATAGCTGAGGAATTTATCTAAAAATATGCATGTAAATCTCCATTATGTTCCAGGTACTATGCCTTATGATGGCTTTGTTTTTTGTTGTCATTTGAGACAGGGTCTCGCGCTGTCAGCCAGGCTGGAGTAGAGTGGTTCAATCATAGCTCACTGCAGCCTCAACCTCCTCGGCTCAAGCCAACTTCCTGCCTCAAGAGTCCCAAAATGCTGGGATTACAGGTGTGAGCCACTATGTTCAGCCTGTTTCAAACATTATTATAATAGCAGATTTATTTAGTACTTTATTATACATCAGATACCACTCTAATTGTGAAATAGATATATATTCATTTAATTATCAAAACAACCATGTAGTTAAAACACTATTAACTCGTTTTACAGTTGAGTAGACTGAGACACAGAGAAGTTAAAGAACTTGCCCAAGAGTAAATGTCTAATAAACTGTAGAGCCAGGATCTGGGCCCAGGCTGTCTGACTCCAGAACTTGCTCACTCAACCACTAAACCATCCTGCTTCTCGTGGGAAATGAACATGTCCTGCCTTTGAGGATCCTACAGCCTGTGACAAAAACAGTCATAAAAACGGACAATTGCCTTATTACACAAGGTGCTCTCAAGTGGCAATATAAGCAATGGAAGTGACTGTCCAGAGGAGGGAATTTCTAGTCCTAGGTCTTCAAGGATGAACAGGAGTTTGCCAGAGGTGGGAAAGGGAATTGAACTTTCCTGGGAGTGGCCTGTTAAAAAGCAATGAGATATGGCAAGGCCTGGCTTTTTTTGGGAAAGAGTCAAAATCTAGGGTGGTGGGAGTATGGGAAGCACACTGAGGAGCAGAGAGAAATGGGGTAGATACGAAGGCAGGGTTTTGACCGCAAAGAGCTTTGCATGCTAAACAGGCCACAGGTGCCAGCAGGGTTGTTTGAGGAAGGGAAGAGCAAGACAAGCTCTGGTTTAGGAAGACAGCTGTGGCAGCATAAAGGCCTGAAAGAGGAGACGGAGCTGTCAGCCAAAATGGACTTGAGAGCTCCCTGTGGTTTACTTTGTGGCTAGAAAACACTGCCAGCCAGATGGATCACAAATGTCTATGGTAGCTTAGAAGCTCTGCTCTTGAAGAGGGTCCTGGGATCTGCCCAACACACTTCCCAACTCCCCTCTCCCCCAAAACAGGTGTATCTGAGCCTTATCCCACCACCAATGCCCCTGCTAGCCTCTCCCCACCCAGCCTGGAGCCTACTCAGCCGGCCCTCTCAAGAGCCCCGCCCAGGGTCACTGGCTTTCTGGGAGGACTCAACAGGCTGCCAGCTTTTCCTCTGCCTTCCCAAGGAACCTGAGACCTCCCTCTGCTCATGACCCCAGGCCCAATCCTGAATCCTGCCCCCATCGACCAAGACAGCAAAAGGCCCAGGTGTGTCCCTTACAATTCTGAGCCTTCTTCCTCAAGTTTGGAAGCCCTGACTTTAAGAAATGCCAAATGCAAGGACCATTAAGAAAATACTCCCCGAATGAGGTTCCTCTAACAAATGATGATTAAAACTCTCTCTCCTTGAGCAGTCACATTCTAGAAACAGGACATTCCACGAGGCAGGAAGAGTTCAGTTAATTTGTTCCTGAAAAAGTGTGGTTCAGTGTCTGTGTGGCAATGTACGTGGGCAGAAGAGGCTGCTCACGCTGTGTCCCCCCTGAGCAGGATTCAGGAAAGGGAAAAGAAGGTCTCTTTGACTCAACCAATGGGCCGTATGATGGCCAATGAGATTATGTACTTAAAAGTCCTTTGTAAAGTGTAAACTAAAAACCTTAAATGTAAGATGCTGTTGTTATTATTACTGTTGTTATTGCTGTTATGGACATGCCAAAAGGCCCTTGTTAGAAGATGGTTTTGCCTTCTCAATCTCATAGAAAGGAACTCAAGTCTGATGCTTCGAAAAGACAAGAAGAGAGGCAAGAAGAGGGAGAACTCCCAAGCTCAGAGGGAAAAAAAAGGGAAAAAGAGCCCCAGGGTGACCTTCAGGAAAGGCCAGGACCAGGATTGATCTAACCTTTCCCTTTACCAGAGACAAAGCTATCACCAGACTGAACCCTAAGGTCAAGCAGTCACCCACTGCCTTTGCTGGGAGCAGAAGCCCATAGTAACAAGTGACCTGCCCCTCACACTCAAGATCCCAGATAGAGCTGGAGGAGTCGTAGGGCATTACTGGTAGGCAGGAAAACTGAGGGTCGAACAAATGGAAGAATGCAGTGATCATAGACCAAAAACACACGGATAATTAACCCCAGGTGTCCACCCAGGCCAAAGTTCTTCCTGCTACCCCACAGTGGGTGTCCAGGCAGAGTGAAGCCTGAGTTAGACCCTCTAACACTTTCTTAATGGCCCAGAGGGTGTCCTCTGCCTCCCCAACAGCAGTCTCCTGGTGTACCCTCAGATGATGGGGAAGCTGAGGGCATAGTGTGATTTGGTGGGACTTGTTCATGTTTTGTAGTGTGGGCTCAACAGTGCCAAAGGAAACACTAGAGGAAAGTTAGTGAAACATGCCAGCTAGCAGGACCAGTAAAGGCATAATCGGGCATTTGGCAAAGCATGTTTTTCTAACTCAGCGATAGGTTCTAATAGGAAATTTTTAAAAATGTTTTTAAAACAGTGTTATAGTGCCACTTCCCCGGTATGGAATAAATAACATGCATTCTTTTTTCAATATACTGTCATATTCGGATGTCATTAAAATAAATGGATGAGTCACAGAGGAGCTATCAGATGCTCTCATGACTGCCATAACTCAGCCCGGCTCTGTGGTGTCTGCTTTATTTTTACCCCTGATTTTCAAACCCCCTGGAACAAAGATGACTGCACTCATGGGGTCTGGGGAAAGTCTGGTGTGGAATTAGATGAAAGAATCAGTTTCTTGGATCGTGAAGTGAGAAAAATGGATCCAGAGCTCCCCAGAACCATCAAAGAGAAGACCCAACATACAGCTTAGGGTCAGCAGAGGATGTGGTCCGTATAGCCACAGAAGGTGCCAAGGGTCATGGGGGAGAAAGCCACTCCAGTTCAAAGGAAGAGAACACTCTACTGATATGGGAAGGAATATTCCTCCTTATAGGACTCCAATGCCTAAATTTCTCCTTTTTCGGTTCCTTCAACAAGTATTTATTGAGCCTCTACTATGTGCCAGGGACTGTTTTAGGCATTGAGGACTCCAGAGATGATCAAGACCAAGTCCTTGTTCTCCTGGAGTTTAAACTTTAACTGAGGGGGTATGTGCCAATCAACAAGTAAGATAACATCCAATAGTGGTAAGTTCACTTCCACCAATAAAGAAGAGTAGACATTCCAGAATAGCTGGGTGGGTGCTTCATGCAGTGGGGTCGAGAAGGCCTCCCTAAGGAATTGGGACATGGGGTGGAGCAAATACCAAGAAATGGAAGGGGAAGGAACCTGGCCCTGCGGCACTTGCTAGATATCTGCCCTGTGTGGGTGTCATCTGAGGGAGGCGGGCAGCCTGAGCAACTTAGGAAGCCAGAGAGGATGGCCTGGGCAAGACAGCATGAGAGGGGCTCCCAGAGACGGGAGGGGCAAGCAGGCCCCTCAGCCTCTCAGCCCTCAGGCATCCTCAAGGGCTATGCACTTTTAGAAGGAGGATTGCTAAGGGTCTGGAGGCTGCCACTGGCTGGCAGGTCACCATCACTTCCCTGGCAGATGGCTTTCCATCTGCCCTGTGGAGACCCCTGTGAGAGCAAGACACTGATGGGCAGCAGAGGCACCAGGTGCTAAAAAAGGGGCTAGACTCTGTGGCCCCCAGCCCGTTGCTCCTTCTTCCCTCAGGTCTCCCTGAGCAAGACAAGGCCACGCTGACTAGGGGCCATAAACCTCCAGCAAAGATGCCCTTGACATCGTTTTATACATTTTAGTGTGCATTTATCTGAAATAGGTAGGGAGTGGATTCTACACTCACACACACCATTTCAGACAGCCTGGGTGTTCCTGCCAGGAGGAGCTACTGTCAAGAAACCTACAGTGTCCATCTCCCATGTTTATACCAGGAGCCCCTCCTCCCAGATTTGGGACCTAGATGTATATCCCTCTACCTCAAATTCCCTGTTATATCAATCTATAGCAGAGGTTCTCAACTGGGAGAGGTGTTGACCTCACCCAGGAGACATCTGGCAATGTCTACAGATATTTTTGATTGTATAACTGGGGCACAGGGTGCTATTAGCATCTAGTAGGTAGAGACCGGGGTGCTGCTAAACATCCTACAATATACAGGACAGCTCCTTGACAACAAAGAACTATCCTGCCCAAGATGTTCATAGTGCTAAGATTGAGAAACCCTGGCTTAGCCAAATCAGACCCTTCCCTGAATACCTGGGTAGAATCACACTCACAAGGAAGGAAGTAGGTTGGAGTGCTAAATAGGTAACAAATAGTGAGCTTCTCAGGGTGCCTGGGTTGGAATACACGGCAGGCTGGTGGTCTATACCTGTATTTAGAATACCATTGTTTTTGTTGTTGTTTTGCTTTGTTTTATTTTGAGACGGAGTTTCGCTCTCATTGCTCAGGGTGGAGTGTGGTGGTGCAATCTCAGCTCACTGAAACCACCACCTCCCAGGTTCAAGCGACTCTCCAGCCTCAGCTTCCCAAGTAGCTGGGATTACAGGTACCTGCCACTATGCCCAGCTAAATTTTGTATTTTTACTAGTTCACCATGTTGGCCAGGCTGGTCTTGAACTCCTGACCTCAGGTGATCCACATGGCTCGGCCTCCCAAAGTGCTGGGATTATAAGCGTGAGCCACCACACCCAGCCAGAGCACCATTGTTGATGGAAAACTAAGACCAAGACATTTCTGGCAATGGGGGACCACCGTGATCCTTTCTGCCATTCTTTGTCCTTACCACTTGGTCACTGAAAATAGATACAGAGCAGTGGATTCTGGATTTAATATGCTCAGGCAACATAAGGCATGGCAGAGCATGTGACACTCACCTTTGGACCTGCTGCTGACAGAGAAATAGAGAACAGGATAAATAAAAATGCTATGCTTCTATTTCCTGAACTCTACCCTTCATTGCAGCCCTGGCAGGAGGCAAAGATCATTGGGTTCTCAAATCAAGATATGAGGACTAAGGATTTCTTTATGGTGGTTCAAAGGGGAGTGAAGATATCATGACTCAAAAGCCACAAGCAGCTCAACTTCAAGATGCATCCGCCGGGCGCTGTGGCTCACGCCTGTAATCCCAGCACTTTGGGAGGCCAAGGCAGGCGGATCACGAGGTCAGGAAATTGAGACCATCCTGGCTAACACAGTGAAACCCCGTCTCTACTAAAAATACAAAAAATTAGCTGGGCGTGGCAGAAGGCGCCTCTAGTCCCAGCAACTTGGGAGGCTGAGGCAGGAGAATGGCATGAACCCAGGAGGCAGAGCTTGTAGCGAGCAGAGACTGTGCCACTGCACTCCAGCCTGGGTGACAGAGCGAGACTCGGTCTCAAAAAAAAAAAAAAATACATCCAGGGATGCTAAATCGACTCTAGTAACTGACAGCAGGATTAACTGGTTGGCAGAGGAATCTAGCCTACTCAGGGTAACCTTGTAAGGTGCTGCAGGGACAGAAGCTGCTCTTATTTACACTATAAATGTCCTTATCTACCAGTCCCTGCAGGGGGACAGGAGATGAACAAAGTGCTGGGATTGCAAGCATTAGCCACTGCCCCCAGCCTGAAACTGTCTTCACTGGACTCAAAATGCTAATTTCACTTGAAAGTAAAAATTAAATTTAGGCCAGGCACGGTGGCTTATGCCTGAAATCCCAGCGCTTCAGGAGGCTGAGGCAGGAGTATGGGGCTTGAGAGCAGGGTTGAGGGAGATTCTAAGGGAGCAGGCCTCATCTCCTCCAGGTCCACTTGCCCAGTGTGTAGGGGGCAGGTGGTTTACCCCATCCTCCCCTGCATCCTGCTGCTTGACTTTGGCAACGTCAATGTGAACTTCAGTTTCTCTATCTAGGAAACAAGAACGACAAGACTGACATCATCAAGGCTCTGTAGATTACAAGAGGCTCAAAGCAATTCAAACCAACTTAAGGCGAAAAAGGAACATGTTGAGACAGGTAACTGGAAGGCCTAGGGTAGTTCCTACTGCATCAGACATGGGTGTTTGGATCCTAGAGCTCATACACTGTCATAAGAGCTCAGGGTGTCTTGTGCATACTTGGCTTTGTTTTGCCTTGGCTTCATTCTCAGGAAGCCTCTCCTATGCAAACAGGCAAACTGACTCCCAACAGCTGCAGACTGAAAGCTGTAGATACTACCGATTTCAAGCCCAGGGGAAAGAGAGCTTCTCATCTCCAGTGCTTCTGAGAGATAGCCCAGAATTGAGTCTCACTGGCTCTGATTAGCCTGCCTTGGGGCAAATATCCATCATTGGATGAAACAGCAGGGTCAATAAACAGTAATTTTAGTAGCACCCATGGGCTATGAAAAAATTAAAAAATAAACAGCACTCATTGGACAAGCCTGTGTCACATGAGAAACACGTGGTCGGGGATGAGAAAGCGTTTCCCCAAGGAAATGAGGGAACAGAACCTGGTCCGGCAAAAATAAGACAATAGTTACTCACCATAGTTTTTTAAGAAAATATAATACGATATTGATATGATGCAATAAAGCTGGTATAGCTACTTTGTGGACTCCAGTATACCAAATAAATACAAGCGATAAATAGAGATATTTTAGCAACAACAACAAAAACACTGTTTCTTACTAACATTCTTGAAAATAAGTCTATGAAACTTACTTTGTTTGTTTTTTGTTTTTTTGAGACAGGATCTCACTCTGTTGCCCAGGCTAGAATACAATGGCATGATCTCGGCTCACTGCAACCTCCACTTCCTAGCTCAATCAATCCTCCCACCTCAGCCTCCAGAGCGGCTGGGACTACAGGCATGTGCCACCATGCCCAGCTAATTTTTTGTAGAGACAGGGTTTCGCCATATTGCTCAGGCTGGTCTCAAACTCCTGGGCTCAAGTGATCCACAGCCTCAGCCTCCCAAATTTTCAGGTCACTGCACCTGGCCTGAAACTTTCTTCATTGGACCCAAAATGCTATTTTCATTTGAAATTAAAAATTGAGGCCATGCATAGTGGCTCATATCTAAAAAAATCCCAGTATCTTGAAAGGCCGAGGTGGAAGGACTGCATGAACCCAGGAGTTCGAGACTAGCCTGGGCAACATGGTAAGACCCTGTTTCTTTATTTATTTATTTTTTTTTTTTGAGACGGAGTCTCGCTCTGTCGCCCAGGCTGGAGTGCGGTGGCCGGATCTCAGCTCACTGCAAGCTCCGCCTCCCAGGTTCCCGCCATTCTCCTGCCTCAGCCTCCCGAGTAACTGGGACTACAGGCGCCCGCCACCTCGCCCGGCTAGTTTGGTTCCCGCCATTCTCCTGCCTCAGCCTCCCGAGTAGCTGGGACTACAGGCGCCCGCCACCTCGCCCGGCTAGTTTTTTGTATTTTTTAGTAGAGACGGGGTTTCACTGTGTTAGCCAGGATGGTCTCAATCTCCTGACCTCGTGATCCGCCCGTCTCGGCCTCCCAAAGTGCTGGGATTACAGGCTTGAGCCACCGCGCCCGGCGGTAAGACCCTGTTTCTACAAGACAATTAAAAATTAGCTGGGTATAGTGATGCCTACCTGTAGTCCCAGCTACTTGGGAGGACCACGTGAGCCCAGGAGTTCGAGGCTGCAGTGAGCCATGATCACACCACTGCACTCCAGCCTGGGCCAGAGAGCAAAACCCTGTCTCAAAAAACTAAAATTTTTAAACCCAGCCTAAAATATATCTGTTCTCCTAAATTGAGGGAGGGAGAGGGAAAAAGAGAATAGCTGCTAAACCCTACTTTGAGTTGTAGAATGAAATATAACTAGCTGAAGAGGGATTCATTCACCTTTGAAGTGTATCTCAGAGTGACCCCTCTCCAGCGACCTTGTTTTGAAAATGATTTCATCTCCCATATCCTTTTGATGGTGGATGATAGGATGTAAGAGCAGCGATTAGAGAAGTGGAAGATTGCCTAGTTACAGGTGAGAAGGTGAATTCACAGAATAAGATGAAAAATCTGACATTCATCGAGCACATACTCTTGATCACACATTTATACACATCCTTTTGTGTAAGACCAAAGCAAAGCTGCCAGCAGGTTCAGTTGTCCTCATTTAAGCAGTGAGAAAGACCTGAATCACACGGCTAGGAGATGGCAGAGAGGTGATTTGAACCAGGTTGGTCTAAACCCAATGCCATGTCCTTTCCACCACAACACCATGATTTGCACATAACAAGCCCTTGATGAATGCCTGTTGTTGAACTCTTTCCCACATACAGGATATCTTGTGCAAGATACTGGAACTCATGGGATTAAGGAAAGCTGACGAGTTAATTAATTGGAAGACTGAAACCAGACCTTGTGTAAGCATTGGAGTAAAGCCAATGCAACTATGGGGGAAAATAATGGGAATAGCTCTCTTTTACAGAGTGACTGGGACGTGCCAGAGTTTTTGCACGTTTATTCCCATTCCTTACGAAAATTCTGCAAGGTAGGGGTTGTTATCCCCATAGTCTAGATGAAGAACCTGAATCTTAGAGAAAAAGGTCATTGCCTGGAGTTCCACGGCTAGCAAACTGCAGAGCTGGGTGGGTCGGCTGAGTCTAAAAGCACATGCTTTTCCACTCTGCCAGGCTGCCCCACCTTTGGTTATGAAAACAATGATCTCTATTCTACGTTTTCCATAGGTGGAGGAGAGGCTGCCCGACACACATCTGAAGAATACAGGAGGTTGTGGGTCTGGGTGGCCCAGCTCAGTGGTGTGAGTCTCATAGGCTAGGCAGGCCTTAGCCCAAGAGGAGCATCGTCCATGTACATCTTCGTGGACAATTAGGACTTTTCAGCTGATGGGGCCACTGCAATGTAACCAATATCCTCTACCTTCGCCTGCACTTGAGAAAAAGCAAATGAACTGGAGTCCTGGGGCTGCCACTGACTTGCTATGTCACTAGATATGTCACTCTTTGAGCATCTGCAAAATAAAAAGGAGGAGGAGGGAGGGCAGGTGGCCTGATAAAATGTACCTCTGTCCCAGAAAAGTTTCTGGCAGGAACTTTTTATAAGAAATTTTTATGGCCGAGCATGGTGACTCACGCCTGTAATCCCAGCCCTTTGGGAGGCTGAGGCAGGTGAGACCAGCCTGGCCAACATAGTGAAACCCTGTCTCTACTAAAAATACAAAATTAGCTGGGCATGGTGGTGCACGCCTGTAATCCCAGCTACTTGGGAGGCTGAGGCAGGAGAATTGCTTGAACCCAGGAGGTGGAGGTTGCAGTGAGCCAAGATCACGCCACTGCACACCAGCCTGGGCAACAAAAGCGAAACTCTGTCTCAAAAGATAAATAAATTTTTATAAGGGATAAACTTATGTAAATATATTTTGTAAAAACTCTAAGTGCCATAGACGTATCAATTGATCCTAGAAACAGTATCTAATCTGTATTCCTTTCTCAGAGCTACCATAACGAAGTACCACAAACTGGCATAAAACAACAGAAATCTATTCTCTCACAGTTCAGGAGGCCAGAGGTCCAAAATTCAAGGTGCCAGCAGGGTTGGTTCCTTCTGGAGACTGAGAGGGAAACCATTCATGCCTCCCTCCTACCTTCTCTTCCGATGGCTGCCAGCCATGCTTAACTTTCTTAGTTCGTGGATGCATTGCTGTCATCTCTGCCTACCTTGCCTTCACATGACCTTCTTCCCTGTGTCTGTGTGTCCTTTTCTGTCTCTTTTAAGGATACTTCCACTGGATTCAGGATTCAGCCTAATCTAGCACAATCTCATCTCATATTCCTTTACCTTAATTACATTTGCAAAGATCTTATTTCCAAATAAACTCATATTCTAAGGTTGTAAGTGGACAGGAATTTTGGGAGAGACACTATGCAACCCACTACAGAACCTAATGTCTTCATTTGAGGAAGCTGAGGCCTTGAAAATTTAAGTGACTTGCCCAAGATCATAGTTTTATACAATTTAATGTGCATAAACAATATGAGAGAGAGGAGAGACAGGTGCATGGTGTGATTTTCAGAGACCATACACCACTGGACAAACCTTCATAGATCAAGACAAATAAGACCATCCTGCATGAACGAAGTCCAGAGGGAGCCCGCCAAAATATGTTCTGTAACTCCAACCCATTTCTCCCTCCTGGGGAACTGAAGGGAGTAGGTTTTAGCACTACAGAAAAATTATCGAAGCCAGAGAAAGAGCTCAGAGAGCCAGCAGCGTGTTACCAGCCATCTCTTTAACCAAACACACGAGAAGCCTCCACCTCCAATTTCCTCCCCCTACAATTTCCTCCACTTACAGTTCCAAAACCCTGCCGTGATATTAATCAGAGAAGCACCCAACCTGGCCCACACTTTATGATGTGTGTCTCCGAAACCTCACCAGTTCTCATGGCCAGTTGTAGCTGCTAGGAATTTAAGTGGCAACTTGATCCTTAGCTGTTTCTCCATGATTTTCTGCCTGATTATAAATACTGCTTTGTGAAAATCCAGCCATACCACAGTCTCAGTCGAACTGCATTTTTTCGAAACTCAGCTTTGCTTCCTGGGCATAAGAGCATCTGTTTCTAGTCAAGAGCCAAGGAGAGCCCGGCTTCCACGTGGCCTGCCACAGAAGGCCCAGCCATGGTACTTAAAACCTCGTGGGCCTCAGATAATTGGCCTCCAAACCAAATTCAGCTGCTGGAGCCTGATCAGAAACTGCTGGGTTTCTTTTTTCCTAAGCCGATTTAATTCCCACCCCCAAGCCCTCTGACCTTGTTTCCTTTCATTCTCTGGCCTAATTCCTGGAAAATGGAGTCTGGAAATACCTAGGGTCTACTTGGGTGGGCTCCAAAGCTTCAGGGAGAAGAGACAGGACTGAAGGGTACAAAAGGGATGAAGAGAGAAGCCAGGCACCAAGGCCACATCTTGTGACTCCATTTATAGGAAATGTACCGAATAGGTAAATCCACAGACAGCAAGCAGATTGGTGGCTGCCAGGGGCTGGGGGAGATGGAACTGGGAGTGACTACCTCGTGGGTACAGAGTCTCCTTTGAGGGTGATAAAAATGTTTTGGAGCTAGATAGAGGTAATAGTTGCACGACATTGAGAATGTACTGACACTGAATTATATGCTTTAAAATGGTTAATTTTATGGTATTTGAACTTCACCTCAAAAAAACAGAAAGAGGGAAGGAAAAAAGAGGGGGTGGAGTAGGATGAGGAAGGAAGCCCTGCAGCTCGAGCAAGAGCTACAGAGATGTTCTAGAACAGAACACAGCTGATACTAAGTTAACCCCTTGCTTTCCAACCCAATGCCTCAGGCTGAATGTCTAGAGCAGTTTCCCTAGGAGCTTTGGCTGAAGAATTGTGCCCTGGTCCAGCTGGTTGGCCCCCTAAAGCTAAGAACGTTTTGCCTCTTCAAAGCATCTGCTCAACCCTGGACTTTTTTCTCTGACAGTGTTTTCAGAGGGAGGTGCCCTCCCTATTTCAGGAGCAGAAAATGAACTCAAGTGTCATGAAGTACAGTGAGGGAAAAATTTTTATTTTTTTAAATTTAGGATTCTCAGCCTTCTTATTCAGAAATACTAAAAATATACATTGCCTTTTCTAAATTAAACGTAATTCCTACTTTGAGCCCCCATCCTGCGTCATAGCAAAAACTTAATTATCTCATTCAGTTCAGTGTCTGGCATTTCCCTTCTCCAGGATACCCCTTGAGTTCCAGGTGCCTTACATCCTGTGAAGATGTTTGCTCCTTGCTGTCTTCATGTATTCACGCCAGCTGCTGCGATGGCCTGGACGTCTAGACTACGTTTGCTTTGTCTCTGCAGCAAATCTTCTCCAGGTCTGCAGAGTATACATGTCACAACTCTGCTCCCCCTGGAGGTCTGGGGACACCTGGAGGCCGCTATGCCATGCTGGCACTACAAGAAATAAGGAAGAGGCCAGGCACGGTGGCTCACGCCTGTAATCCCAGCACTTTGGGAGGCCGAGGTAGGTGGATCACCTGAGGTCAGGAGTTGGAGACCAGCCTGGCCAACATGGTGAAACCCTGTCTCTATCAAAAATTTAAAAATGAGCTGGGTGTGATGGTGGGCACCTGTAATTCTAGCTGAAGCAGGAGAATCACTTGAACCTGGGAGGCAGAGGCTGCAGTGAGCCGAGATCACACCCTTGCACTCCAGCCTGGACAACAAGAGCAAAACTCTGTCTCAAAAAAAAAAAAAGAAAGAAAGAAAGAAAGAAAGAAAGAAAGAAATGAGGTAGAGCTGAGGCTGTTCACCTACTTGTTTGCTACTCTTAGACACACAGAAAGATCATTCTACTGCTCCAACCTTACCCAGGGTATTGGGAACTCTTCAAGGCTGACTCCGACCCAGGATGGAGCAGCTATTTCACCCCTACTTCTTTTGTGCCATCTTGTGGCACAGGAAAAGATTCAGGTATGTGCCCCTTTCCTAGGTTCCACCTGCAAAGCGGGCACACGTTTCCTCCTCTCTCCAATTCCCCAAACCTGTATGCAGTCTCTGAAGTGGAATTCAAATATACATTTGACTCAAAAGCTCAGGTACTTCCTCCTACACAACATTACCTTGTTGGAGTGTGTGTGTGTGTGTGTGTGTGTGTGTGTGTGTGTGTGTGTGTGTCTGTGTGTCTGTGTGTCAGGGTCTTGCTCTATCTCCCAGGCTGGAATGCAACGGTGCAATCACGGCTCACTGCAGCCTCGACCTCCCAGGCTCAAGTGATCATCCCATCTCAGTCTCCTGCATAGCTAGGACTACAGGCGTGCACCACCACACCCGGCTACCTTGTTGGATTTAATTGGCACCTTACAAAGATATAAATCTTCTGGGTGACAGAGTGAGACTCCGTCTCAAAAAAAAAAAAAGAAAGATATAAATCTTTTGATAGCAGTTGAGGTAAGGAGACTGTCCTATGTAGTGGAACCTCAAGAGCATTGTTAATAGGGTGCAAAAACAAACTGCCAAGCAGAAGTTTGTCAGTGTGCCCCTGCCTGCTCTGTGTGCACTACTACACATTTCACCAAAGCTCTGGGGTCCGGATAGGAAAGCCCTGCTGGGAAGAAGTTCACTTGGAAAGTCAAAAAGACACAGGGGTTTATATAAAACTGAATATCTGAATAATTCCAGGCAATGAACAAACCTTGAAAACATGCTAAGTGAAGGAAACCAAACACAAAAAGCCACATATCCATTTATATGATATGTCCACAGTAGGCAAATCCATTGAGACACAAAGCACACTGGTGGTTGCCAGGGACTAGGAGGAAGTAGGAATGGGGGTGACTAATGGGGTTTGGCATTTCTTTTTGGGATGATGAAACTGTTCTGGAATTAGTAGTGATAGTTGTACATCATGAATGTCCTGGAAGTTACTGAGTTACACACTTCATACTTGTAAAAATGGTGAATTACTATGTGAATTTTACCTCCTTAAAAAAAATCCAGGCCAGGCGCAGAGGCTCAACGCCTATAATCTCAGTACTTTAGGAGGCCAAGGCAGGTGGAATGCTTGAGCCCAGGAGTTGGAAACCAGCCTGGGCAACATGGCAAAACCTCATCTCTACAAAAAAAATACAAAACTTAGCCAGGCATGGTGGTGCATGCCTGTGGTCCCAGCTACTGGGGGGGCTGAGGTGGGAGGATCACCTGAGCCTGAGGAGGTCGAGGTTGCAGTGAGCTGTGATCTCACCACTGTACTCTAGCCTGGGCAACAGAGTGAAACCCTGTCTTAAAAAAAAAAAAAAATCAGGATATACTTGGGTTTGGTCATTAAGACCATTTTGTCTCCGATTGGAGGTCTCAGGGAGGGAGGGAATCTACATTGCAGTAGGGTTTAGGGGTATGCTAGCTTTTGTCTTTGGATATGCAGTTCAGGACAGTTTGTCTTTGGATATGCAGTTCAGGACAGTTTTTGTCATCTCCTAGCTTTTGTCTTTGGATATGCAGTTAAGGACAGTTTGTTTAACTCCATCATCTCATCACTTAAAAAATTTTTGATGTATCTAGTTCAGACCCTCCAGCCCTTGATAAGTCTTAACTGGAACAGAAGAAAATTCTGAGATTTGGAATTTTGCTTATTTCCAAACAACTGTGAACGTCTAGAGTTGGAGGCAAAGACTTCTAGTCCCAATAGAAGGCACCAATCTGCTGTCTGGAAAAATCCTTTAGCCCTGTGTTCCTCTCCTTCTAGCCCCCCTCTGAAAGAACACATCATTCTCTAGTCATAATAGTGACCATCGTGGGTTAACCCCTTACTATTTGCCAAGTCTGGTGCTAAGCATTTCATTTAATCTTCATCAAAAAAAAAAAAAAAAAAAAGGAAGAAAGAAAATGGCAAATGGCAATACAAGGTCTCGATCCGTTAAACATCATTCTAAAGATCACACAGCTGATAAGTGGCAGGACTGGGATTCAAAACCAAAATTGCCTTCAAAGCCCCAATGATATAACCATTATATCATTCTGCCTCTTCCCGATTAACCCTGGTGGCTTTCGCTTAGGGCTCTTATCATTGGTTGCTTGGCTTCTTAGTGCTCTCATATTCAGTGGTGTTGAGATTCTAGGGTGAAAATTGAGGGAGAGGTTCAGGATCTGGTAATATCAGAATAGTTTATCAAACTAGCCCTCCCACATGTAACAATTATCTAATCTGGACAAAATAGTTTAACAAAACAATTGCTTTAAAGCACTCTACAGCAACCAAAAGAAGGCAGAAAGGGAGGGGATCCAACCCTTGAATGAAAGGCAGAAAGCACATTGAGTGAGAGCTGCATTCACTGGCTCTTCCCCTGAAGGTGTGTCCCCGTCTATACCCTGCATGGGGAATAGAGTGACTGGAAATTTAGGGAGAAAAATCTTAATCCTAAGTGACGGAACCACGGAAGGGATGCCCTAAAATCTGTGTACCAATTCTCTTCGAATCCTTGGCTGACAGCTAAACAGTTCATACACAGGGTGAGACTGTAAGTTTCCTAGAGGCAAGAAACTGCAGCAAGACTAAAGAGTCAAACCCTGCCAAAATAGAGAAGCTTTGTAGACACAGTGCCCTTTTTTTTGAAACACTTTCCAGGCCACATCTTAGGAATAAGGACCACATCTTAGAATTTAGGTCTATACCCTAGGAATAAGGACAAAACTGAAAGAGATCCACTCCAATAAAGGCTAAAACTAAGCTTCCACAGGACTAAGGTGGTCTGTCAACGATTTAGCCATCTGCTAGGGCAAAACTTAATGCCTTTCATAGCAAGATAGCAAACTCCAGAGATTCTAAAGTGTGCTACATAGAATAAACTTATAGTATAAGCCGGACACAATGGCACATGTCTGTAATGCCAGCTACTGGGGAAGCTAAGGCAGGAGGATTGTTTGAGCCCAGGAGTTCAAGACCAGCCTGGACAATATAGTAAGGCCTTGGCTCAATGTTTTTTAATTACTTGGCATATGATATGGTTTGGATATTTGTCCCATCCAAATCACATGTGGAAATGTAATCCCCAGTGTTGGAGGTGGGGCCTGGTGGGAGGTGTTTGAGTCATGGGGTGGATCCCTCATGGCTTTGTGCTGTCCTCTCAATAGTGAGTGAGTTTTTGAGAGATGTTAAGTATGTGGGCACCTCCCCCACACTCCCTCTTGCTCCCACTCTTGCAGTATGAGATACCTGTTCCCCCTTCGCTTTCTGCCACAATTGTAAGATTCCTGAGCCCTACCCTACCAGAAGCCAAGCAGATGCTGGCACCATGATTGTACAGCCTGCAGAACCATGAGCCAATTAAATCTCTTTTCTTTATAAATTACCCAGTCTCAGCTATTTCTTTATAGAAAAGCAAGAATGGCCTAATATAGCATACGAATAGCCAGAAAAATATGACAGTCATGAGAATAGTCAATAGAAGCAGACCCAAAGAGGAGTCAGATATTGGAGATAGCAAGGACCTTGAAAAAAATTAGAAAAAAACTTTAAAAATACAGCATAGAAACAGCCAGGAAAATATGACAATACAATCATGTGTCACATAACAACAGAGGAACCTTATGAGAAATGAATCATTAAGCAATTTTATGTGTGAATATCATCGAGCATACTTAAACAAACCTATATGGTACAGCCTACTACACACCTAGGCTATATGGTATAACCTATCACTCTTAGATTACAAACCTATACAGCATGTTACTATACTGAATGTTGTAGGGAATTATATCACAATGACAAATATTTTTGTAGCTAGAAATATCTAAACATAGAAAAGTTACCATAAAAATATGATATACAAGATTAAAAAATGATACACCTGTAGAGGGAACTTACCATGAATGGAGCTTGCAGGACTGGAAGTTGCTCTAGGTGAGTCAGTGAGTGAGTGGTGAGTGAATGTGAAGGCCTAGGACACTACTGTCCACTACTGTAGACTTTATCAACATTACACTCTTAGGCTGTACTAAATTTATTTTTAAAATATTTTTTCTTCAATAATAAATTAAACTTAGCTTACTATAACTTTTTTCCTTTATAAACTTTTTAACTCTTAATTGTTACAAAATAATGTGTTTGTGCTTAAAATAAGTTTTGTAATAATTATTTTGTAACTAAAGTCATTTCATAAGTAAAATTAATACAAATATAAATAATACAAAATATAAGTGAATACAAAATAATTATTTTTAATTAATAAAAATATTATTAATTATTTTTTAATTAAATTATTTTGTAATAATTTAACTTTAATAAAAAGTTTAAAAAGTAAAAAAATTTAAAATAGATAAAAGCTTATAAGGATTATAAAGAAATATCTTTGTACAGCTGTTGAATGTGTTTGTGTTTTAAGCACAAACATATTCTTTGGTAATAATAATTTGTTATTTATTATAATTTATTACATAAACAAACTGCGATTATTACAAAATAATTAATAATATTGGTATATTATTATAGTATCAATTATAATCATATAATTATAATATATTAATTATATTAGTACTAATCTTGATTATTAATAATTATTCATTATGTGTTATTACATAAATTGCTCTTATTGATTACAAAATAGTTACCAAATAATGTGTTTGTGCTTCATGCACAAAACATAAACAGTTGTACATAAACAGCTGTACAAAAATATTTATAAACCTTACAAGCTTTTATCTATTTTTAATTTTTTTTAATTTTTAAACTTTTTTATTAAAAACTAAGACACAAACACATTAGCCTAGGCCTATACAAGGTCAGGATCAATGTCACTGCCTTCCACCCCCATATCTTGTCCCACTGGAAGGTCTTCAGTGGCAATAACACACACAGCTGTCATCTCCCATGACAACAAATGTCTTCTTCTGGAATAACGCCTAAGAAACCTGCCTGAGGCTCTTCCTGTGGAGGAATCACTGTTTTCAGAAATATGTCTATGGTCATTTACTTGATTTGTTTCATTTTTTCTCATAGATTTGCTTGTAAGAAGATTATGCACCATTCCTCTCTATTAATGAAAATTTTTCAGTCCCCATGACCAACAGTTTACCTATATAACAAACCTGCACATGTACCTCTGAACCTAAAATAAAAATTATAATAAAAAAAGAAAACTGTTTGGTGTTACCTCCACGCTTCCAAGCTTTTAAAGGAACTTGCTAAGGTCTGCAAAAGCTTGTGCTACAAATCCTTCACTGTCCATTTTCTTGGGGGTTCTTTTTTTTCTTCTCCTGCAGCAAAATGGTTTGGCTGTATCCCCACCCAAATCTCATCTTGAATTGTAGTTCCTATAATCCCCATGTGTCATAGGAGGGACCATCATTGAATAATGGGGGCAGTTTTCCTCATACTGTTGTGATAATGAGTTCTCGTGAGATCTGATGGTTTTATAAGGGGCTTCCCCCTTTGCTGTATTCTCATTCTTCTCTCTCCTGCCCACTCCTGAAGAGGTGCCTTCTGCCATGATTGTAAGTTTCCTGAGGCCTCCCAAGCCATGCGGGACTGTGAGTCAATTAAACCTTTTTCCTTTATAAATTACCCGGTCTTGGGCAGTTCTTTACAACAGCGTGAGAACAGACTAATACATGCAGTTTCCTTTTTTCTTGCCTCTTCTTCAGCTATGCATTCCTGTTTCATTTCCAACAACTCCTCCTTAGTCAATTCCTCAAGAACCACCTCTAGGAGCTTCTCAGTGTCATTCTCATCCACACCCAGGTTAAAGCTGTTTGCCATCTCAACCACAAACTTGTTGATTTTTGCAACCTCCTCATCCTTGGCAAATCCTTTGAAGTCATGGAGGAACGCTAAGTGTCTTCTTCCTGATGCCATTCACATACTTCTTGGTGACATCACCCCAAGCCCAACCAAGGTTCTTGATGCAATCATACCTGTTGTAATCCTTCCAGAATTGCATCATTGTCATCTCAGTCTCTCCCTCAGGTGCAGCAATAGCCTGGACAAAGGTTTCCTCAAGTAGCAGTCCTTAAAAGCTGATATAACACTTTGATTCATTGGCTCAATCAAAGAGGTGATGTTTGGAGGGAGAGACACTACTTTGGTACTGGGATGAAGATCACCAATAAAAGGAGGATATGTGGGAACACTATAAACAATACGCAAAACTTTGAAAGATACGTTATTCTCCAAATAGTACTTCATTTCACTGGCATAGCAATTCAGGAGTAGCTGGGTCATCTGTGACTTCTTATTGCTCCTGTAGTGCGCTTACTGGTGTGCTTGAAGGCCCTGGCGTTCTTACTGTGCCAGATCACAAAGGATTGCAGGTTTGTGGCCTGCAACATTGCTTCCAAGAAAGACTGTTGTCCTGTCCTTAAAAGCCTTGAAACCTGGCATTGACTTGGCCTCCTTCTAGATAAAAGTCTTTTCAGGCATCCATTTCCAGAATAGGGGGTTTTCATCCATATTGAAGATTTGCTCTGGCAAGTGATTTTCCTCCACAATCAGCCTTTCTAGAGTTTCCAAAAATTCTTCAGCTGCCTTCACATCAGCACGCACAGACTTGCCACTCACTTTCACAATATGTAATGAATTACGATGCTCGAATTGCTTAAATCATGCAGAGCTAGCAATACTTCAACACTGTAGTCAGGTCTGGCCTTTTCCCTGAACGTGCAAACAAACTTTGTGCTTTGGCCATGATTGTCATAGTGCTGAGAGGGATACACTGCTGTGCCTGGTCTCCAACCCAGGTCATCAGAAGTTTCTTCATATCTTATAGAGGCACTTCCCAAATTTCTGTTATCTCATTGCCTTCAATGAAGCAAATCCTTTAACAGCTTTCATCACTTTTCTTTTTTCTGAGACAGAGTCTGGCTCTGTTGCCCAGGCTGGAGTATAGTGGCTCAGTCTCAGCTCACTGAACCCTTCACCTGGGTTCAAGTGATTCTCATGCCTCAGCCTCCCAAGTAGCTGGTATTACAGGTGCATGCCACCACACCCAGCTAATTTTTGTATTTTTAGTAGAGATGTGGTTTCACCATGTTGGCCAGGCTGGTCTCAAAATCCTGGCCTCAAGTGATCCACCCACCTCAGCCTCCCAAAGTGCTGAGATTACAGGCATGAGCCACTGCACCCAGCCAGCTTTCGTCACTTTGTTCTTGTCCTTCAAGATCGTAGCTGGGGTCGATGGGGCATGCCTTTCTGGCAAGAAATAACCATCACTGATCTTCCACTTTCATAGCCCTTAATCATTTTTAAAATTTTTTTTTTTTTTTTTTTTTTAGAGACAGGGTCTCACTATGTTACCCAGGCTGGTCTTGAACTCCTGGCCTGAAGCCATCCTTCCACCTCAGGTTCTTGAAGTGCTGGGGTTATAAGAATGTGCCTGTCCCTTAATTAATCACTTTTAATTTCATTTCCAGGTCAGTTACTCACTGTGGCCTCCTACTGACAACATTAGCAGGATATCTTGTAGGCTTAGGGACCCACAATGAACAAAACAAAATGAGATTAAATCACATACAAGAGAAAATTGTGCAATCAAGATATACAATTACGTATATCACAATACAATAAAACACAAGATACATGAAGCTGCTGCTGGTGTAACACAGCATACCATTTTACAGTAAAATTGTTTTTCACAACTAGAAGATGTACATGATAAAATAGCAATAAAAGTATAGTATAGTTACATCTTTATCAAGTATTATATACTGTACATAATTGTATGCACTATAATTTTATATCACTGCCAGCACAGTAGGTTTACACCAGCATCACCACAAACACCTGAGTAATGCATTGTGTGAGGACATTATGATGACCACAGTGTTACTAGGTGATAGGAATTTTCCAGCTCCATTATAATTTTATGGGACCACTGTCATATGTGGTCCATAACTGACTAAAACATCATTATGTAGTGCATAACTGTAAATTTTTTTTAATCTTATAGGAAAAGATTAATGTGACAGAAGAAGAACTGGTGAATCATAAGGGAAATAAGAAAACTCTAAAAAGTAAGCCAAATGTAAATCCAAAAATTGAAAAATATAGCAATTGAACTTAAAAATTCATGACCAAATAACAGCATATTGGATACTCTGAAAGTATAAGAGAAAAAAGTTTGATATAAATTATTCAAACTGAACCATAAAGAAAAAAATATTTTTAATATGAACAGAGCATCAATGGGACAACCTAAAGTAGTCTGACATATGCATCAGAGTCTCAGAAGAAGAGAGAGAAAAAATAACTGCAGGAATGATGGCCAAAAATTTTGCAAATCAATAGAAAAAATTTCAGTCAAGAGATTCAAGCCAGGTGCAGTGGCTTATGCCTGTAATACCAGCACTTTGGGAGGCCAAGGAGGGGGAATTACTTGAGGCCAGCCTGGCCAACATGGCAAAACCCCCTCTCTACAAAAAATTAGTTAGGTGTGGTGGCACACGCCTGTAATCCCAACTATTCAGGAGGCTGAGGCATGAGAATTGCTTGAACCTGGGAGGCAGAAGTTGCAGTGAGCCGACATCGTGCCACTGCACTCCAGCCTGAGTTACAGAGCAAGACTCTGTCTCAAAAAAAAAAAAAAAAAGAGAGATTCAAGAAACTCAGAAAGTACCAAAAATATGGTAAATACAAAGAAAACCATGTCTAGGCACATCATAATCAAATTACTGATGACTAAAGATAAAGAAAAATTATAAACATATCCAGAGAAAAAGATAAATTACATACTGAGGAATAACTTAATCATCAGAAACAGTGGAGGCCAAAAAAACAATCAGATAGCATTTTTTTTTTTTTTTTTTTTTTGAGACGGAGTCTCGCTTTGTAGCCCAGGCTGGAGTGCAGTGGCCGGATCTCAGCTCACTGCAAGCTCCGCCTCCCGGGTTCACGCCATTCTCCGGCCTCAGCCTCCCGAGTAGCTGGGACTACAGGCGCTGCCACCTCGCCCGGCTATTTTTTGTATTTCTTAGTAGAGACGGGGTTTCACCGTGTTAGCCAGGATGGTCTCGATCTCCTGACCTCGTGATCCGCCCATCTCGGCCTCCCAAAGTGCTGGGATTACAGGCTTGAGCCGCGCCCGGCCCAGATAGCATTTTTTAAATGCTTAGAAAAAAGGGAGGGGCCCACTCCTGCAACACCTGTGGAAAACTTACACACACATAAAAATTACTTTCTTCATCTGCTCCCAATATAGAAATGTTTTATATTGTATCATCTATACAAAAGCAGCTCTGAGCTTTTTGTCTAAGTCCCAGTTCTACAAGTGAATTAGCCATGTGCCATTTAACCTCCCTGAACCCAAGCCCTCACCTGTAAATGCAGATGATAATAGCATCTATACTTCACAGGGTTACTGTGAAAATTAAATGAAATTAGAGATGTGTATTCATCCATTCTCGTGCTGCTAAAAAGGCATACCTGAGACTGGGTAATTTATTAAGGAAAGAGGTTTAATTGACTCATAGTTCAGCATGGCTGGGGAGGCCTCAGGAAATTTACAATCATGGCAGGAGGGGAAGGAACATGTCCTTCTTCACACGGCAGCAAAAGAAAGAAGTGCCAAGCAAAAGGGGGAAAAGCCCCATATAAAACCATGAGATCTCATGAGAACTCACTCACTATCATGAGAAGAGCATGGAGGGAACCGCCCCCATGATTCAATTACCTACCCCTGGGTCCCTCCCACAACACATGGGGATCATGGGAACTACAATTCAAGATGAGATTTGGCTGGGGACACAGTCAAACCATATCAAGATGTAAAGTCCTTTAGCACAGGACCAGTCCTAGCCCAATATACAATGGGCTAGAGACCACATGGTGGCAGAGGATGGAGAAGAAAATGTGGCCTGTGCCTCCCACAGACCTTTCCAAGTAGCCAGGCAATCAAGCTGTATAGCCAGGGAGATGGGATATTCTGATACACTGAGACCTTGATCACAAGCATCTCTTTGATAGGTGAATGGGACCACATCTGAGCTACCTAGATAGAGAATGAAGGAACGCAAGGTAACACCCCAGATTAAAGTTAGAAGCTGTTACTAAAACTAAGAAGAATGGAAGCAGGAAGGCAAACAACAAGTGTTCACCCTGGGCTCCAAACTGTGATCCAAAGATGGATCACAGTTTTTCCTGCAGGAGCTCATGAATTAGGAAACGAGTCGGTAGAGAGGCAGAATACAAGGCACTAGGCATTAGGACAGAAGGATGCGCCAGTTATAAAGAGGCTAAAAGTGAGAGGAGAAAGTGATGGCCAAGAAAAGCTTCCTGGAAAAACTAAAATTAGAAATGAGGCCGGGCGCGGTGGCTCAAGCCTGTAATCCCAGCACTTTGGGAGGCCGAGACGGGCGGATCACGAGGTCAGGAGATCGAGACCATCCTGGTTAACATGGTGAAACCCCGTCTCTACTAAAAAAAAAATACAAAAAACTAGCCGGGCGAGGTGGCGGACGCCTGTAGTCCCAGCTACTCGGGAGGCTGAGGCAGGAGAATGGCATGAACCCGGGAGGCGGAGCTTGCAGTGAGCTGAGATCCGGCCACTGCACTCCAGCCTGGGTGACAGCGCGAGACTCTGTCTCAAAAAAAAAAAAAAAAAAAAAAGAAATGAATATTGGGGGACAAGTTGGAGTTCACAGACAAGGAAGAGGAAAAAAAATTGTCAGGCAAGTGAGAAGAGACCTGGAATAGTGGGCGGTAGATGAGGCAGTAGAGAGAAGCAGCAGACCATGCCCGGCCATGCCCAGCCTTGTAAGGCATGCTAAGCAGTGCTAAGGAATTTGACTTTTTCCTCTAATGAGTAACTTTCAAAGTTTATTTGCGTTTGTTTCTGTTTTTTTACCAAGACCCATAATAATAAAAGTATTTAACATGGCCACCTGGACCACACATGTATGTATATACACATCATAAATACATAGACATATCCTAGCCTGGCCAACATGGTGAAACCCCATCTCTACCAAAAATACAAAAATTAGCCAGGCGTGATGGTGGGCACCTGTAATCCCAGCTACTCAGGAGGCTGAGGCAGGAGAATCGCTTGAACCTGGGAGGTGGAGCATGCAATAAGCCAAGATCACGCCACTGCATTCCAGCCTGGGCAAGAGAGTGACACCCTGTCTAAAAAAAAAAGACAAAAAAAAACACATAGAAATATGTATGTATAAGTCTCAAATGTAACCACTTTGGAAAATTGTTTGGGAGTTTTCATAGTTATCATATATGTACCCTGTGACCCAGAAAATTATTCTTGATAGTATTGAGTGGATATGTCCACAAAAGAATTGAGTGGCTATGGCCACAAAAAGACATGTACAAGAAGCCAGGCCCATAGTGGCACATGCCTGTAGTCCCAGCTACTCAGGAGGCTGAGGCAAGAGGACCCTCTCAAGCCCTGGAGTTCAAGGTTACAGTGAGCTATCATCATGGTACTGTACTGTACTCCAGCCTGGGCAACACCATCTCCAAAAAATAAATAAAAATAAAATTTAAATGTAAAAAGGACATGTACAAGAGCTTTGTTCATAGTAGCCAAAAATTTGAGAAACGGCCCACATGTCCATCAACAGGAGAACTGGATCATTAAATTCTGGTGTGTGTATACAATGAAATAAAACAGTGAAAATGGACAAACTATGTCTATCTGCATCATCATGAATGCATCTCATGGACATAATGTTGAGCCAAAGACCCAAACCCCAAAAAGTATACATTCTTAGATTCCATTTACATGGAGTTCAAGAACAGGCCAAACTAACTGATGGTTATAGCAGTCAGAATGATTGACTAGGAAGGGGCATGAGGACTTTTTTGGGGTACCAAAGGTACAAAATACATTGTATATCTTGACTTAAATGAGAGTATGCATAAGTAAAAATTAATTAACCTGTACCCTTAAGACTTGTGCACTTTACTGGATACATGTTACACCCAATACAAAGTTGTTTAAAATCATCACGTATTTGACAGCATGTCAAAACTATCCTAAATCACATGTCAAATATGGTGTCTCAAATTCCCACTTAGAATATATACTTAATATTTTTTTGAACTCTGAAATAAATGTTTCACAGAGCAATAATTACATGTGATTCAGACTGGCATTCAGCCTATTAAATAGTTTAAATCCTGGTTACAACTCACTAAATTGATTCTACAGCCTACAAATAGCGTCATAACTCATTATTGAAAAACACAGTTCTAAACACTAGGAAGCCACTAAAGGGTTTTAAGAGGAGAGGCATGAACAGGACAGTGTTTTAGAAAGCTCTCTCTTGGGCAGTGTGGAAGATGGATTCAAGGCGAAGTCTGAGCCAGGGGATCTGGTGAGGAGGCCATTAGAGGACAGGGCCTGGAGCCAGATCCTTCAGGTCATGGGTTTTTGCCTGTCCCTTTGGGCCTCTGCAATGGCCTCTCAGTCTTCATCACACCTGGCCCCTGGTGTCCCACATGGTGCCATCCCCACTAGTTCTGCAGGTGAAGGCATTCGCCACTGGGAGTGACTGGCTGGGAAGAATTGCGCGTATTACAAGAGTGTGGGGCAGAAACCTTCCCTTCCTGTCTCTTCCCAACAAGCAGTGGTTGCCCCATGAATACTATTAGAGACATTGGTGTGGGGAAGAGCTAACAAGGAAAGAAAGCAACTTGTGTGCCTATTCTTTCTGGGCACTATGAAAGTCACTTTATGTGTGTTATCCCATTCATCCTTACAACCACCCTTTTTGTTTTGTTTGTTTGTTTGTTTTGAGATGGGTCTCACTCTGTCACCCAGGCTGGAATGCAGCAGTGGCGCAATCATGGCTTATTGCAGCCTCGACCTCAGGTGATCCTCCCACCTCAGCCTCTTGAGTAGCTAGGACTCCAGGCACACACCACCATGCCCAGATAAATTTTTGTATTTTTTGTAGAGATAGGGTTTCACCATGTTGCCCAGGCTGGTCTTGAACTCCTGGGCTCAAGCTATCCTCCTGCCTCAGCCTCTTAATACAAACACTCTTTAGAATACCGTTATCTCCAAGGATAAAGTGAGGCTCAGAGAGGTAGCACCACACACACATCCCGCAGCTGGTACGTGATAAAGCCAGGCCTAGAATCCAGGTCTGTGGATGCAGTGGCTCACCTCTGAATCCTGACACTTTGGGGGCTGAGGTGTGAGGGTCACTTGAAGCCAGGCATTTAAGACGTAACTGGGCAACATAGCAAGACCCCGCCTCTATACATTTTTTTTTTTTTTTTTTTTTTGCCAAGTGTGGTGGCATGCTCCTGTGGTCCCAGCTACTTGGGAGGCTGAGGCAGGAGGATCCCTTGAGCCCAGGAGTTTGAGATTACAGTGAACTATGATTACGCCACTGCACTACAGCCTAGGCAAAAGAGGCTCTGTCCCTTAAAAAAAAAAAAAAAAAAAAAAATTCCCCGTGGCTGGGTGTAATCCCAGCGCTATGAAGGACTGAGGCAGGAGGATTGCTTGAGGCCAGGAATTTGAGACCAGCCTGGGCAACATAGTGAGACCCAGTATCTACCAAAAATAAAATAAGAGTTTAGGTCTGCCTGACAAAACAGATCTAAGCTCTTTCTCAACAAGAGGCCTAACAATGTGAGTATATCCTGTCTTAGTTTGGGTTGCTGGCTGAAGAAGAGGAGCCTTGTTTGTGCATGTGGCCGGTTCGTGGATGTGCCCATGGGCTCTGTGAAATCTTTCAGGGAGGGTGGAGACACTTCAACTCTGCAGCCTGCTGTCTGAGTGGCACTGAGATTTCACACACTCTGTTGAAGTGTGGTAACTTATGACTTTTCCCCACATCTTTAATCCTTTTCTCAGCTAAGCCTAAGTGCAATAAGTCTCAAGGCTCCAGGACCCAGCACTGGCAACTTAGGTGGTTGCTCTTTTACCCCATCTCCTTGGCCAGGGATAACAGGCCATGTGATGGACAGCCGGAAGTCTGGAAGCTCAAGAGAAGTGGAGGTCTGGAAGGGCCATATCCCTGGAGACCAGGCCCAGGCTGACCCAGCAACCATCCTTATATTGGCACATGAGTGTCACAAATGAGAGGAAGCTGCCAAAATGTCTTGGCTCTGAGCTAAGCACTATATTTCTTTCTAGTCACCCCCCAGAGAATCCTAGAAGGAGAAGAGGATACTAGTTGGAAGTCCTGAGGTCATTCTAAGCTGGGGCTATCTGAAGGAGGATGCTGAGAATGAGTTGTCTCAGCTGAGGTTGGACTTTGTAAACCAAAAATAAAACTCTAAGCCTTTCAACCAACTGAATGGACCCCTCCTCTCTGCCAAGGGCTTTCCAAAGTTAACCTGAAAAAGTAGTTCAGGACATCATGGGAAGCAGGGGTCAGATATGCCTTATTATATCCTCCTTCCTTTGGAATTCAGGCACAGCTGATCAGCATTCACATCAAAACTCAGAAGTTAAGACTGACAAAAAAAGACTTTTCTTTAGCAATAAGACGTCAAATTCCAGCCTGACTCTAGTATAGTATCACATGATAGATAGCAGGCCCTGAAAGAAACTAAAGTATTTTACCCCAAAATATATTTATTTGACATTTTTTGAAACGGCCCTGCAAAGCTATCTCTTGAGAGGAAGACCTGCATTCTGTAAAGAAGCCCCTTCCCTTTCCAGGTTGTTTCCCTGATCCAGGAGAAAGTTAACGAAGAATCTGAACTTTTTTAGGTCTGGCAAGAGCTCTGAAGCCTACTACCTGGAGGCTTTATCTGCATGATGAAACCTTGGTCTTCACAACCCCTTATCTTAACCCAGACATCTCTTGCTATTGATTCCAGGTCTTTGGGTAATCCTTATTTTTTTTTATACTTTAAGTTCTAGGGTACATGCGCACAATGTGCAGGTTTGTTACATATGTATACATTTGCCCTAATGGTTTGCTGCACCCATTAACTTGTCATTTACATTAGGTATTTCTCCTAATGCTATCCCTCCCCCGTCCCCCAACCCCATGACAGGCCCCATTGTGTGATGTTCCCTGCCCTGTGTCCAAGTGTACTCATTGTTCAATTCCTACCTATGAGTGAGAACATGTAGTGTTTGGTTTTCTGTCCTTGCAATAGTTTTCTGAGAATGATGGTTTCCAGCTGCATCCATGTCCCTACAAAGGACACGAACTCATCCTTTTTATGGCTGCATAATATTCCATGATGAATATGTGCTACATTTTCTTAATCCAGTCTGTCATTGATGGACATCTGGGTTAGTTCCAAGTCTTTGCTATTGTGAATAATGCCGCAATAAACATATGTATGCATGTGTCTTTATAGTAGCATGATTTATAATCCTTTGGGTATATACCCAGTAATGGGATCGCTGGGACAAATGGTTTTTCTAGTTCTAGATCCTTGAGAAATCACCTCACTGTCTTCCATAATGGTTGAACTAGTTTACAGTCCCACCAATGGTGTAAAATTGTTCCTATTTCTCCACATCCTCTCCAGCACCTGTTGTTTCCTGACTTTATAATGATTGCCATTCTAACTGGTGTGAGATGGTATCTTATTGTGGTTTTGATTTGCATTTCTCTGATGACCAGTGATGATGAGCATTTTTTCATGTGTCTGTTGACTGCATAAATGTCTTCTTTTGAGAAGTGCCTGCTCATATCCTTTGCCCACTTTTTGGTGGGGTTGATTTTTTCTTGTAAATGTGTTTAAGTTCTTTGTAGATTCTAGATATTAGCCCTTTGTCAGATGGGTAGATTGCAAAAATTTTCTCCCATTCTGTAGGTTGCCTGTTCACTCTGATGGTAGTTTCTTTTGCTGTGCAGAAGCTCTTTAGTTTAATTAGATCCCATTTGTCTATTTTGGCTTTTATTGCCATTGCTTTTGGTGTTTTAGTCATGAAGTCCTTGCCCATGCCTATGTCCTGAATGGTATTGCCTAGGTTTTCTTCTAGGGTTTTCATGGTTTTAGGCCTAACATTTAAGTCTTTAATCCATCTTGAATTAATTTTTGTATAAGGTGTAAGGAAGGGATCCAGTTTCAGCTTTCTACATATGGCTAGCCAGTTTTCCTGGCACCATTTATTAAATAGGGAATCCTTTCCCCATTTCTTGTTTCTGTCAGGTTTGTCAAAGATCAGATGGTTGTAGATGTGTGGTGTTATTTCTGAGGCCTCTGTTCTGTTCCATTGGTCTATATCTCTGTTTTGGTACCAGTACCACGCTGTTTTGGTTACTGTAGCCTTGTAGCATAGTTTGAAGTCAGGTAGCGTGATGCCTCCAGCTTTGTTCTTTTTGCTTAGGATTGTCTTGGCAATGCAGGCTCTTTTTTGTTTCCATATGAACTTTAAAGTAGTTTTTTCCAATTTTGTGAAGAAAGTCATTGGTAGCTTGATGAGGATGGCATTGAATCTATAAGTTACCTTGGGGAGTATGGCTATTTTCATATTGATTCTTCCTATCCATGAACATGGAATGTTCTTCCATTTGTTTGTGTCCTCTTTTATTTCACTGAGCAGTGGTTTGTAGTTCTCCTTGAAGAGGTCCTTGACATCCCTTGTACATTGGATTCCTAGGTATTTTATTCTCTTTGAAGCAATTGTGAATGGAAGTTCACTCATGATTTGGCTCTCTGTTTGTCTTTTATTGGTGTATAAGAATGCTTGTGATTTTTGCACATTGATTTGGTATCTTAAGACTTTGCTGAAGTTACTTATCAGCTTAAGGAGATTTTGGCAGAGATGATGGGGTTTTCTAAATATACAATCATGTTATCTGCAAACGGGGACATTTGACTTCCTCGTTTCCTAATTGAATACTCTTTATTTCTTTCTCTTGCCTGATTGCCCTGGCCAGAACTTCCAACACTATGTTGAATAGGAGTGGCAAAGGGGGCATCCCTGTCTTGTGCCAGTTTTTTTTTTTTTTTTTTTTTTGAGACGGAGTCTTGCTCTGTCACCCAGGCTGGAGTGCTGTGGCCGGATCTCAGCTCACTGCAAGCTCCGCCTCCCGGGTTTACGCCATTCTCCTGCCTCAGCCTCCCGAGTAGCTGGGACTACAGGCGCCCGCCACCTCGCCCGGCTATTTTTTTGTATTTTTTAGTAGAGACGGGGTTTCACCGTGTTAGCCGGGATCGTCTCTCGATCTCCTGACCTCGTGATCTGCCCGTCTCGGCCTCCCAAAGTGCTGGGATTACAGGCTTTAGCCACCGCGCCCGGCCCTTGTGCCAGTTTCAAAGGGAATGCTTCCAGTTTTTGCCCATTCCGTATGATACTGGCTGTGAGTTTGTCATAAATAGCTCTTATTATTTTGAGATAAGTTCCATCAATACCTAGTTTATTGAAAGTTTTTAGCATGAAAGGCTGTTGAGCTTTGTCAAAGGTCTTTTCTGACTCTATTAAGATAATCAGTGGTTTTTGTCGTTGGTTCTGTTTATGCGATGGATTACGTTTATTGATTTGCATATGTTGAACCAGCCTTGCATCCCAGGGATGAAGCCAACTTGATCTTGGTGTATAAGCTTTTTGATATGCTGCTGGATTCTGCTTGTCAGTAATTTTTTAGGATTTTCGCATCAATGTTCATCAGGGATATAGGTATAAAATTCTCTTATTTGTTATGTCTCTGCCAGGCTTT
Source organism: Macaca fascicularis (assembly GCF_037993035.2). Taxonomy (NCBI): domain Eukaryota; kingdom Metazoa; phylum Chordata; class Mammalia; order Primates; family Cercopithecidae; genus Macaca; species Macaca fascicularis. The sequence continues at coordinate 175,397,981 of NC_088380.1, read as the reverse complement.
GGTATCGGGATGATGCTGGCCTCATAAAATGAGTTAGGGAGGATTCCCTCTTTTTCTGTTGATTGGAAGAGTTTCAGAAGGACTGGTACCAGCTCCTCTTTGTACCTCTGGTAGAATTTGGGTGTGAATCCTTCTGGTCCTGGACTTTTGTTTGGTTGGTAGGCTATTAATTATTTCCTCAATTTCAGAGCCTGTTATTGGTCTATTCAGAGATTCAGCTTCTTCCTGGTTTAGTCTTGGGAAGGTGTATGTGTCCAGGAATGTATCCATTTCTTCTAGATTTTCTAGTTTATATGCATATAGGTGTTTACAGTATTCTCTGATGGTAGTTTGTATTTCTGTGGGGTCAGTGGTGATATCCCCTTTATCGTTTTTTATTGCGTCTATTTGATTCTTCTCTCTTTTCTTCTTTATTAGTCCTGCCAGCAGTCTATCAATTTTGTTGATCTTTTCAAAAAACCAACTCCTGGATTCATTTATTTTTTGAGAGGTTTATTGTGTCTCTGTCTCCTTCAGTTCTGCTCTTAGTTATTTCTTGCCTTCTGCCAGCTTTTGAATTTGTTTGCTCTTGCTTCTCTAGTTCTTTTAATTGTGATGTTAAGGTGTCGATTTTAGATCTTTCCTGCTTTCCCTTGTGGGCATTTAGTGCTATAAATTTCCCTGTACACACTGCTTTAAATGTGTCCCAGAGATTCTGGTACATTGTGTCTTTGTTCTCATTGGTTTCAAAGAACATCTTTATTTCTGCCTTCATTTCATTATTTACCCAGTAGTCATTCAGGAGCAGGTTGTTCAGTTTGTACAGAGTTGTGCAGTTTTGAGTGAGTTTCTTAGTCCTGAGTTCTAATTTGACTGCACTGTGGTCCGAGAGACAGTTTCTTGTGATTTCTGTTCTTGTACATTTGCTGAGGAGTGCTTTACTTCCAACTATGTGGTCAATTTTGGTATAAGTGTGATGTGGTGCTGAGAAGAATGTATATTCTGTTGATTTGGGGTGGAGAGTTATGTAGATGTCTGTTAGGTCGGCTTGATGCAGAGCTGAGTTCAAGTCCTGATATCCTTGTTAACCTTCTGTCTCGTTGATCTAACATTGACAGTGGGGTGTTAAAGTCTCCCATTATTATTGTGTGGGAGTCTAAGTCTCTTTGTAGGTCTCTAAGGACTTGCTTTGTGAATCTGGGTGCTCCTATATTGGGTGTATATGTATTTAGGATAGTTAGCTCTTCTTATTGAATTGATCCCTTTACCATTATGTAATGGCCTTGTCTCTTTTGATATTTGTTGATTTAAAGTCTGTTTTATCAGAGACTAGGATTGCAACCCCCGCTTTTTTTTTTTTTTTTTTTCTCTTTCCATTTGCTTGGTAGATCTTCTTCCATCCCTTTATTTTGAACCTATGTGTGTCTCTGCAGGTGAGATGGGTCTCCTGAATACAGCACACTGATGGGTCTTGACTCTTTATCCAATTTGCCAGTCTGTGTCTTTTAATTGGGGCATTTAGCCCATTTACATTTAAGGTTAATATTGTTATGTGTGAATTTGATCCTGTCATTATGATGTTAGCTGGTTATTTTGCCCATTAGTTGATGCAGTTTCTTCCTAGCATCGATGGTCTTTACAATTTGGCATGTTTTTGCAGTGGCTGATACTGGTTGTTCCTTTCCATGTTTAGTGCTTCCTTCAGGAGCTCTTGTAAGGCAGACCTGGTGGTGACAAAATCTCTCAGCATTTGCTTGTCTGTAAAGGATTTTATTTCTCCTTCACTTATGAAGCTTAGTTTGGCTGGATATGAAATTCTGGGTTGAAAATTCTTTTCTTTAAGAATGTTAAATATTGGCCCCCACTCTATTCTGGCTTGTACGATTTCTGCCAAGAGATCTGCTGTTAGTCTGATGGGCTTCCCTTTGTGGGTAACCAGACCTTTCTCTCTGGCTGCCCTTAGCATTTTTTCCTTCATTTCAACTTTAGTGAATCTGACAATTATGTGTCCCGGGGGGTGCTCTTCTCGAGGAGTATCTTTGTGGTGTTCTCTGTATTTTCTGTATTTGAATGTTCATCTGCCTTGCTAGGTTGGGGAAGTTCTCCTGGATAATATCCTGAAGAGTGTTTTCCAACTTGGTTCCATTCTCCCCATCACTTTCAGGTACACCAATCAAACGTAGATTTGTTCTTTTCACTTAGTCCCATATATCTTGGAGGCTTTGTTCATTTCTTTTTACTCTTTTTTCTCTAAACTTCTCTTCTCTCTTCATTTCTTTAATTTGATCTTCAATCACTGATACCCTTTCTTCCACTTGATCGAATCAGCTACTGAAGCTTGTGCATGTGTCGCATAGTTCTTGTACCATAGTTTTCAGCTCTATCAGGTCATTTAAGGTCTTCTCTACACTGTTTATTCTAGTTAGCCATTCATCTAATCTTTTTTCAAGGTTTTTATCTTCCTTTCGATGGGTTCGAACATCCTCTTTTAGGTCAGAGAAGTTTGTTTGTTATTAATGACCTTCTGAAGCCTACTTCTGTCAACTCATCAAAGTCATTCTCCATCCTGCTTTGTTCTGTTGCTGATGACGAACTGCAATCCTTTGGAGGAGAAGGAGGAGAGGCTCTGGTTTTTAGAATTTTCAGCTTTTCTGCTCTGGTTTCTCCCCATCTTTGTGGTTTTATCTACCTTTGGTCTTTGATGATGGTGACCTACAGATGGAGTTTTGGTGTGGATGTCCTTTTAGTTGATGTTGATTCTATTCCTTTCTGTTTGTTAGTTTTCCTTCTAACAGTCAGGTCCCTCAGCTGCAGGTCTGTTGGAGTTTGCTGGAGGTTCACACCAGACCCTGTTTCACCAGCAGAGGCTCCAGAACAGCAAATATTGCAGAACAGCAAGGATCCCTGATCCTTCCTCTGGAAGCTTTGTCTCAGAGGGGCACCCGGCTGTCTGAGGTGTCAGTCGGCCCCTACTGGGAGGTGTCTCCAAGTTACGCTACACGGGGGTCAGGGACCCACTTGAGGAGGCTGTCTGTCCGTTCTCAGAGCTCAAATACCATGCTGGGAGAACCACTGCTCTCTTCAGAGCTGTCAGACAGGGACATTTAAGTCTGCAGAAGTATCTGCTGCCTTTTGTTCAGCTATGCCCTGCCCCCAGATGTGGAGTTCACAGAGGCATGTTGGCCTCCTTGAGCTGCGGTGGGCTCCACCCAGTTTGATCTTCCTGGCTGCTTTGTTTTCCGACTCAAGCCTTAGCAATGGCGGATACCCTCCCCCAGCCAGGCTTGCTGCCTTGCAGTTCGATCTCAGACCAGCAGTGAGCAAGGCTCCATGGGCGTGGGATCCACTGAGTCAGGCGCAGGATATAACCTCCTGGTGTGCTGTTTGCTAAAACCATTAGAAAAGTGCAGTGTTTAGGTGCTGTGTCCCAATTTTCCTGGTACAGTCTGTCAAGGCTTCCCTTGGCTAGGAAAGGGAAATCCCCCGACCCCTTGCGCTTCCTGGATGAGGTGATGCCCCCGCCCTGCTTCGGCTCGCCTTCCATGGGCTGCACCCACTTTCTGGCAAGTCCCAGTGAAATCAACCAGGTACCTCAGTTGGAAATGCAGAAATCACCTGTCTTCTGCGTCAGCCATGCTGGCAGCTGCAGACCAGAGCTGTTCCTATTCGGCCATCTTGGAATGGACACCCTGAGAGCTGTCTTTGGATAATAATTCTTTTAACAGATTGCCAATCAGAAAATCGTTGAATCCATCTATGACCTGGAAGCCCCTGCTCCACCCCCACCTTCGAGTTCTTCCACCTTTCCCTACTACACCAGTGTACCAATGTGCATCTTACATGTATTGACTGATGAATTATGTCTCCCTAAAATGTATAAAACCAAACTATAGCCTGACCACTCTTGGCACATGTTCTCAGGATCTCCTGGTGCTGTGACACTCATATTTGGCTCAGAATAAATCTCTTCAAATATTTTACAGAGTTTGACTCTTCTTGTTGACAACTTCCAGTTCTCTCTCATTCTCTCTGTCTCTCTCTTTCACCCTCTCTGTCTCACACACACACACACACACACAACACACACATACACAAGCCAACCCAATCATCGTTATCTTTGTACCCTGAGAGGCAATTCCAGAGGACTGCATGACTTGGGTTCCCTCGCCACCTGGAAGCCCAACTTGTTCTCCTAGTATCCTTGCCTACTCAGGGAGGCTCTAGCCAGCCCCTTGCCTTTAGACAATTCTAGGAAGGTGCAGGCATCTGTTCCAGGTCACCCCTAAACTTCAGAAGATGCTTGTCACATTCTCCCCAGTGGTTCTCAGAGAGCCCTTCTCTTCACTTAAGGTATGTGTGGCAGGGGAAAACACACAGTAGTTAAATAAGTTCCTGCTATTAGTCCTCTCTCCATCCTCAACCAGGCTCTTTTAGATCCTTAAAGGACCAGGTTTTCTAGGTCCCCATTTAGCATAGTCTGCATAGCTTGTCTAGCACCTCCCTTTGGAAATCGAGGGTTCTTAACATCTTTTGTTCTCAGCTACATGGGTACTTATGAGTAAGATAAGCAGAATATTAGAAAATCAAGAATACTATTACCCCTCCCTCACCTTTTTAAATTTTTTCTTTTTTTCCCAGAAATATGCTTACCCACACCTTCCTTGTTTGGTTTTTTTTGTTTTTTGTGGTTTTTTTTTTGTTGTTGTTGTTTTTTTTGCATATCTGAATGTAGTGGATAAATTCTACCTTCCAACACACACACACACACACACACACACACACACACACGCACATACACAAAACAAACAGCTGAAAGCAGAATCTAAGAGGTGTTATCTCTACTAATATCATCTGAGCCTAAAATACCCTGTCACAGTCCCCCTGTGAAGACATTCAGCCTGGGTATGGTGAAATTTTACAGGCCTGGGGTCCATTTGGCCCCCTTTAGCTGTATTTGTATGCATTCACTTTGTTGTGGGACTGTGGAAGACAGCCTGTTTCCTCAATTCTAAGCTCTCAGGGGCACCTCACAATGAAGTAGTAGTTCCCTGATAATTACAGTAGAATAACTCCAAAAAAGGAACTTCCAGCCATAATCTCTCTGTGTCTGTGACTCCCCAAGGGTCATCACTGGGTCTGAACTTGAATCACTGAGTCCTGGCATGATCTGAGCAAATAACCAGGCAAAACTGGCTATCTTCAATGAATGTCTTTCCCTTGGCAGCACTAATGGCTCACAGTTCACAGAGCCCTTCCCCACACCTGGCCTTATCTCAGTCCTGCATGGAATCTCCGTGAGTGGAATATTCCCAGTCTGTGGGCAAACTGAAGATGTTAATTTTAGGCCTATTTAGGTTTTTCATCAACCAAACTGAATGCAATGCAAGGTCCCCTGATTGTTCGTCCATCCCATTTTTCCCCATTGGAAACTTACCTACTCATAGTAATAGCCATTCTCCCCTCCCCATCTCGGCAACTTTGGGAAATAATCCAAGACCCGCCCCCAACCCCACCCTTCTGCCTTCTCAGGGAAAGTCCTCATTAATCATTTGCTCCTTTCCTCCTCCAGCAGCCCCAATCTCAATCTCTCTCTTCTCAATCTCTCTCCCCACCTCCTCCCTGTTGCCTCTCCCCCTCTATACCCCCACCTCTGGATTTTCCTAGTCACCTAGGGCATATCATTAGAATGATGCCAAGTTAGACATATGGACATAAAATAGAAGGAAGGAAGAGAAAAGAGGGAAGGAGGGCAGGAGGAGGAAGGAGGAAGGAGGAAAGAAAAGGAGAAATAAATGGGGGAGATGGAACTGGCTTTCCCCACAAGAAACCAGCCCACTTGCATTTCTTCTGACTTGACACCTGTGCCAGCTATTGCCTTAATCTCTCTTCTTCACAGCCAAGCATTTTTGGGAAAAGGTCTATATTTGTCTCTATTTCCTCACCTCCCATTTATTTCTCAAGTCAGTGCAATCTGGCTTCTGTCCCCTTCTCTCCACTAAAACTGATCTAAGTTCACCAGAGAGCATCTACCTGAAAATGCTAATCGACTAATAGACTGGAAAAAAAAAGCTGGTTTCTGCTAGGCATATGGTCCTGAGGATGGCTCACTACACATAGCTCAAGAGTGTCCTTTCTCTGGCCTCTGGCCTCTCCCTTTGGCAGGCTACACCCTCCCTCTCTATCTTATTTTCTTTTTTTTTTTTTTTTTTTTTTTGAGACGGAGTCTTGCTCTGTCACCCAGGCTGGAGTGCTGTGGCCGGATCTCAGCTCACTGCAAGCTCCGCCTCCCGGGTTCCCGCCATTCTCCTGCCTCAGCCTCCCGAGTAGCTGGGACTACAGGCGCCCGCCACCTCGCCCGGCTAGTTTTTTGTATTTTTTAGTAGAGACGGGGTTTCACTGTGTTAGCCAGGATGGTCTCGATCTCCTGACCTTGTGATCTGCCCGTCTCGGCCTCCCAAAGTGCTGGGATTACAGGCTTGAGCCACCGCGCCCGGCCTATCTTATTTTCTTACTCCCTCCACTAACCCTTAAATAATGGAGCCACTTCCCAAGCTTCCTTTATTCCTTACTCTATTAACTCCCTTAGGGAAATGACATTCAAATCTACCATCCAACCACCAACCTCAGCACCCTGCCCAAATGACATCATAACAACAACAATGAATGTTTATTAACAGATACCAGGTGCCCATGCTATGCCAACCTTCCAACAGCCTTTGAAGCAGATAATTATTCAGATTTCATACATGTGAAAACTGAGGCCGGGCGCGGTGGCTCACGCCTGTAATCCCAGCACTTTGGGAGGCCGAGACGGGTGGATCACGAGGTCAGGAGATCAAGACCATCCTGGCTAACACAGTGAAACCCCGTCTCTACTAAAAAAATACAAAAAACTAGCCGGGCGAGGTGGCAGGCGCCTGTAGTCCCAGCTATTCGGGAGGCTGAGGCGGGAGAATGGCGTAAACCCGGGAGGCGGAGCTTGCAGTGAGCTGAGATCCGGCCACTGCACTCCAGCCTGGGCGACAGAGCGAGACTCCGTCTCAAAAAAAAAAAAAAAAAAAAAAAAAAAGAAAAGAAAACTGAGACACTGACAACTTCAGGGATTAGCCCAAGGTCACATGACCATGAAGAGGCTGCTCTTAAAGTCCAGACTCATGACCACTCTGGTTTCTGGCAAGGTGATAAACAAGGGCTGCTGGCTCCTTCCCCTTTGTCCAATTCTGGAGAAATCATGAAGGTGCCAGGAAGGTTCATGAATCTGAGGAAACGATATAAAAACTATTATCTCCTGGGCAGCCAGAAGATGGTTGGGTCCCAATGTAGGATGGAAAACAGCTCAGAAAATAAGAGGGCAGGCAGGCACCAATTCAGGAATTTTAGAGACACTGTAAGGGATTTTAGAGACACTCTTTTCCCTCCCCCATTTCCATGGTTGGGGGCATGGGATGGGGAGGAATTGCATGCCTATCAGGGCTTCAAGAGTAGAGAACAGCAGGTATACACAGAATGCCTGGCTCTGGCCACTCCTCCTCATCCCCTTAGCCAAAGAGACAAGGAGATTTCAGCCAAAAAAATGACAGCTCTTAGAAACAGCAGTGTCCAATGGTAAAGCACAGCAAGGCCTCCCAAGGATAGGGAAATAAGCAGGCCTGGGTTCAGGCTGCAAGGCCAGAGATCACCCGAGGCCCACATCCTGCTGCACATACTCACATGCTCAACACTGCCAAACACAAGCCATGGCCCACCCTTCCCCATCCCTGCATGCCCCTGGACACATATTACCAGACAGGTGAGACACCCAGGGGAAGGCTAGTGTGTCTGGGCTCATAAAGTAAAATAACATCTGAGTGGGAGAAACACTATTTAAAAAGTCAAAAGGATGGAAAATAAGCAATGGAGACTGGGCCCAGTGGCTCATGCCTATAATCAAAACACTTTGGGAGGCTGAGGTGGGAGGATCCCTCAAGCTCAGGAGTTTGAGACTAGCCTGGGCAACATAGCAAGACCATCTCTACAAAAAATTTAAATTAAGGCCAGACATGGTGGCTCATGCCTGTAATCCCAGCACTTTGGGAGGCCAAGGCAGGTGGATCATCTGAGGTCAGCAGTTCCAGACCCAGCCTGGCCAATATAGTAAAACCCGTCTCTACTACAAATACAAAAATTCACCAGGAGTGGTGGTGGGCACCTGTAACCCCAGCTACTCAGGAGGCTGAGGCATGAGAATCATTTGAACCTGAGAGACAGAAGTTGCAGTGAGCCGAGATTGCACCGCTGCACTCCAGCCTGGGTGATAGAGAGAAATTCCATCCCAAAAAGTAAAATAAATCTAAAAAATTAGCTGGGCATAGTGGTGCACACCTACAGTCCCAGCTACTCAGGAGGCTGAGGTGGGAAGACCACTTGAGCCTGGAAGGTTGAGGCTGCAGTGAGCTGTGATCGTGCAACTGCACTCCAGCCTGGATGACAGAGCATTTCCTTGTCTTGGAAAAAAAAGAAAGAAAAACATTAAAAATCAGTAAAGCACAGCTGATGGATCACAGTTCAAAACAAGCACAATAAATATCTTCAAAGACAAACCAGGAGATCACAGTTTATAAAATGTTTCAAGAATAAACGCATATTGAAAAACAATGAGCAACAATGGGTCAAAATATACCTGTGAAAAAAACAGATGAAAAATATAATGGTGTTTAAAAAGGAACTTACTAGATTAAACAGCAGAATGAAGAAATCTAAAGAATGAATTAGTGAGATGGACGTTTGGGTCAAGAAAATCACCCAGAGAAAGTTGAAGATTAAAGAGTATGAAATGTATATTTAAAAAAAGAACTTAAGAAATAAGGAGGAGAGAAGTAGAAGTGTCAGCATGTAGATAGTAAAAATCCTGGAAGGGAAACAGGTGTGGTGAATCACACCTATAATCCCAGAGCTTTGGGACGCCAAGGTGGGAGGATGGCTCAAGGCCGGGAGTTCAAGACAAGCCTCGACAACACAGTGAGATCCTGTCTTCAAAAAAAATTAAAAAGCCTAGAAGGAGAAAAAAACTAAACATAGGTAAGAAAACATTTATTTATTTACTTATTTATTTTTAGGTAGGATCTCACTCTGTTGCCCAGGCTGGAGTGCAGTGGCACAATCACAGCTCATTTGCAGGCTCGAACTCCTGGGCTCAAGCAATCCTCCCACCTCTGTCTCCTGTGTGGCTAGGACTACAGGTGCATGCTATCATACCCAGCTAATGCTGTTTATTTTTTGTAAAGATGAGGTCTCACTATGTTGTCCAGGCTGGTCCCAAACCCTAGTCTCAAGCAATCCTCCCTCCTTAGCCTCCCAAAGTGCTGGGATTACAGGTGTGAGCCACCACACCAAGCAGAAAACATTTAAAAAAACAATAACTGAAATTTGTTCCCACAATTAGAAAAAAAGAAAGACTTTAGATTAAAAGATCTTATAAAGGGATAAAGAGGTAAGAATAAACTCACTCTTAGTCACATTATATTAATATTTCAAAATATCAAAAGCAAAAAGAAAATGTAAACATTTCCAGAGAGAAAGAGCAGATCACCTCTTAAAATCAAACAATGGGATTTTGGAAAAAATTTATTCAAGTATTATACATATGGAAGGAGGGGAGGAGAGGGGGAGGGGGGAGAGGGAGGGAGGGAGAGAGGGAGAGAGGAAGAGAGGGAGAGAGAGGAGAAAGAGAGAGACAGAGAGAGAAAGAGAGAGAATGAACCCATCATAAAGTACAGCTTGATTTTCGCATTGTGAACACATCTGTGTAACTAACCCCCAAGTCAAGAAAGAGAACATTACCATCACCCAACAAGTCCCCCTTGCCCCTTTCCAGTCACCATTTCCCCCCGAAGAAAACCCTATTCTGACTTCTAACTCCATGAGTCAGTTTTGTTCTGATTTTGAATTTCACATAAATAGAAGCACACTGTCTTTACTCTTTTGTATCAGGCTTCTGTTGCTCAACATTCTGTGTGTGAGATCCATCTATGTGGCAATAGTTCATTGATTCCCATTGATGTATAGCAGTTTCTCAATCTCGGCACTGTTGGCATTTGGGGCTATAAAATTCTTTGTTGTAAGTGACTATGCTGTGTATCGCAGGGTATTCGGCCACATTTCCAGCCTTTGCCAACTGAATGCCAGTAGCAATCCTCTCCCTCCCATGTAAGTTGTGATAACGAAAAAATACCTCCAGATATTGTCAAATGTCTCCTGGGGAGGCAAAATCATCAGCAGTTAGAGCCACTGCTGTGTAGTATCTGGTCGTATAAATACATCAAAGTTTATTTATCTGTTCTCTGTTTAGGTTGTTTTCAATTTGGGGTGATTGTGGTAAATACTATTATGAGAAGAAACAATACTTTCAAAAGCTTTAAAGGAAAATAACATCAAACCCAAAATTTTAATCTACACGACAAGCCTCAGTTGTATCACCCAAAGATCCTCCATGAAAATACTGTAGTAGGTAGCATTCTAGCCAGAAGAGAAATAAATCCAGGGGAACACTGCAAGCCACACAGGAAGCAAAGGTGAGTAAATAGCACAGTAAAGTAAAGAACTTCCCCTTCTGGGCAGGCTATTGGATGTTGAAACAGGCTACACTGCCACTAACAGCAACTATTAAGACCTAAACAAGCTGGACACGGTGGCTTATGCCTGTAACCCCAGCACTTTGGGAGGCCAGGGTGGGAGGATCGCTTTAGGCCAGGGGTTCGAGACCAGGCTGAGCAAGATAGTGAGATCCCATCTCTATAAAATATATATATATATATAATTTAGAAAACAAAAGACCTAAGTAAATTTTTAAAATCACATTTTAAAGGTGTCAAAGGGTTGTGGAAGCAGTAAGGACTAGATGGACTAAAAATCCCAGAGAAACGAGAATAGTTCAGAGAATGGTCAAATTGGCAACTGACATTTTCCCCTGGGGACAGTTGCCAAATCTGAGCATGTGCTGAAGACTGGATCAAAGTTTTCCATTAATGCGTAAGGCTTGAGTGGCAAAATCAGGAACATGAAGAGCCTCAGACACACCTGATTTTCCTCATTAGACACTCTCTGAATCCTAAGGTTAGGGGTACATGAGGCTAAAGAGCTAAGCTCAGAGCTTTTGGGAGTCAACTAGAACCTAATGCAGATGTTAGGCCATAAAACAAGTTTTGACAAATGTAAAGGGATTGAAATCATACAAAGCATGTTCCCCAACCACAATGAAATTAAATTAGAAATCAATAACAGAAAGAAATGTGGGAATTCCTCAAATATTTGGAAAATAACCATGTTTCTAAATAATCTATAGGTCAAAGAAGAAATCACAAGACAAATTAGAAACATTTTGAACTGAATAAAAACAACAGTATATCAAAATTTATGGGATGCAGCTAAAGCAATGCTTAGAAGTATATACCTTTAAATACCAATATCAGAAAAGAAGTTCTCAAATAGGCTAAGCTTCCACTTCTTAATAAACCAGAAACAGACAACCCAATTTAAAAAGGTACAAAAAAATCTCTTTCCAAAACAGGATACCCAGATGTCTAATAAACAGATGAAATGGTATTCAACTTTGAAACTTTCTTTTTTTATTTTATTTATTGTAGAGACAGGGTCTTGCTATGTTGCCCAGGCTGATCTTAAACTCCTGGCCTCAAGTGATCCTCCCTTCCAAAGTGCTGGGACTACAGGCATGAGCTACCATGACCAGCCAGTTTTGGAACTTTCCACCTTGCAGGAAAATGCAAACAAAAAACACAAGATACAAATTCACCAGAAACAGAATGGTTAGACAAATACCACATGATCTTCCCCTATATGTAGAATCCTAAAAAGTCAGACTCATGCAAGCATAGAGTAGAACAGTGGTTACCAGGGGCTTGGAGGTGGAAGAAATGGGGAGATGTTGGTCAAAGGGTACAAACTTTCAATGATAAGTTGAATAAGTTCTGGGAACCTAATGTACAGCATGGTAACTATAGATAATAGTACTGTATTGTTTACTTGAAATTTGTTGAGAGAGTAGATCTTTAGTGTCCTCATCACACATACACTAAAAAAAAATGGTAATCATGGGTGGTCATCGATATGTTAACTTGATTGTGGTAATCCTTTCACAATCTATATACATATCAAATCATTGCATTGTATGCCTTGAATATCTACAATTTTTATTTGCCAATTATACCTTAATAAAGCTGGGGGTAGGAAAAGAATGAGAACAACTCAAATGAAAAGGATGGAGAAATATCACATGTAAGCGAGACTGTGGAGCAGCTGGAACTTTTTTTTGAGACAGGGTCTTGCTCTATTGCCGAGGCTGGAGTGATTATGGCTCACTGCAGCCTCGACCTCCTGGGCTCAAGGGATCCTCCCACTTCAGCCTCCTGAGTAGATGGGACTACAAACACAGACCACTACACCCAGCTAATTTTTTTTTTTTTTTTTTCTGGTAGAGACAGGGTCTCGGCCGGGCGCGGTGGCTCAAGCCTGTAATCCCAGCACTTTGGGAGGCCGAGGCGGGTGGATCACGAGGTCAGGAGATCGAGACTATCCTGGCTAACACGGTGAAACCCTGTCTCTACTAAAAATACAAAAAACTAACCGGGCGTGGTGGCGGGCGCCTGTAGTCTCAGCTACTTGGGAGGCTGAGGCGGGAGAATGGCGTGAACCTGGGAGGCGGAGCTTGCAGTGAGCTGAGATCCGGCCACTGCACTCCAGCCTGGGAGACACAGCGAGACTCCGTCTCAAAAAAAAAAAAAAAGAAAGAGACAGGGTCTCCCTATGTTGACCAGGCTGGTCTCGAACTCCTGGGCTCCAGCAATCCTCCTGCTTCAGCCTCCCAAAATGCTGGGATTACAGGTGTGAGCAACCATGTCCAGCCGCAACTGAAACTCTTATGCATTGGAGATGGGGGTATAAAGTGGCACAACCACTTTGGAAACCTGTTCAGCAGTACTAACTAAAGCTGAAATAGGTATACCTCATGAACTAGCAATTCGATTCCTAGTTATATACTCAACAGGAATGCCCACCTATGCTCACCAGAAGCCATGTACTAGAATGTTCATGGTAGCTCTATTCATGATGGCAAACCAAGCAGAAACTGGAAAATACCCAAATACTCATCAACAGTAAAATGAATTAGTAAATTTAGTGTGTCACATAATAAAATACTATACACAAATACTACACAACAACAAACTACTACATACAACCACATAAATGAATCTCACAAACAAAAGGTTCAGCATAAGAAGACAGATACAATAATATACACTGTATGATTCCTTGTATATAAAGTACAAAAATTGGTGAGGCATATCTATTTTTTTTTGGAAGTCAGCAATTGTAGTTTCCTTTATTGAGTATGAGTAGTCACTGGAAGTGGGCATAAGGGTAGCTTCTTGGGTGCTAGTAATGTTCTAGTTTTTTATCATGCTCCTTTTGCATTCTGTTTTGAAAATTCATTAAGCTGTACCCTTATTATATGTTTGTTTGTTTTTCCTTTTTGAGAGAGGGTCTTCCTCTGTTGCCCAGGCTAGAGTATAGTGGTACAGTCACAGCTCACTGCAACCTTGGACTCCTAAGCTCAAGCTATCCTCCACCTCAGCCTCCCTAGGAGCGAGGACTATAGGCACACGCCACTATACCTCGCTAATTTTTTTTATTTTTTATTGGTAGAGACAGGGTCTCACTATGTTTTCCAGGCTGGTCTCAAACTCCTGGTCTCAAGCAGTCCTCCCACCTCAGCCTCCCAAAGTGCTGGGATTTCATGCATGAGGCACCATGCCCAGCCTTGCTCATATTTTTATATGTATATTATGTTTCAACTAAAAATGTTTTAAAATCATGTAGTAAGTGACTGAGACAGGATTCAAACCCAGCCAGTCAGATTTGAGAGCCCAAACCCTAAATCTTACATGTAGAATTAGAATCAGGGTTACACCATTCTCTAACAGTTTAGGAAAAAAAGTTTTCTCTCTAAAGAAACAGAATCAACAGGATTTGTGTATGTGAAAATATGTGCATGTGTGAAGAACGAGAGAGAGATTTTAAGGAATTGTCTCATGCAATCATGTGAGCTAGCAAATCTAAACTGTAGGACAAGCCAGCAGGCTAGAGACCCAGGAAAGAACATATGCTGCAGTTCAAGTCCTAAGGTAGTCTGGAGTTGCAATTCCTCCTTCCTCAGGGAACAACCACTATTTTTTTCCCTTTAGGCCTTCACCTGATTGGGTGAGGCCCACCCACATTATAGAAGGTAACCTGCTTGACTCGAAGTCAACTTGTGATATTGTGATATAACAATAAATATATTTTTTGGTATTCATCCCCTGGCACAGAGCTGTTAAAACTCTGTGAAAGGTTAAAAGAGTGTCTTTTGTCATTTATCACAAGTCCTTTTCAAACACACTTGAGTTTATGTTAATGAGGTGACTTTTGGAAAGCCCCTAAGGATGGAGGGGGAACTGTTTGCCAAAGGAACTAACCATATGATTAGAGAGCCGGAAGTTCCAGGCCATTTTCTCCACCTCCCCACCTCCAGAAAGAGGAGAGGGCCTGGAGATTGAGCTTAATCACCAACGACCAATGACTTAATTAATCATGCCTTCATAAAACCGCTAAACTGAGCATGGTGGTGTGTACCTATAGTCCCATCTCCTTGGGAGGCTGAGGCAGGAGGATCGTATGAGCCCAGGAGTTTGAATCCAGCTTGTGCAACACAGTGAAACCCCATCTCAAAACAAAACGAAAAACAAAAACCCAAACTGAGACTGGGTGCGGTGGTCATGCCTGTAATCCCAGCTTTTTGGGAGGTCGAGGCGGTTGGATCATGTGAGGTCAGGAATTTGAGACCAGTCTGAACAACATGGTGAAACCCTGTCTCTACTAAAAATACAAAAAAAAATTTGCCAGGTGTGGTGGCATGCAACTGTAATCCCAGCTACTCAGGAGGCAGAGGCAGGAGCATCGCTTGAAGCCGGAAGGCAGAGTGAGCCAAGATGGTGCCACTGCACTCCAGCCCGTGCAACAGAGCAAGACTCAGTCTCAAAAACAAACAAACAAACAAACTCTAATCAAAGGATTCAGAGAACTTCTGGGTTGGTAAACACATCCACATGCTGGAAGGGTATCAGGAAGATGGCATGCCCTAACTCCCTGGGTACAAGCTCCTGCACTTGAAATCCTTCCAGACAGCATCCTATGTACCTCCTCATCTGGCTATTCTATATTCTTGGTCACATCTTTTATACAAATCGGTAAGCATTAAGTGTTTCTCTGAGCTCTGTGAGCCTTCACAGCAAATTATCAAAGCTGAGGAGGGGGCTGTGTAGACCCTCAATTTATAGCTAAATCAGACAGAAGTGTGGGTAACCTCGGGACACTTCAGACTGCAGTTGGCATCTGAAGTGGGAGGCAATCTTGTGCTTTTAACCTTGGAGTCTGCACTAACCCTGAATAGTGTTATAATTGAGTTTTAGGATACCCCTTTGGTGTCTAAAGAGTTGCAGAATTGGTGTAGGAAAAACTTTCACACATCTGGTGTCAGAAGAGTTGAATATAATAAAGTTTGTGTTTCCTGTATACTACTGATTTAAATGTTAATCTAAGAAATATCTTCAATCTAGTAACTAGCTACTGCGTATAAAAAAAGAAAAAGAAAAATATAAAAAATGCCTTCAAAGTGGCATTTAGACTGGTTTTTTTTAAATAAAATATCTGGGTACTGTGGCTTAACCAAGTTGACACATAAAATTAACAATTATATTGGTGAGATGGATGCTTTCTAAAAAAAAAAAAATCAATATCATTACAATCCCTAGCAATTCAAAACTAAAAATCTAGACAATACTGTCATAGCTGGGCAAGGGACAGGGAGAGAGAAATGAAGTGGGGCCAAGAGAGAGAGAATAGGGAAGTGAATGCATGCTAACATAGTTGTCTTGTTCAGAAGGAAGATAGCGATAGGCTTGGTGGCTTATACCCGTAATCCCAGCACTTTGGGAGGCCAAGGTAGGAGGACTGCTTGAGCCCAGGAGTTTGAGACCAGCCTGGGCAACACAGCAAAATGCTGTCTCTACAAAAAATAAAATAAAACAAATGGTTGGGTGTGGTGGTGTGCACCTGTAGTTTTAGCTACTTGGTAGACTGAAGTGGGAGGATTGCTTGAGACTAGGAGTTGGAGGCTGCAGTGAGCTATGACTGCACCACTGCACTCCAGCCTGGGTAACTAACATAGCAAAACTCTGCCTCTAAAATTAAAAAAAGGAGGAGGAGGAGGAAGAAGAAAAAGAAGAAGAGGAGAAGATAGCAATACTGATAAGTTTTTCAAAAGTTAGACAAGACATGCACACACGTTTGTCTTAATTAGTTAAAAATAGGATGATACATTTCAAAACAGAACAAAATTCAATTTAATATAAGGCAGGAAAGGAAAAAATACAAAATAAAGTTTAGTAAATGTGAAGTAATATAGAAATCAATCCATATATAATATTAATTTTAGTTTCAATCAAAGTAAACTCACTGCTTTGAGACACACTATTGGATTTTTACTTTATTTTTTTGAGACAGGGTCCTACTCTGTTGCCCAGACTGGACTGCAGTGGCACCATCTTGGCTTTTCAGGCTCACGTGATCCTCCCCCCTCAGCCTTCCAAGTAGCTGGGACCACAGGCATGTGTCACCACTCTCAGCTAATTTTTGTAGAGACAGGGTTATGCCATGTTGCCCAGGCTGGTCTCAAACTCCTGGGCTCAAGTGATCCTCCTACCTTGGCCTCCCAAAGTGCTGGGATTACAAGTATGAGCCACCATGCTTGGTCCGTTTTTTTTTGTTTTTTTTTTTTTAGACAGAGTCTTGCTCTGTTGCCCAGGCTGGAGTACAGTGGATCAATCTCAGTTCACTGAAAACTCTGCCCCCTGGGTTCAAGTGATTCTCATGTCTCAGTCTCCCAAGCAGCTGACACTACAGGTGTGTGCCACCACGCCTGGCTAATTTTTGTATTTTAAGTAGAGATGGGGTTTTACTATGTTGACCAGGCTGGTCTCAAACTCTTGACCTCAAATTGTCCACTCGCCTCAGCCTCCCAAAACGCTAAGATTACAGGCGTAAGCCACTGCAGCCAGCCCACGCCTGGCCTATTTTTAAAAAGATCTAGTAAGTATGTTTCCTATAAGTGATTGGTAAAATATACATCTACAAATAGCTAAGGAAATTTGGGAAGAACAAAACAGCAAAGAAGAGATGCTTACCTTACTAGATATGGTGGCATATTTTAAAATCACAATAATTAATCCAGTGTGGTGGTGTTTGCCAGGTGAGGTATTAGAGCTCTGGTATCAGAAAGCAATCGACTTACAGGTTGATAAAAAGGATTTACTGACAGCGGTATAGGTTTGAAAAAGGAAAGTTGTATTAGAAAGAAAGAACACTACAGATGGGGTGCAGGGGGGGTGCCTTAGCAAGAGAGAACTGAGCCCACCATGGTGAATTTTTCTTAACAGCATTTATGGACTTCAAAGCAGGAAATGAAGGGTAGTTTATCTGATAAATGATTACATTTGTAGACATTCTGATGCCTTAATGTCAGCAAGGGTTGCACAATGAGTTTTGCCATGCGTGCATTCCGAGATGTATAGAAATTCTAGTTACTTACAAATTTTAAGTTGAAAAGAGGCCTGGAACTACAAATTTTAAGTTGAAAAGAGGCCTAGAACCAGGTGCTGACTTTAGATAATAGGGAAGCCTAATTACTTCTAAAATTCCTCAAATAAGGAGTTTTTTTGGTCTCTAAATGGCCTACCTGATGGCCACCAGGTGGTCTTTGCTCCCTTCGTTATACTTCCAAATTCCTCAGATAAGGAGTTTTTGTCTTCATGGCTGCTGTATGGTCACCAGATGATTTTTGCTCTCCTCAGTGTTAAGAAATAAACCAATGGAACAAAATTGAGAGCTCAAAAATAGGTCCATGAGAATTTGTTATGTAATAACAAATAAAATGGAAAGATTTTCTTAGAGATTATGTTGGGAAAACCAGTTTACCTAGAAATATAAGGTTGGATGCTCACATACCCCCATATGCGATGGTGAATTACAGAAAAATTAAAGACATAAATGGGAAAGGTATAACTATACAATTAATAGAAAATAATATCTGCATGACCTGTGAGGAAGGACCTGATAAACCAATAAAAGCACACATCTTTTAGGGAAAAAAAAAAAAATCCTACATTTTGACTACATCAAACTTAGAGATTTTACAGGCAAAATATACAGATGACAAATTAGGAAAGATACTAGTAGTATTTAAAGTTGATAAGAAGTTACTATCTGAAATACTCCAAAACTTTTTTGAAATCCCCAATAAAAGAACTGGAAACCCAACAGAAAAATAAAAGTAAGTGGTATACCTAGACAATTTCCGAAAGAGGAAACTTGAGTGGCTAATAAGCAAAAAAAAAAAAAAAACAAAGAAAGAAAGAAAGAAAAAGCAGAAAGAAAAGAAAGAAAAAAAAGCCTACACTTACTGCAAACAATGAAATATAAACTAACATTAGATATATCCATCAGATTAGCAAAAATTTAGAAGTCAGAAAATACCAGTGTTGGCAAGGATATGTGGAAATGCCAACAAATCCTTTTGTACTACTGATGGGAGTGAAAATCAGTAGAGCTAAACCAGAAAGAAATCTGGCAGAAGTTTCACACTCATCAATTCTAACATACACGTTTTTGGTGTGCCATGAACTGAGCAGAGGATGGCCTGCAGATAACCTCATGTTCACTCCTCCAATGTCCAGTAAACCTTCAGTTCCTCATGATCTAAACAGAACTTACCACTTTGCCCTACCTGCCCACTCCACCACCACTCTGTTTCTCCTACTGAAGTCCCTGCTAGTGATAGCAACAGGAGGCAATCCTTAGTAGACAGTGATGGGTCCCTGGTAAAACCCCACCTTCAAACCAAAGACAGTTTAAAGCCTGAAAACCAAGCTGCTGCTTCAGGATGAAGTCTGGACCAGAGAACTTGCATTCCTATTTACTTGCTCTTTCCCAGTTGGTTCTTTCTGAATGGCTTTGAACCAATGAAACGTTGCCTTTTCTAATGCTACCTACAGCCCACACCTCCCCCATTGTGTGCCTATAAAAACCCCAAACTCAGCCACACTGGGACACAGAGAGACCACCCAACTTTGGGTGGTAGACCATCCTCGTGTCCCCTCGCTGCTGAGAGCTGTTTTGTCACTCCATAAAAAACTCTTCACCTTGCTTACCCATGGCTATCAGCATATCCTCATTCTTCTTGGATGCAGGACAAGAACTCAAGACCCTGCTGAAGTTCCTACGAAGAAGGCAGGAACATTATAGCCCATCAGCCACCCCATGCAACAGGAAGCAGTGCTGGGGCTGAACAAGCCTCTGGGCCGCTGACCAGAGCAGGGTGATGAGACTGACAGAGAGCTCTTAACGCACTGCCATCCATCAGGCTGTGGATGGTGGGATGGAAAGAGCTACCGCCACATCCCCTCTGGGGCCTCAGGGTCACAGGCACCCCTGTTTGGGACCACCACGTTCCCCTCGTCTGGACACCAGAGTTCACCACGGGAGTCGCTTGCAACTTGCCTGGTCCACCCACGGCCCCACATGGAGCCTGCTCCTGGAGCAGCTGACCAGACCCCACACTCGCTCACTCACACACTTCCTCCCACCATGGGCTGAGCATGCAGTCATTGCGACCACAAGATCCGCACCAGAGTAGTCAGGGCCTCTCCTACCATGGGCCTGTACTCCAGCAAGGCTCATGAGGGGCATTACCAACCGGAAGTTTCCGGCCCTCAGAGTGACCAAGAAAAATCCTGCATCACTAGGTTAATGGTATCACCATGTCCCGGTGACCTAAGAAGGCAACTTGGGAGTCAGCGTGTAGTGCTCCCACTCCCTCCAGGTCACTCCTCAGTCAGTTACCCTTTGATGATTCCACCTCTGAAGGGTCATGCATCCCTCCACTTCATTTTATCCCTACTGCCGCAAATTTAATGCAAGACCCAATTATTTCTCTTTTCAATGACTCCGGTAGCCTCGATCCTGCATCTTCCCCTTCCCTCCCCTATTCATTTTGCACTCCAGTTGCCAAGGTGATCGTTCTGAAATATAAATGGGTTCACATCACTCCCATGCTTAACAATATTCCAGCAGCTCACCAAAGGTCAAGTCCTTTAAATTCAGTACAGTATCTTTACCATCTGGTCTCTGCCTCTCTCTTCAATCTCATTGCTCTGTTCTCCCACATGCAACCTTTGATCCCAAACATTCACTCGTGGTACCATACTCTACTCTCCCCTGGAAGGTCCAAGGTTGGTCAGTTAAGAGAAAATTAGATTATTTAAGTAGTTAGTCAGAGTAGATTAGCATAATAAATATTTACCTTAAGCATTTTTGCAACTCTGGGTTTTACATCATTGCAGTCTTACCCCAAAGTTGCATGAGCAATATAAAAAACTTCTGTATACCTTTTACCCAGATTCACCTATTGTTTCTATTTAGCCTCATTTGCTTTGCTTTAAAATTCTGTTTTTTATATTATCTGTCTCAACTCTTTGAAAATATGTTGGAGACATTATTCTTCTTTACTCCTAAATACATCAGGGTGAATTTCCTAAGAACAAGGATTATACATAATCATGTATATTTATCAAAATCAGGACATTTATCATTGATATGATACTATTTGTTATCTCATCTACAGCCCACATTCAAATTTTATCAGTTGTCCTAAAAATGTTCTTTAAAACTGTTCAGGATTACATATTACATCTATTTGTTATGCCTCTTTAGTGTCCTTTAATCAGCCCATTGTTGAAGTTAATGTTGAGATAAGGTTTCCCTCTCTTACCAGGCTGGAATGCAGTGTCACCATCATAGCTCACTGCAGCCTTGAACTCCTGGGCTCAAGAGATCCTCCCACCTCAGACTCCTGAGTAGCTGGGACTACAGACACGTGCCACCATGCCCAGCTAATTGTTTTTTCATTTTTGGTAGAGACAGGGGTCTCACTATGTTGCCTAGGCTTGTCTCAAACTCCTGGCCTCAAACAATCCTTCCACCTGAGCCTCCCAAAGTGCTGGGATTACAGTCATGAGCTGCTGCGCCCAGCTCACTGCCTTCTTGACATTGATATTTTTTAATTGTGCAGGCCAGATATTTTGTAGAATGTCATTCAACTTGTGTTAATCTCATGTGGCCTGGTGATTAGGTTGAAGGTTTGCCTTTTTGGCAGAAGTACCAGTGAAATGACATAGTGTGGTGCTCAGTGCACCCCATCAGGAAGTACATGATGTCAGCTCCACCCAGTATTCATGATGTCAACTTTGATCACTTGCTTAAGGTGGCATCTGCCAGCTTTCTGCACTTTTAGTATTTTAGTATTTTCTCTTTACCTTAAACCACATTAATGTGTATTCACTCACCAATCTTTTCATTCAAGGCCAAGGCTTTTTTTTTTTTTTTTTTTTAGTATGGGTCTGCTAACTATATCTGCCAGTGTGTTTTCTATAGTGGTGTTGTTTTAGATTTTCAATTTTCCGATGACTTAAAGAAGAGCAAGAACTTAAAGCCACCTTCAAAGTAATCTTGAGTGCTGAATTATTCTAGAATTTCTATTTTCTCCATTTTTTACATAAGCAACTTGCCTTCATCAATTTCTTCCAATGTTTTCAGCTTTGTTTTCATGGTAACAACTCTCTTTTCATACTCGTATTAATTGGTAGATATAACATTTAACTAATTGATATAATTACTACAACAAATGTAGAAGGTGTGGCCTAATCTAGCAAGGCAATTAAGTAGAAGTCAATTAACAGAGCTTTTGCTGTAAATTAAGCTTCCCAGAATTGAATGAGTTTTCAAATTGAAAAATTCTACAAAGCATCAAGCAAAACAAATTTAAGACTCATCCCAAAGGTTCATCATTGTGAAATATCTCTTTACTGGCTAAAGAAACAATCCTGGCCGGGCACGGTGGCTCAAGCCTGTAATCCCAGCACTTTGGGAGGCCGAGATGGGCGGATCACGAGGTCAGGAGATCGAGACCATCCTGGCTAACACGGTGAAACCCCGTCTCTACTAAAAATACAAAAAAAAAAAAACTAGCGGGGCAAGGTGGCCGGCGCCTGTAGTCCCAGCTACTCGGGAGGCTGAGGCAGGAGAATGGCGTAAACCCAGGAGGCGGAGCTTGCAGTGAGCTGAGATCCTGCCACTGCACTCCAGCCTGGGTGACAGAGCGAGACTCCGTCTCAAAAAAAAAAAAAAAAAAAAAAAAAAAGAAACAATCCTAAAAGAACCCTGAGAGAGAAAAAAATTCACATATAAAGGAAAGGGAGCCATAATTGCGACAGATTTTTCAACAGGCTTCAAAATTCTTATGAAAAATTATTTTCAATCAAGACCTCTCTGCAAAGCCAAGCTATCAATCAAGTGTGAGGGAAGTCCAGCCACCTACTTAGTTGTGCAAGGTCCCTCAAGCAATCTTTCTTATGGAAGCATGAAAAATGTACAAGGAGTGCAGGAACACAGTGGAAGAGAAAATAGAGGGCCAACACAGACATGTGGCACGTATTAGCTGGTTAGATTCGAGAAGGAAGACGTAGGGAAGCAGAAGAGAGGTCTCTTGGGGGGTGTGGAGAAAGGGAGAAGCATGGAATTGATGATCTGATGTCTTCGAACATTTATAAATCTTATTGATAGGCATTTGACAAATCTGTAGAAACACTGGGAACAAAAAGCAGTAAGTACCTTGAAAACTAAGCAAATGCCAAAAATTGAAGCACTTCATTAACGAGAAAGAAAAGCTAATTACAAAAGAAAAAAGAGGGCCACATGCGGTCATTCACAACTGTAATCCTAACAACTCAGGAGGCTCAGGCTGGAGGATCACTTAAGCCCATGAGTTCAAGGCTGTGGTGAGCTATGATCACACCACTGCAGAAAAGTGTTGTAACACACTTTTTGGCTGAATAAAGGGAATATTTATCTAGTTTGTGTAATGCAATCTCTATTGACTTAACAAAAATGATGTATACCTAGAATGTAAAGTTTATGACAGCTGAGATCTTACCCTATTCCCTGCTGTATCCTAGTATTGCAAAGGTCAGTATTGGGCATATTAGTTTTTTTCTTTAAATTATAGCATTTGAGCCCAGAATTTTCAACAAAAGGTAACAGAGCTTTTCTTTAAGAGCTCTACTGT
Organism: Macaca fascicularis; assembly: GCF_037993035.2. Lineage (NCBI taxonomy): Eukaryota > Metazoa > Chordata > Mammalia > Primates > Cercopithecidae > Macaca > Macaca fascicularis. The sequence goes on along the minus strand of NC_088380.1, from coordinate 175,374,736 downwards.
GAGAAGACATTAGACATTCTGGGGACATACAGAAAGCTAGCTGGTGCGAAGCAGCCCACCATTCTCCCTGGCTTTTCATCTGTATGAGAACCTGTTGCTCTTACAGATTGTCCCCAACATCAATTTCCCCTCGTGGCTTCCCAGCCCTGAATATTCACAACTGGGTCACTTTGTACTCATGCTATGCCTGCTAGAATAATTCACTGAAGGCCGGGCACAGTGGCTCAGGGCTGTAATCCTAGCACTTTGGGAGGCCGAGGTGGGCGGATCACGAGGTCAGGAGATCAAGACCATCCTGGCTAACATGGTGAAACCCTGTCTCTACTAAAAATACAAAAAATTAGCTAGGCGTGGTGGCGGGCACCTGTAGTCCCAGCTACTCGGGAGGCTGAGGCAAGAGAATGGCCCGAACCCAGAAGGCGGAGCTTGCAGTGAGCTGAGATCCGGCCACTGCACTCCAGCCTGGGTGACAGAGCGAGACTCCGTCTCAAAAAAAAAAAAAAAAAAAAAGAATAATTCACTGGACTTGAAGAGATTTCAGTCATCAGGAATGCTGTGAATGTCCTAGTGAAAATTTCTTGTTCTAAAGGTACACTTGTTCATGGCTTTAGCCTATCTTGACAGACAAGAAAAGCTTCTAAGGTTCTTGGGCCCCACAGTCTGCATCATTTGGTTCTCTAAGTTTTTATTTTCCATACAGCTATAGATCTCTAATTGCTCACAACATAGAAGATCCTTTACCCCGATTGTCTTTAACTTTTTGCTTCCTGATTACCGACATCAGAAACAAAACCCACAGAATTTTTAGAAAATGTAAAACAGAAAAACAATCCTTCCTAGTAACCAGAGATGACACTCCTAAGCTTTTCCTTTTTCTAAGTGATTTTTTTTCTTCTCACGACTGAGATAGTAATATCTCAATATGACTAAGAAGCCACTGTAGGTGTCAAGTCTATTAACCATATGAAATAGATATTTTTTCACTCATTAAAAAAACTCTTAGGGCCTGTAATCCCAGCACTTTGGGAGGCTGAGGCAAGCGGATCACTTGAGGTCAGGAGTTCAAGACCAGCCTGGCCAACATGGTGAAACCCCATCTCTACTAAAAATACAAAAATTAGCCAGGCATGGTAGCGGGCACCTGTAATCCCAGCTACTCAGGAGGCTAAAGCAGGAGAATTGCTGGGCAATAGAGTGAGACTTTGTCTAAAAAAAAAAAAAAAAAAAAAAAAAAAAAAAAGAACCTCTTAAGAATAGTATGAAAGATTTTCAAAAATTATTCCCTTTAGGAGAGATGTATAGCTGATAGGTAAACACCTTTTTATAAAAGTGGTAACAGATTCCATATTTCTCTAACAAGCCCTCTCACAGGACATTTGCTTCGCGTTTTGACTCTAGGAAAGTGCATGTGATATAGTGGGGTGCTGCTTATGATCTGGGGCTCTCTACTCAGGCCATCTTCTATCCTAATCCCAGCATGCCTCTTACTAGCTAGTGACTCTGGAAGTTTCCTTCTCTGTGACTCACTTTCCTTACCTGTAAAATAGGGATGGTTATATCTCCCTCATTTAAGAATATTAAAAGAAATATGGCCCCTCAAGTGGTAGCCCCTTGCCTAGAAAAGAATAAGTGCTCAATAAGTACGAGCTGGTGTTATCTTCCCTCCTTTCATCGTCGTCAAAATTAAGGATTAGGAGAAGCAGACATTCCTAAGGACTGGTTACACCTCCTGCTGTTAAGATGGCAGTTCCAAGCCTCTTGTCTTTGTTTATTTCATCCTGCATATTTCTATTCCAATTAATACATAGCTTCCTGGAATGCAGGAGGACTTTGCCTTCTAAAGTTAGCATTTAATGAATGCTCTCATTCATTGCGGGGCCCTACCTTCCTATCCTTGAGAAACTTAAAAGGCTAATTGCCAGCTTTGGCCTCAAGCCACATGTGAGTAGACAGAGGCGTGGGCTAAATATGTAGTTGTAAAATGAGAAGAAGAAAGATAATTGGCATTATTTGAGTGCCAATTGTGAGCTATAACCCGGGCTAGATGCTTCACTCACCAAAATTCTGCAATACCGGTGTAAGACTCTTTCTTGGCAGATGAGAACACCTTGGCTCAGAGAAGGAAAGTAAGTTGTCCATAGTCACACAGCCAGAAAGTAGTAGAGTCAGAAATATAAGCCAATTCTCTCTGACTTCAAGGTACTGGCTTCTTCCACTCTTTCATACTGCCTCCAGAATCCCCACTGCCCCCAGAAATTCAGATAACACTTCATTATCAATATCAGAATTCTCAGGAGGTAGAGGCAGGATTGCTTGAACTAGGAGTTTGAGATCAGCCTGGGCCACATAGCAAGACCCTGTCTCATGAAAAATATGGCCGGGTGTGGTGGCTCAGGCCTGTAATCCCAGCACTTTGGGAGGTTGAGGCGGGTGAATCATCTGAGGTCAGGAGTTCGAGACCAGCCTGGCCAATGTGGTGAAACCCCGTCTCTACTAAAAATACAAAAATTAGCCAGGCTTGGTGAGTGCCTGTAGTCCCAGCTTGAACCAGGAGGTAGAGGTTGCAGTGAGCCAAGACAGCACCATTGCACTCCAGCCTGGGCAACAAGAACGAAACTCTGTCTCAAAAAATAATAATAATAATAATAATAATATAGTATTTACTCAGGAGTCACTAGATGCCTAGCATGATCCCTAAGTATACTTCATGTGTTATCTCATTTCATCCTCATATCAACTCTATGAAGTAGATGTAGCTGTCATCCGCATTTAACAGAAGAGGGAACCAAGGCTCAGAGAAGTCGTCACTTGCCCAAGGTCATGCTGCTGCTAAGAATCATCACTGGGATTTCAACCCAGGCCGGCAGGAGCAGGCTCTGAACACTATACACTCTTCCTTCCCTGCTATCCCTGCCTCTCCTGCCTACCCAGAACATCTGGTTGAAAAGCATAAAATTGGTTCTTATACCCAAAGTTCTTCAGGTTTCATGTTGATTCTCTAACTCAGTCAATAATTACTGAAGATGTACTGAATATCCCAGGAATCGAGAGAAAAAAACACATTCCCTGTGGTGTCTGTGATTATCTAACTATAGGACTGATCCCACAGGGCAAACCTGGCTCCACAGCCACATTTGCCAGGCCGCTTCACTGTCCCCATGCCAACAACCATCCCAGCATATCAGTGACGTGGTGTCACAATGAATTAAAATGTCTTCAAACCTGAAAGCGTTTTCCAGAGAAATTGGGCCAAAGGCCAAATCTCTTCTTGGAGCTTCTGTACCCTGAGGCGGAGGATCTCCTTTCTCCTATGACAGATTTGAAGAAGAAAGGAACAATACAATCTGTGCTCCTTGGCAGGAGACGGGGCCAAGGACTGCTTGGCATTGGGAGACAGAAAAGGCAGGCTAGCTTACCTCAAGTTGGGACCATCTCTGTGGCACCATTTGTGCTCCAGAGAGTCACAGGGAAACCAGGCTAAAACCAGATTCCCACTGAAGCCACATTCTGAAAAGCTTAGTTTTCACCAGTCTTATCTTGTTTCCTTCATTCTCCCCGCTTTTTTTTTTGCAAAAAAACAAAAAAAACAAAAAACCACTTTAACAACAATCCCCATCTCAGGCTTTGCTTTTAGGAAAACCAACACAAGACGATTGGTACCAGGAGTGGCTGAGAAGCAAACTCTGTGGTTAGGTCCCTCTCTGACAAGATGGCAGTAAGCACTCATCATTGTTGGCACTGTTGAGAGTCCCTGGTGTGTCACAGTGCGTGGGGGCCTAAGACTTTTGCTCTTGGTGAACAGGGTCAGGTAACGTTGGAAGGGGTGCATGAGCTGATACGGCCTCTCTGGCATTTGAGAGGGCAGGGGCAGGGGGACTGTGAACAAATACAGTGTGGAACTCAGTGGCTTGCTAAGCAGTGCTGGTTTGTCGAAGAGAAAAATGATGGACACATTGGACAACAACTTAAAGCAAAGTCTAAGAGTCAGCGGCCCACTTGGCAGCATTTAAGGAGACCCTCATCCCCTGCAGCTGGAGGGTGGGCACAGTTGAAGAACAAGTGCAAGATTGCATTATAAGAGTGGCAGGACTTCAACAAATGCCAATTACCAGCAAAGCATGTGTTTTTATATCAAACACAAGGCTCTAATACCGAAAGAGGAGGCCCTGAACCTACGGAGGAGCTATTTAAAGGTATAAACTTAAGAACTTTGAATCTCCAGGTACTCCTGAACTCTTTGAAACTGCAGAAGTGTCCCTGTAACCCCTGCTGGATGATAAAACCCCCACCTCCATGCATCTTACTGAAATACCATGCAGAGGCCTTAAATAGGGTCGGTGCCTTACAAAACAATGCTGCCCTCCCTCCGGATTGGCCCCACCTCTTCTCCTAGCCACCAAACTGATAACCCAGGTGAAAAGTGTCTGCCCGGATCAACACAGGAAACACTGGGCCTCCTCTGGAAAGAAAAGGATTATATATCAGACCTGACCAACATGTACAAGCCCAAACTTGCAGTGGCGGGGCGGGGTGGGAGTGACTGTGGAGGATTCTGGGGGATGCCTCAAGGGGGCTGAAATATTAACTGGGTAAGGTAGAGTTTGCTGATGTGCAGGGACTCTCTCCAGTGTCACAGGATCTAACACCCTGGCAAGGGCCCCAGGGGATGTTTCAGATGCGCTGCCCAGATGACTCTTAAAATATGGAAAAAGTAATGACCCACACTGAACAAAGTAGAGATGCCAGAACTACCACTGCAAAGTGGAGGGAAGGATGAAAAGGCTCAGAGAAATGGGCACGCTAGAATGGGCCTCCTGAACGAGACAGAAAAACCCACCAGCTGACCATGTCCCTGGGAAGGCCAGGAGGGCTCTCCATTGACCAAGGAGATAGGAAATGTGTGGGCAAGGAGCCAACAGTGTCATGAGAAGCTCAATGGTGGTTGTTTTCTGCAGGAGATGCCGTTACAGAACTCCAAGAATGGGTTTGCCTTTCCTTCCCACACTGTCTCAGCCAGTACAACCGTCTAAGGGCTCATAGGCTGTCTGATCTACCCACATGGGGTCCTGAATAATATTGCTTAACGAGCAGACTTAAAGCAAAGCAGGTGCCATGGTAGGCCCATGAGGTCCTACTATGTGCCACACCATCCAGAAGCTGCCAGCCCGATGGAGTAATGGAATGGCCACTTGAAGGTGCAACTGAAACACCAGCTTAGAGATTTAAACCCTGTGTGTATGGGGCATGGCGTATACCTTAAAACAGTGGCCACTGTATGGTGTCATGTCCCCCACAAGCAGGAAATATGGGTCTTCAGACAAAGAATGACACCACTCTCAGGGATTCACTCGGGGAATTTATGATTTCTGTTTTTGAAATTGTACTCTCTGTATGTCTAGAAGTCCTGTTTACACAGTGGGGAAATGTTTCCACCAAGGAGAACAGTAAGAATTCCACTAAACTTCAAGTTATAGCTGCCTGGTCACTTTGGGTTCCTCGGGCCAGACACAAGCAGACACAGAAAGGAACTGCCACATTGGCAGAGGTAAATGTCCCTGATGAGAAGGAAGAGGTAGGACTGCTGCTACATCATGGGAGCAGGAAGAAACATGCCTGGCCCTCAGGTGCTCCATGGTGTCTTGTGTGTGCCTATGCCCTGGTATAGCTGTGAATAGAGACAGCAACCACGGCCTGACAATGGCATGGTAACCAGGAACTCACATCCACCAGGAGAGCCACTCAGACCAGCAGATGTGCCAGTCAGAGGGGTGGGAAAAAGATGATGAGTATCTGTGATGCCAGGGGAAACAACTGCAGAAATGAGTGCTGTGATTTCTCCCACTCGCCCTCCCTGGGGTTTCCCGGAATTGTGACCAACCAGGAATCCTGGGAAGGCATGGGGAAAATTCACGTGAGAAGCAAGTCGATTTGAATTGATGCAAGAAGTGGATTATAGCGGTTGCTTTTGGTGCCCAATTCAGATGCCCTTTCCTGGACCTGGGTACTTACTCCCAGCCTCTGTGTTAGCTGTGTTAGCTTCTGTGTTAGCTGATAACACCTGATAACTGCTCCCTTCACTGGAGAATTGCCCTCAGCCAAGTAGGAGCTCTAGGGAAGTTGTACCCTACACAGCCTATGAGACCATAGTCAATGACTGCGGGGTCTGGAAGTACCAGAGGCCAGCCCCTTGCCTAGAGTAGAGACTAACACTGTGGTGTATGTTGCACTCAGTTTCCCCATGGGATCAGACTGAAGCTAGTCTTTGGGTGAGACAGCATTCTTGCTTAGCTTTTTCTCCCTGCCCTATCCCCTTCTCTCATCCCAGGGCAGGATTCACGAGCATCAGACCCATGCAGTCACATAGGGTCAGCTGTTCAGAAGGGCCCCGTGCTTCTGAGAGGAAGAAAAAGACACTCTTTTTCCCTCTTTTCTTTCTTGAAGGGGTCCCTCATTTTCATTTTACTCTAGACCTCACAAATTAGGTAGTTGATCCTGCTCCCTCCCCTCCCCCTCAGAGCACCGACCCAGTGCATCACTGGAACATGAGTCCCTGCATCAGACTCTGCTTTTTAGGGAAGCTTAACTGGGTCCAACTTAATCAGGAAAGAAAAACTAGAATTCCCAAGGACAAAAATCACAAACACAGCAAGAACCAGGACACTGGGTCCTGCAGCAAGAGCAGCACCAAGCTGCCCTCACCACAGCTCCTCTCTGAAACTAGTTGTCAGGAGTTGTCTCCTCAGTGCTTCCCTGACAACTCTGCCCATCCACTGCATAAGTAGGTGTGAAACACCTATAACAACAACTGTCATTTACAGAGCAGGGCCCATGCATCTGGCAAGTGCTTTACATACCTTGCGGCCAGTGCCTGGGTCCACCCTAAATGTGGGTAACAGGGGCTCCATGTTACAGAGAGGACATTCAACCTCACCGAGAGGAAGTGCCTTGCCCAGGGGCACTCATCTAGCAAATGACAACTCAGGATTAGACCCTCGGGCCTTTGCCACACTACCCGGCTTCCTCCTGCCCTGTGCTACCACTGAAGCTGGAGGAGGGAACAAGACACAGTCCTTACAAAGGGACCTTGTATTAGTGAAATATTGGCTTATTTACACATATTCCAGGCTTAGTGATATTGTCAAACATTTTTGCATTCCACCAGAAACTCCCAAAATAGAAAGGGAGCTCAAAGTCAGTCCAAATGTGCCCCTCCCAGGTTTGTCACATTTCTGGCTAGATCAGTCCAGCTCCCCTCAGACAGCTCTAGTAACCTCCCAGACTTGGAAATCCCATCTTTACTCTAGCAATTACTATTGGAAGTAACACCCTTAGAATCTGCTCCTCTTTAACCTCCTCTCCTTGGTCTTTTTTATTTTTTTATTTGTTTGAGATAGAGTCTTGCTCTGTCACCCAGGCTGGAGTGCAGTGGGGCAATCTCAGCTCACTGCAACCTCTGCCTCCAGGATTCAAGTGATTCCCTTGCCTCAGCCTCCTGAGTAGCTGGGACTACAGGCACCCGCCACCACACTCGGCTAGTTTTTGTATTTTTAGTAGAGACAGGGTTTTACCATGTTGGCCAGCCCCGTCTTAAACTCCTAACCTCAAGTGATCCACTCGCCTTGGCCTCCCAAAGTGCTGGAATTACAGGCGTGAGCCACTGTGCCTGGTTCCTTGGTCTACTTCTGCCTCCCTGGGAGCACACTACCAGACTAGACAGGCTGCCCAGTGACAGTCCCTTTAGACAGGAAATCTCCTCTCCCTCAGGCCTAACACTGCTAGGCACCCTAAGAATTCCTGCTATGGCATGGCTTTCAGACCCCCTCCCGTCTTGGCTGCCTCCTCCACACACTCCACTTTCAGAAAGTCAGATCTATGACTCAGAACTCTTTTGATTCCAAGTGTCATAAACCAAAATCAAACTGACTTAACAAACACAAAAGAATACCACCAACAAAACCCAGAGGAACTGGGTTTACTGGCTCAAATAACTGAAAACAAGATGGAAGAATTCAAATGGTATTATGAGCATGGGTCTCTCATCTGGTTGGTTTTACTATTGTCTCATTGGCTCCACTCCAAGGTAAGCTCTCTCCAGAGGGTTAAAGCAGGAGAAGCAGCTTTCATCCCCATAGTTTAGCATCCCCGGGGGAAAAAAAGACTAGTAAAAGCATCAAAATTGAGCCTTCTTGGCCCAACTTTGGCTCACATTGCCATTTTTGAATCACTGTGACTAGAGAAACAGGACATGCTGATTGCCTGGCCTGGTCACACACTTACCTGCCTGAAAGTAGGAGAAGGTTTGTTCCCCACGCCCCCCCCACGAAAAAAAAAAATCAAATTACTATTCCAAGAAGTAAGAATGGATATTGGGCAGATGAAACCCACAGTTGCTTTCTACACACCCATAGACAAAAGTAGGGTACTTATGACACATACATAACAAATCTACACATGTACCCCTGAGCTTAAAAGTTAAAGAAAAGAAAGAAAAAAAGGCAGGGTACCATGCAGTCTGACAAGCCCAATGATGGTGAGATTCTAATGTTTTTTTTTTTTTTTTTTTTTTTTTGGTCCTGAGCAAAAGGAGTTAGTTTCTGTAGCTCCAGTGAGAACTGGGATGGCGTGGACATGAGTTCACATCTTTCTTTTTTCCCTCTTCTCACTACTTTCTTATCCAACCTACTAACACTGGCGCAGACTCCCTCCTGTCGAAACAGAAAGCAAAAAGAAAAGAGTCACATACTAGGCCAAGGGACCTGGATTCCTCTGACCCCCCAGAACCTTGGCAGGGCACCAGTCCCAAAGATACTTTCAGGGAAAGGGAATTGGGGACTGATGGGATTACCTAGAGGTGCTCAGGATAACTGATGGAAAAGAAGCTGCTTCTAAGTGATCAATTTATGCAACTCACTCTTCCAGATTGGCCTCACTTTATGTAATACAGATGTTTCTGTAAAGTCAGTATTTTTAAAACCCAAATAATAGTTTGAATGCACTGTGAAAATGATAACATAATAAATGGTAGCTAGTTTTTATTAAGTTTCCTTTATTTGCAGGGATAGTTTAGAACTCTGTGAACTAGGTATTATTATCCCCATTTCACAGATAAGAACACTGAGTCTCAGAAGCTGCCCAAGGTTCCAAAGACATTAAGGGGTAAAATAAGGATTTGAAACCAGGTCTGTCCACCTCTGAAGCCCCATTGTGTTTTTTTATTGCACACTCTAAAGTAAAGGAATCCCACAGCAATGATTTTTAATAATATTCTTAATAATCCCTCAAAATATCTATCTTGTACATACAAGTTTTATATGCATCTGTGGGTGCAGAATACTCATGGTGAATGAGAATAATCAGTGCCAAATGTCTTCCAACGTTGAGGTTACAGCCATATATGACTTTGTTTCATTTCCTCAAATGTGCTCTGTGCTGTACCGTGCCTTCTACTTGCAGTTTAGCGGGCCAGTCAAGAGCATCAGCTCTGAAGTCAGACTGCAAGATCCAGCTCTGGTTAGACCTTGAACTAGTGATGAACTTGAAAAAGTGGCTCATCAATTCAGGCCCTTAATTGTCCCTTCTGTAAATTGAGTACAATAGGACCTCCCTCATAGGATTTTTTTTTTTTTTTTGATGACCAAACAAAATAGTCTAAGTGAACTCTCAGTACCATATCTGGCACTTGGTAAGTGTTCAATGAATGTTCCCATAATATTATAACCTATGTGAAGTCAGAGAAGACGTTTGCCTTTTTTTTCACCATTGTAACTCTAGAACCTACGGTAGTGACTTGCACATTGAAGGCAGTTAATGGACAGCTGTTGAATGAATAGTTTATTTAGGCTAGCTCGTATAATCCTTAATATGAACCTAGGAGGTAGGGATAGACAATAAGCATAATTTTTAAAAATATAAAATAATTATAGGTAGCGCCAGGCAGTAAAAGCAGAGGAGAAAGAGAGTGACAGGAAAACAGGAGAAGATGTACTGTAGGTGGCCAAGAGCTGAATCAAGGTAGGGACAAAGATAGTTGAGGGTCTAACATGGAGTGTTATGAAAGGAATGTTTGTGTCCCCACAAACTTCATGTGCTGAAGCCCTAACTCCCAGCGTGGCTGTATTTGGAGATGGGGCCTCTAAAAAAATTAATTAAGGTTAAATGAGGTCACAAGGGTGGGTCCCTGATTCAACAGGACCAGCATCTGCATAAGAAGAAACACTAGAGTGTCCCATCACTTCACCTTCCTCTCCCTACAAGCCAAGAGAAGAGGCCTCAGAGTGAATCCTACTCTGCCAGCACCTTGATCTTGGACCTCCAGCCTCCAGAAACTGAGATATAAGTTGGTGTCATTTAAGCCACCCAGTCTGTGGTATTTTGTTATGGCAACCCGACCAGACTAAGACAGGGTATGTTCTAGGAAAAGGGAACATCAAGTGCAAAGGCCCTGAAGGAGATTGGTGTTCAAGAAATAGCAAGATGGTCAATAAATGAACAAAGGAGAAAGTGGTAAAATAGAGTGTCAAAGAACCATGCCAGTACTACCCCACAGGGTCTGATCATAGAATAATGCTGAAAAAATGTCCCAACCTCAGATGAAATCATTATTACCACTATAATCTTTATTTATTTATTTATTTATTATTTATTTTGAGACGGAGTCTCGCTCCATCACCCAGGCTGGAGTGCAGTGGCCTGATCTCAGCTCACTGCAACCTCTGCCTCCCAGGTCAAATGATTCTCCTGCCTCAGCCTCCCGAGTATCTAGGATTACAGGCACGCACCACCACCCCTGGCTAACTTTTATATTTTTAGTAGAGATGGGGTTTCCCCACGTTGGCCAGGCTGGTCTTGAACTCCTGACCTCAGGTGATCCACCTTCCTCAGCCTCCCAAAGTGCTGGGATTACAGGCATGAGCCACTGCGCCCAGCCATAATCTTTAACATAAACATTTTTTCCCTCTATTTTATATAAAGTGTAAATAAAGACCTTTTTTTTTTTTAAGAAAACTAAGATTTTTTTATAGTCATATAACACAATCTACGGGTCAATTATGTGCTTACCAAGCCAATTCAGTTTCTACCAAAATCAGATTGCTCTGCCCATGGCTCCCGTATTGTGAAATTCTAGAACAGCCTCTGGAAACAGAACCCCTTCCCCCTCTCCCTCAGGCAATAACCAGCGTGTTGCAGCTAAGAGCCACCAAAGCCATGACCCTCACTCCCCAGCTGGGGCCCATGTGAAAGGCACAGGGGAAAGGCTCGGGTTTCTCTGCCCTATCAGATCTGGCCAAGCCTGTTGTTTTTTACGCCAGGGTGGATCAACAGTCCCTCTCTGCTGAAATCACTGGAGGTAGTTAAGAGGGCAGGACTGGGCTCGGCCTCAGAGATGGAAGGAGGGAGGAGGCTATGCAGATTTTCCTTTCTGCAATGCTAGCGCTACAAAATTGGCATTGGCATCTACTTTCCTCCTCATGTCAGCTGGTTTAGGAGGCAAAAACCTAGGGAAAAGGAATCATATGTGAGGAGAATAAAATCACCTGGTGACCACTGAACAGGCCCCGAGACAAACACTCCTAACCCGAGGAATTTAAAAGGCAGCAAAGACCACCTGGTGACTATCAAATAGGCCATCTGAAGGCAAAATTCCTTACCTGGGGAAAATTAGAAGTAATTAGACTTCTCTAGTATCTTAAGCAAGCATCCGGTTCCAGATTTCTTTCCCCGCCAAAAAAACTTATAAGTAAAACTAGAATTTCTATGCATCTCTGGAATGCCATGCTGAAACTCATTGTGCAGCCCTTGCTGACATTAAGGCACTAAAATGTCTACAAATGTAATCATTTATCATGACGTATGTGGCTAATATGGTCCAAATTACCCTTAAGCTCCCACTTTAAGGTCCATAAATACCCCTAAGGAAAAATCACTGAGGTGCCTCGCTGCACCCTTCTGCAGCATTCTTTCTAATAAACCTTCCTTTTCCAAGCATATACTGTGGTTGGTAAATTCTTTTTACCAACCCACGAGTTGACTACTTCTCAATGCTGGGGCTCTGACACCTCGCCCTGCAATACGAATTGGGAAGTGAAGTGCAAAGGTGGATGTTGGGGTCTGCAGCTTTAGGCATAAATGTCTGGCATTTTCTCTAAAGCAGTGGTTTGCAAGTGGGAGCAATTTTGCCTTCCACCCCAGGGCACATTTGGCAATATGTGGAGACATTTTTGCTTATCATAACTTGTGCTGGGGGTAGAGCTACTAGCACCTGGTGGGTAGAAGTCAAGGATGCCACTAAATGTCCTACAATGCACAGGACAGGCCCTAAAACAAAGAATTACCCTGCCCAAGATGCCAACCCTGATTTAAGAGAACAGGAACAGGAAATAAAACTCAAACATGTAAGGGCTTTCCATGTGCCACATGATCTACACACACACACACACACACACACACACACACACGCACGCATAATTTAATCTTCATCCCAACTCCACAAAGTGATGCCCATTTTTCCCAGATGGGAAAATGAAATTCTCAATTCAGTGGGAATTTCACCCAGCTAGTAACTGGCAGAGGAGGAATTTGAAATTGGCTTTGGGTGATTGTCATTAGACTGTAAACTCCATGAGGACAGGGACCTTGTCCATTTTGTTCACCTCTATGTGTCCAGTGCCTAGTGTAAGTTATTACTTAACTGAAGTTCAATAAAGACTTTCTTGAATTAATAATGGATTAATAAATGAATGTATGACTTAATGGCCCTGAAGTCCATGCTTGTTCCTCCCCACCACTCCTTGAGAATAATGAAGATCCTCAAAATGTCCTTCTAGGGCTCCATGGAAGGCAATATGTTGCATGCCAGGAACAGAAACCTCCTCAGGCTAACTCAGGTCAAAATGGGAGTTTATGGCAGGAATGCAGAGGTATGATGGAAACCAAACACAGCCAGGACGTATGGGCTTACAAAGCCACCAGGAATCAGAGTGCCCTGTGGTCTCTGTCATTGCTGCATCTCAGTTTTTTCTCCTAACAGATGATTTCCTGTGGGTAGCCATCTTACGCATGGCTCAGTATAACAAATGCAGCCCTATTTTAACTCCAAAAGTCCACATGGCCTCTCAGCATAGCTCCCCTTATTAACCAGGTTAGTCTGTCAATAGCTCAGTTACAAATTCCCAGAGGAAAAATTCAACTAGTTAGCATGCACTAACCTTTAAGATGACGCTGGCCACAGCCAGACAACTGCAACTTCATGGGAGACCCTGAGTGAGAACTGGTTAAACAACCTTGCCAAGCCTGAGGACCAGAAGCAATAAGAATCAAATTACTGGGAGGAGTGGGGAGGGATAGCATTTGGAGATATACCTAATGTAAGTGATGAGTTAATGGGTGCAGCATACCAACATGGCACATGTATGCATATGTAACAAACCTGCACATTGTGCACGTGTACCCTAGAACATGAAGTATATATAAAAAAGAATCAAATTACTGTTGTTATTTTAAGGAGCTAAGGTTGGGGTGATTTGTTACGTGGCAACAGATAACTGGAACCCGATATTAATTGATATTAGAAGTGAGTTGCTACTATAACAAAAACCTAAATATGTAGCATCATCCTTGTGCTTTAGCAGCAGGTAGAAGCTGAGGGACCTTGATGATCATGTTAGTGAAGCCTAATGGGTCTTGCAGACACCTTACAGGGAAGTGAGGGAAATGCTACTGGAAAGAGGGGAAAGGGGACCCTCAGATATGGTGGAAGGTAGAGGCATGGTTGTCAGTTGTGATGTAGGAAAGCAGGAAATGTACCTAACAAATATGATGATCTAGCCAAGCTGCCTATAATACCAGGCGAATGAGAAAAAGCAACTTATGAGAGTCAGAGGATGAGAAAGAAAAAAAAAGCAGCTTAAAAAATGAAACTGTTTGGATTTCAAGCAAAATTTAGAGGGCATAAAAAAGAGGCCGGGTAAGATGGCTCAAGCACTTTGGGAGGCTGAGGTGGGCAGATCTCTTGAGCCCAGGAGTTCGAGACCAGCCTGGGCCACGTGACTATATCTGGTCTCCATAAAAAATACAAAAAAAATTAGCCAGGCGAGGCAAGACGTGTCTATGGTTCCAGCTACTTGGGAGGCTGAGGTGGTAGGACTGTTTGAGCCCAGGAGATGGAGGTCACAGTGACTCAGGATTGTACCACTACACTCCAGCCTGGGTGACAGAGTGAGACCCTGTCTCAAAAAAAAAAAAAAAAAAAGCCCAGATTTTTGGGGTTTGAAAATGAAATTGCTTCTCACTCCCAGCCTCTCGAGGGCAAACTATTCTCAAATTAAGAAATAGCTTCCCAGCAAAGGGTGGGCACAGCATCTCTTGTTAAGAGCACAGAAAGGTTTAACTCAATAACCTTTGAAACTGACAAAATCCTTCTAAGAAGCTTAAGGGGTGCTTACTGTTTCTCTTTATTAAACAATTGGATTTCTAAGAATATTAAGGGCATTGTCCCACAGCAGCCTCAAAACGAATCTAAGGCAGAAAGGACTCATATGAGCCAAAAAGGTGTGAGGTCACAGCTTTTTTCCCAATGGAGGAAACCCCAGTAAGAATCATAAAAAATTCTCAAAGTGTTTTAGAAGCTGCTTGGACTAAAAGGGAAGGAGACAGTACAAAGTGAAAAGAGAGCTTTGGATCTCAAAACTTCTATGAGCAGAAAGGAGGCTGAGGGCCGGGCGCGGTGGCTCAAGCCTGTAATCCCAGCACTTTGGGAGGCCGAGGCGGGTGGATCACGAGGTCAGGAGATCGAGACTATCCTGGCTAACATGGTGAAACCCCGTCTCTACTAAAAATACAAAAAACTAGCCGGGCGTGGTGGCGGGCGCCTGTAGTCTCAGCTACTTGGGAGGCTGAGGCGGGAGAATGGCGTGAACCCGGGAGGCGGAGCTTGCAGTGAGCGGAGATCACGCCACTGCACTCCAGCCTGGGAGACACAGCGAGACTCCGTCTCAAAAAAAAAAAAAAAAAAAAAAAGAAAGGAGGCTGAGAAAACCACCCAGGGGGAAATATAGATTACATTTTAGAAAAAGGAAGATTAAATTCAGAAAGTGGAACCAAGAGCCCAGAAGGCAGAGCCGTAGAGAATCACTGAGTAGAACTGGACCATGATCAAGGAACCAGCAACATGTGCCTGACTGGATTTCATAATTGCCACAAACCAGCAACTGCTGTGCACCTCCTGTTTTCTCTCTTTTTTTTTTTTTTTTTTTTTTTTTTTGTTTTGTTTTTTTGACACAGAGTCTCACTCTCACCCTGTTTCCCAGGCTGGAGTTTAGTGGCACGATCTTAGCTCACTACCACCTCCACCTCCCAGGTTCAAATGATTCTCTTGCCTCAGCCTCCCGAATAGCTGGGATTACAGGCATGTGCCACCATGCCTGGCTAATTTTCTTGCATTTTTAGTAGACACAGGGTTTTGCCATGTTTCCCACGCTGGTCTTGAGCTCCTGAGCTCGGTGATCCACCCGCCTCAGTCTCCCAAAGTGATGGGATTACAGATGTAAGCTATTTTCTCCTTTTTGAATGCAAATGTTCTTTTTTTTTTTTTCTTTTTTTTTTCTTTTAAGGGAGCATGGCTTCTGGGGAAGACCTAAAGTGCAAGCTCTCTTCACTGGAAATGTTGACTGCAATTTTCTATGTTTATCCTACCATTGTACATTGGATATGGATGACAAATAACCTGTTGTCTTAGTTCACAGGACTTCAGATCAAGAAGAATCATTCTTTAAGGGCCATGACTAAGGAGTCACACTCAAGATACCTCACCCGTACATAGAAGTGATATAGGACACAAGTTCTGGACTTCGAGCCTAAACCTGATGGCATGAGATGTTCGAGACTGAATGTCATGAAGATATTAGAAAAAATATTGAAAATAAAGAGATGTTTGGGAATGTCCCAAGATGGGACAATGGCAGTTTATATGTAGGAGAAATATAAAATGTGTGGTCAGAGACAGACTGTAGCAGTTTTAAAATATGACCTCCGGATTCCATTCCAAGATGGCCAAATAGAAACAGCTCCGGTCTGCAGATCCCAGCGTGATTGATGGAGAAGACAGGTGATTTCTGCATTTCCAACTGAGGTGCCTGGTTCATCTCACTGGGACTGGTTGGAGAGTGGGTGCAGCCCATGGAGGGTGAGCCGAAGTAGGGCGCGGCATTGCCTCATCCAGGAAGCACAAGGGGTCATGGGATTTCCCTTTCTTAGCCAAGGGAAGCCTTGACAGCCGGTACCTCGAAAACAGGAAACTCTCGCCCAAATGGTGCACTTTTCCAATGGTCTTAGCAAGCGGCACACCAGGAGATTATATCCCATGCCTGGCTCGGCAGATCCAACGCCCATAGAGCCTTGCTCACTGCTAGCGCAGCAGTCTGACATCACCCTGAGAGGCCTCGCATCTGCCATTGCTGAGGCTTGAGTAGGTAAACAAAGCAGTCAGGAAGATCGAACTGGGTGGAGCCCATCGCAGCTCAGTGAGGCCTGCTGCCTTTGTAGACTCCACCTCTGGGGACAGGGCATAGCTGAACAAAAGGCAGCAGATACTTCTGCAGACTTAAACGTCCCTATCTGACAGCTCTGAAGAGAGCAGTGGTTCTTCCTGCATGGTATTTGAGCTCGGAGAACAGACATACTGCCTCCTCAAGTGGGTCCCTGTCCCCCATGTAGCCTAACACCTCCCAGTAGGGGCCGACTGACACCTCAGACAGCCGGGTGCCTTTCAGGGATGAAGCTTCAGGCAGCAATATTTGCTGTTTGGCAGCCTCTACTAGTGATACCCAGGCAAACAGGGTCTGGAGTGGACCTCCAACAAACTCCAACAGACCTGCAGCTGAGGGGCCTGTTAGAAGGAAAACTAACAAACAGAAAGGAATAGCATCAACATCAACAAAAAGGACATCCACACCAAAACCCCATCTGTAGGTCACCAACATCAAAGACCAAAGGTAGATAAAACCACAAAGATGGGGAGAAACCAGAGCAAAAAAGCTGAAAATTCTAAAAACCAGAGCACCTCTTCTCCTCCAAAAACTCACAGCTCCTCGCCAGCAACGTAAAAAAGCTGGACGGAAAATGACTTTGACGAGCTGACAGAAGTAGGCTTCCGAAGGTCATTAATAACAAACTTCTCCAAGCTAAAGGAAGATGTTCGAACCCGTTGCAAGGAAGCTAAAAATCTTGAAAAAAGATTAGATGAATGGCTAACTAGAATAAACAGTGTAGAGAAGACCTTACATGACCTGATGGAGCTGAAAACCATGGCATGAGAACTACGTGACGCATGCACAAGCTTCAGTACCTGACGCGAGCAGGTGGAAGAAAGGGTATCAGTGATTGAAGATTAATGAAGTGAGAAGTTTAGAGAAAAAGAGTAAAAAGAAATGAACAAAGCCTCCAAGAAGTATGCGACTATATGAAATGACCAAATCTACATTTGATTGGTGTACCTGAAAGTGACGGGGAGAATGGAACCAAGTTGGAAAACACTCTTCAGGGTATTATCCAGGAGAACATCTGAAACCTAGCAAGGCAGGCCAACATTCAAATTCAGGAAATAAGACAACACCACAAAGATACTCCTAGAGAAGAGCAACCCTAAGACACATAATTGTCAGATTCACCAAGGTTGAAATGAAGGAAAAAATGTTAAGGGCAGCCAGAGAGAAAGGTCTGGTTACCCACAAAGGGCGGCCAATCAGACTAGCAGCGGATCTGTTGGCAGAAATTCTACAAGCCAGAAAAGAGTAGGGGCCAATATTCAACATTCTTTTTTTTTTTTTTTTTGAGATGGAGTCTCGCTGTGTCGCCCAGGCTGGAGTGCAGTGGCCGGATCTCAGCTCACTGCAAGCTCTGCCTCCCGGGTTTTTACGCCATTCTCCTGCCTCAGCCTCCTGAGTAGCCGGGACTACAGGGGCCCGCCACCTCGCCCGGCTAGTTTTTTGTATTTTTTAGTAGAGACGGGGTTTCACCGTGTTAGCCAGGATGGTCTCGAACTCCTGACCTCGTGATCTGCCCGTCTCGGCCTCCCAAAGTGCTGGGATTACAGGCTTGAGCCACCGCGCCCGGCCAACATTCTTAAATAAAAGAATTTTCAACCCAGAATTTCATATCCGGCCAAACTAAGCTTCATAAGTGAAGGAGAAATAAAATCCTTTACAGACAAGCAAATGCTGAGAGATTTTGTCACAGGCCTGCCTTACAAGAGCTGCTGAAGGAAGCACTAAACATGGAAAGGAAGAACTGGTATCAGCCACTGCAAAAACATGCCAAATTGTAAAGACCATTGATGCTAGGAAGAAGCTGTATCAACTAATGGGCAAAATAACCAGCTAACATCATGATGACAGGATCAAATTCACACATAACAATATTAACCTTAAATGTAAATGGACTAAATGCCCCAATTAAAAGACACAGACTGGCGAATTGGATAAAGAGTCAAGACCCATCAGTGTGCTGTATTCAGGAGACCCATCTTACCTGCAGAGACACACATAGGTTCAAAATAAAGGGATGGAAGAAGATCTACCAAGCAAAGGAAAGCAAAAAAGAAAAAAAAGCAGGGGTTGCAATCCTAGTCTCTGATAAAACAGATTTTAAATCAACAAATATCAAAAGAGACAAAGAAGGCCATTACATAATGGTAAAGGGATCAATTCAATAAGAAGAGCTAACTATGCTAAATACATATGCACCCAATACAGGGGCACCCAGATTCACAAAGCAAGTCCTTACAGACCTACAAAGAGACTTAGACTCCCACACAATAATAATGGGAGACTTCAACACCCCACTGTCAATGTTAGACAGATCAACAAGACAGAAGGTTAACAAGGATATCAGGACTTGAACTCAGCTCTGCATCAAGCAGACCTAACAGACATCTACATAACTCTCCACCCCAAATCAATAGAATATACATTCTTCTCAGCACCACATTCACACTTATTCCAAAATTGACCACATAGTTGGAAGTAAAGCACTCTTCAGCAAATGTAAAAGAACAGAAATCACAAGAAACTGTCTCTCGGACCACACTGCAATCAAATTAGAACTCAGGACTAAGAAACTCACTCAAAACTGCACAACTCTGTACAAACTGAACAACCTGCTCCTGAACGACTACTAGGCAAATAACGAAATGAAGGCAGAAATAAAGATGTTCTTTGAAACCAATGAGAACAAAGACACAACATACCAGAATCTCTGGGATATATTTAAAGCACTATGTAGAGGGAAATTTATACCACTAAGTGCCCATAAGAG
This sequence comes from Macaca fascicularis, assembly GCF_037993035.2. NCBI lineage: Eukaryota > Metazoa > Chordata > Mammalia > Primates > Cercopithecidae > Macaca > Macaca fascicularis. Next base: position 175,355,428 of record NC_088380.1, on the reverse strand, counting down.
AAAGCAGGAAAGATCTAAAATTGACACCCTAACATCACAATTAAAAGAACTAGAGAAGCAAGAGCAAACAAATTCAAAAGCTAGCAGAAGGCAAGAAATAACTAAGATTAGAGCAGAACTGAAGGAGATAGAGACACAAAAAGCCCTTCAAAAAATCAATGAATCCAGGAGCTGTTTTTTTTTTTTAAAAGATCAATAAAATTGATAGACCACTAGCAAGACTAATAAAGAAGAAAAGAGAGAAGAATCAAATAGATGCAATAAAAAATGATAAAGGGGATATCACCACTGATCCCACAGAAATACAAACTACCACCAGAGAATACTATAAACACCTCTACACAAATAAACTAGAAAATCTAGAAGAAATGGATAAATTCCTGGACACATACACCCTCCCAAGACTAAACCAGGAAGAAGATGAATCTCTGAATAGACCAATAACAGGCTCTGAAATTGAGAAAATAATTAATAGCCTACCAACCAAACAAAAGTCCAGGACCAGACGGATTCACAGCCGAATTCTAACAGAGGTACAAAGAGGAGCTGGTACCAGTCTTTCTGAAACTCTTCCAATCAATAGAAAAAGAGGGAATCCTTCCTAACTCATTTTATGAGGCCAGTATCATCCTGGTACCAAAGCCTGGAAGAGACACCACAATAAAAAAAGAATTTTAGAACAATATCCCTGATGAATATCAATGCAAAAATCCTCAACAGATACTGACAAACTGAATCCAGCAGTGCATCAGAAAACTTACCCACCACGATCAAGTCACCTTTATCCCTGGGTTGCAAGGCTGGTTCAATATACGCAAATCAAAAAACATAATCCAACACATCAACAAAAACAAAGACAAAAACCACATGATTATCTCAGTAGATGCAGAAAAGGCCTTTGACAAAATTCAACAGCCCTTCATGCTAAAAAACTCTCAATGAACTAGGTATTGATGGAACGTATCTCAAAATAATAAGAGCTATTTATGACCAACCCACAGCCAATATCATACTGAATGGGCAAAAACTGGAAGCATTCCCTTTGAAAACTGGCACAAGACAGGGATGCCCCCTTTACCACTCCTATTCAACATAGTGTTGGAAGTTCTGGCCAGGGCAATCAGGCAAGAGAAAGAAACAAAGTGTATTCAATTAGGAAAAGAGGAAGTCAAATTGTCCCCGTTTGCAGATAACATGATTGTATATTTAGAAAACCCCATCATCTCTGCCCAAAATCTCCTTAAGGTGATAAGCAACTTCAGCAAAGTTTTAAGACACAAAATAAACATGCAAAAATCACGAGTATTCCTAAACACCAATAACAGACAGAGTCAAATCATGAGTGAACTCCCATTCACAATTGCTACAAAGAGAATAAAATATCTAGGAATCCAACTTACAAGGGATGTGAAGGACCTCTTCAAGGAGAACTACAAACCACTGCTCAGTGAAATAAAAGAGGACACAAACAAATGGAAGAACATTCCATGCTCATGGATAGGAAGAATCAATATCGTGAAAATGGCCATACTGCCCAAGGTAATTTATAGATTCAATGCCATCCCCATTAAGCTACCAATGACTTTCTTCACAAAATTGGAAAAAACTATTTTAAAATTTATATGGAAACAAAAAAGAGCCTGCATTGCCAAGACAATCCTAAGCAAAAAGAACAAAGCTGGAGGCATCACGCTACCTGACTTCAAACTATGCTACAAGGCTACAGTAACCAAAACAGCATGGTACTGGTACCAAAACAGAGATATAGACCAATGGAACAGAACAGAGGCTTCAGAAATAATACCATACATCTACAACCATCTGATTTTTGATAAACCTGACAAACAAGAAATGGGGAAAGGATTCCCTATTTAACAAATGGTGCCAGGAAAACTGGCTAGCCATAAGTAGAAAGCTGAAACTGGATCCCTTCCTTACACCTTATACAAAAATTAATTCAAGATGGATTAAAGACTTAAACTTTAGGCCTAAAACCATGAAAACCCTTGAAGAAAACCTAGGCAATACCATTCAGGACATAGGCATGGGCAAGGACTTCATGACTAAAACACCAAAAGCAATGGCAATAAAAGCCAAAATAGACAAAGGGGATCTAATTAAACTAAAGAGCTTCTGCACAGCAAAAGAAACTACCATTAGAGTGAACAGGCAACCTACAGAATGGGAGAAGATTGTTGCAATCTACCCCTCTGAGAAAGGGCTGATATATAGAATCTACAAAGAACTTAAACAAATTTACAAGAAAAAATCAAACAACCCCATCAAAAAGTGGGCAAAGGATATGAACAGACACTTTTCAAAAGAAGACATTTATGCAGCCAACAGACACATGAAAAAATGCTCATCATCACTGGCCATCAGAGAAATGCAAATCAAAACTACAACGAGATACCATCTCACACCAGTTAGAATGGCAATCATTAAAAAGTCAGGAAACAACAGGTGCTGGAGAGGATGTGGAGAAATAGGAACACTTTTACACTGTTGGTGGGACTGTAAACTAGTTCAACCATTATGGAAGACAGTGTGGTGATTCCTCAAGGATCTAGAACTAGAAATACCATTTCACCCAGCCATCCCATTACTGGGTATATACCCAAAGGATTATAAATCATGCTACTATAAAGACACATGCACATGTATGTTTATTGTGGCACTATTCACAATAGCAAAGACTTGGAATCAACCCAAATGTCCATCAATGACAGACTGGATTAAGAAAATGTGACACATATACACCATGGAATACTATGCAGCCATAAAACAGGATGAGTTCATGTCCTTTGTAGGGACATGGATGAAGCTGGAAACCATCATTCTCAGCAAACTATTGCAAGGACAGAAAACCAAACACTGCATGTTCTCACCCATAGGTGGGAATTGAACAATGAGAACACTTGGACACAGGGTGGGGAACATCACACACTGGGACCTGTCATGGGGTCAGGGTCAGGGGAGGGATAGCATTAGGAGATATACCTAATGTAAATGATGAGTTAATGGGTGCAGCACACCAACATGGCACATGTATACATATGTAACAAACCTGCACATTATGTACATGTATCCTAGAACTTAAAGTATAATATAAAAATATTTTAAATGTATCTCAAATCATAAGGAATCTATTGGCAGAAATGAAAACATTCTGCGTGACAAGGAAAAAAAAATCAGAAAATGCATGTAAATTCCTTAACTCAGTGCCTGGTACACAGTAAGTGCTCAACATATAGCTGTCTTCATTGTTACTTGGTCATTGATATTGGTTGAGCTGGTGTTGAGTGGCATGGCCTCAAATAATTAATAGGACTTCTAGGTAAGAGTACTAAGAATTCTATTAGGCAGGCTGGGCAAGCGCCAGTTTGCCTTGTGCAACAGGCTCTGTGGCTGGATAACTCTGGAAGTAGAAATTCCAAACAGAATCTAGCTATTTGTTTGGTTCCAGAGAGAAATCACTCCAGTTCAGCTGCTATTGGAAACTTACTCATCTGCTAACCTTGAGGATTAGTGGGTGTGAAGGTAAACAGGCAAAAAGTAAACAAGGTAAAAGAGACAGACTTCTGTACCACGAGCGAGATCAGCCTTCCACACAAAGTCTCAACTTCTCTAGAGTGGACAGAGAATCTAGCTTGATTTTACATTAGCTAGTCATTTTTGCCAGTTAAATGTGAATTAAAAATGGACTTACACAAAAACTGAAAGTTTGTGCTGAAGAACATCCAAAGCAAAAGGTGGTGAAGCTGCCACAGGGAAGCTTCTTACCTAGTGAATGCGATGAATTCACTCATTCTTGAGCTTATTCTCTCATTCCACCACCAGAATGCCTTCCCTTAGCTGGTCTCTTTGCCTCCTGTCCCACCTAAGCTGTTATCTTTACCACAGCCAGAGTAGAGTTCCTAAAATACAATTCTAATCCTGACATTCCCCTGCTTTTAAATCTTTGGTGGGTCCCTTTTCCTTGAACAAAGTCCAAACTCTTTAACATAGTTCACAAGAAAGTTTATGATCTGGCTTGAAACCTCCCAGTGGATTTGAATTGCTTTTGGAATAGAATCCACACTCTTCCTTGTGTCCTACTAGGGAACTCAGGCAGCTGAAGGAACTTGCCTAAGTGGTAGAGCCCACTCTGACTGATTCCAAAGCCCATGTTCCAGACCAGAGCTGCTCACAGCAGCTTTACAGTGAACTATTTGTTAACGGTCCAAGCCTAGAGCAGTGACAACCTGTCAAAATGTAGATCAATGCCATGCTACCTTCATGGAGAAAGTCTTGCTGCGAAGAAAATAGCAGCTGAACTAAAAACAGTATGATTAGTTATGCAGTTGACTTACCTCCTGCTCCATATCTCGTTGGAAGCCAAAAGCAGTTTGGGGATCAGCAGCCATCTGTGTACCACACTTTGAATAGCATTGCTGCAATCTGACCCCCACACTGTACAGTAAGTCCTCACTTAACATTGTCAATAAAATCTTGGAAACGGTGACTTCAGGAAAAAAGATGTATAAGGAAACAAATTTGGCCATAGGCTAATTAATACAAACAAGAGTTAAATTCCTATGTCATATTTCTGGTAACAAAATCATCACTAAACTTCTGCATAAAGACTCAAAACACTTCTAAAAGTTAAACATTGAAACAAATGTGAGCTATACAGACATTCAGGAAAGATTAATAAAAAGAGATAAGAGAATTATTTACCCAATTAATCCAGTTCAAGGTCCTGGGTGGCTGGGGCCTATCCTGACAGCTCAGGGCACAAGGTGGGCACCAGCCCCGGACAGAACATCATCCCATTGCAGAGCGTACTCACACACACCCACCCACATTCACTCACACTGGGACCTCTCAGACACACCAATTAACCTCAGGTGTGCATCTTTGGGATGGTGTCCTAGTGGGAGGAAGCCGGAGTACCTGGAGAAAATCCATATAGACATGGGGAGAATGTGCAGACTCCACACGGACAGTGGCCCCAGATGGGAAGAGATTTTTTTTTTCTCATCAACATTATAATGAAACGGTGTTGAAGGAAACTATGTTATTTGAAGACGTGCTGTTTTCTTACTCTTCTTATTCCTTAGCTGAGGTCTTTATATGAAGCACCTGATTTATTCCTGGCCCCTTCTTTCCTGCCTTCTGTGGACCTCAGCACAGGAACTGCCAGATAATCTGTATCATAGATGAAGAAGGGGTTTTAAAAAGTATATCCTACTTTTCAAAGCCAGGAAGAAAATCTTTTTTGGAATTATCCTCAGTTGGGGAATTTTCACAAGGCTCTAAGTTCCAGAAAGCTATTCTTGCTGGCTAGTTGGCTAAGCTTTCAGTAAAAGCCCTGATTTCCACAGCAGAACTGTGCAAACTATTCTTATATGCACTAGCCTCACAGCCTAAGGCAGTGGCAGCCTCAAAAATCCTGCGATGCGGAATTCTATGGTCCTGTCCTTATGTGCTCTTAGTCCTTCCGTATACTCCTGAGGAGCTCCCTAATCAGTCTTCCTCCATTCTCTATCACCATGGGCTTTCTACCAGCTTTTTCACTTTTAGCTTCACTGAATAGCCCCACCACACACACACACACACACACCCCATGCTAAGATCTTTAGTGGCAGTAGCTGTTAGGAAAGGTTTGCTCATTCATTCTTTTGTTTATTCAAATATTCGGTCAGAACTGTCTCTGTACCAGGAACTGGGTTAAGAGTTAAGGACACAATGGTAAACAATAAAAAAGACAGCCATGCCCTCTGGGAGTTTTCTGAGCTGAGTGAGGAAGTCAGACTAAATGACATCATGATGAATGCTATAAATAAAAGTATTAAAGTTCTATGAGGGCCGGGCATAGTGGCTCACACCTGTAATCCCAGCACTTTGAGAGGCTGAGGCGGGCAAATCAATTGAGGCCAGGAGTTTGAGACTAGCCTGGCCAAGATGGTGAAACCCCGTCTCTACTAAAAATTACAAAATTAGCTGGGTGTGGTGGTACACGCCTGTAATCCCAGATATTCAGGAGGCTGAGGCACAAGAATTGCTTGAACCCGGGAGGCGGAAGTTGCAGTGAGCCGAGATCGCACCACAGCCTGGATGACAGAGCAAGACTGTCTCAAAATAAATAAATAAATACATACATAAATACATAAATAACTTATCTGAGAAAGTAAAGCAGGCACTTATCTGAGAAAGTAATCTAATCTGTTTGCGGGTAGAAGTGATATTTACAATGAGCTTAAATGTCATCATGAATTTTTGTCTAATAGTCAACATCAAGCCCACTCTTTTGTTCCCAATGCCAAGTACTGAGTTAAACACTTTAGACGCATGAAGTGATTTCATCTTCACAAGGTCTCAATGGCAAAGGAGCCATTTTTACCCCCATTTTATAGATGAGAAAACTGAGAAGCAAAGTTACCACTCCAAAGTTGCACAACCAATCAGGGATTGGGACCTAATTCTGCCTGATTACAATGCCTAGTTTTTAACTACTCTAACCTGAAGGAAGCCTTGATAAATACACTAGAAGGCATCCCAAGCCTAGGAAGAGGGCCACCTGTAATTAGAGCTGCCCCTGATTAAACATCGTGTGAGGAAGTACATGATGGCTCCTAGGCCACACTGTCTAGTCCCACCCTTCTAAAATACTGTGATTCATTCCTACAAGAGGTGCTAAACTGTTTGTGTTGTCATTAATTATTTGTTTCTAGAAGTTTCTACAAAAATAAGACTTTCCAGGTTGCATCTGAAGGACCTGGGCCAACACCCATCCAATTTAATTATTCGTAAGTCCCCATTTGGGGGCAGAACCCCTGCTAGGCTTGGGGACACTGAAAGAATAAGTCACAATCCTAGCCTTCAAAGAGCTTATCTGGCAGTGAAAGAGACAGGCAAGTAAACAGATCACTGTATTATTTTGCAGCGAGTGAGAAAACTAGAAGCACATACAGGGACCAGAAGTAGCATAGAAGAGAGGAAGCTTTTCTGGAGGAGGGGATTTCTAGGTTGGGTTTTAAAGTAGAAATATGCATTCAATGAAACTCAAAAAGAGAGTCTTCCACTTGTTAAAGGCTTAGGACATCAGGCAGCAGCAAGCATTTAGTTTGCTAGAAGCTGCTTTTGTCTGATTGGAACATACAATGAGGGGTGAGTAGAGGCATGAGATGCAGCTAAAGAGATACACAGAGGCCAATCATGACTGGTCTTACACCCTAGGCTCAGGAGCTGGGATTTTTATCTTGAAGACAACATGTCGGCAAAAGACACGGTCCTAAGCCCTGAAAATGATACATTCTGGTTTGCTATTGAGAAAACTCTCTCTGGCATGGGTAAAGAGGGTTGGTCAGATAAAGCCAGGCAAGAAGCAAGAAGAGTCTTTTTTTATTTTTTAGAGACAGAGTCTTGCTATATTGCCCCATCTGGTCTCAAACTCCTGGCTTCAACTGATCTTCCTGCCTCAGCTGCCTCAGCCTCTCGAGTCATTGGGATTATAGGCATGAGCCATCATACCTGCCAGGAAGGGTCTTTTTTGTTTGTTTGTTTGTTTGTTTGAGATGGAGTCTGGCTCTGTTGCCCAGGCTGGAGTGCAGTGGTGCAATGTCATCTCACTGCAGCCTCTGCCTCCTGGGTTCAAGCAATTCTCCTGCCTCAGCCTCCTGAGTAGCTGGAATTACAGGTGCGTGCCACCACGCCTGGCTAATTTTTGTATTTTTAGTAGAGACAGGGTTTCACCACATAGGCCAGGCTGGTCTTGAACTCCTGACCTCAAATGATCCACCAGCCTTGGCCTCCCAAAGTGCTGGATTACAGGCGTGAGCCACCATGACCACCAGAAAGGGTCTTTAAGAGTATAAATGAGAGACGCAGAGGCTGGTGCTCAGCTGAGAGCAGTGAGGTTGGACAGAAAGGAAGAGACAGGAAGGTAATAGCAGGAGGACTCGGTGACTAGTGGGATGTGCACTGTGAGGGGGCAGGAGGAGTCCAGAGTGACTCCTAACTTTCTGTGCTGGGCAAGTGGGTGGTGGCTGGAACCAGCAGCTGAAACAGGGCTTTTAGGGAAATGAAGAGGGAGTGGGAGAATGATGAGACTGGGCTTTTGAGGTGGAGGTGCCAGGAGGCAGGGATCGTCAGGCAGAGGAGAACTCCAGGGAGAGACTCTTCACTGCTCCCTAGGGAATGCCTGGTAGGACGCATTCCTAGGCAGAGCAGAAGTCTGTGACACCCACGCTGTGGGCCTCTGAGATGAAAATCACCAACTGCTGAAACCAGCTGACTCCAATGGCAAAACATGCCTGGCATCCCCAACCTGAGGTGAGGAGTGGCTGGGAGAATCAACCACTTATTTACTCTCCAGGCTTCCCTTCTTAGTAAATGACACAACTACCTGTCTCCTCCAAAGCGCAAGCCCAAACCCTAAAACCTACCTTCCTGCCTCCTTCTCCCCATACCCATCCATCTAATTTAACTAATCTTCAACAACCACTCCGTCTCAAACAGTCCCGATCATTCTTGGTCCCCTTATCTTGCTATATCATCTTCATAGCATTTATATGATCTAAAATGATATTATACTGCTGCCTACTTGTTTACTGCCTATGTTGCCTCTGGAGCGTAGGCTCCAGGAGGGCAGGGGTCTTGTCCCATTCATCTCCATATCCCTAATCCCTGGAACAGTGCTTGGTGCATTGTCAGAGCTCAATAAACGTTAATTAAATGAAGTTCATTTTTTTTTAACCTTCTTCAAACCTTTTTCAGCTTTACTAATATTCATCCTTCACTAATACCTGACATAACATAAATTCTCACTTTTGTCTTTTTCTCTTTCTTTCTTTCTTTTTTTTTTTTTTTTAAGAAATGGCATCTCACTACATTGCCCAGGCTGGACTCAAATGATCCTCCTGCCTTGACCTTCTCTGAGTAGCTGGGACTACAGGCACATGCCACCACACCCAACTATTAAATGAAATTATTGATCCAACACTTCTCCCCGTCTCTGCTGCTCCCATAATGATTCAAGCCCCTGTACAATTCCTGGAGTGCTCCGGGAACCCCTCAGACTTGGTGACTGACTCTTTGTGGGTTGAGAAGGATGGGAGTCTGTTAGTCTTTTCATTTCCAAGTCATATATCCTCTCCCATCCACTCATTCTCCACAAAGCAGCCAAAATAATCCTCTAAATTCATGGACAAGTCACTCCTTGCTTAAAATTTTCAGGTGGCCCGCAAGGGCCAGCAAGCTCAACTCTTTGATTAATCTCCTATCACTTTACACCTCACTCTCTACTCCTCACACATTGCTGCTTCTATTCTTCAAAAAAAAAGCTACCTTCAGAACCAGTCATATTGCTGTCGGGCACACTCTTCTCCAGCAATATGCACGGGTCCCTGCTTAAACGCCACTTCCTGAGACAAGCCTCCCTGGCCCATCTAATCTAAAATAAAGCCCCCATCCCCAACCAATCTTCCACAGCCCCAGGCACTCTTTAGCACATCAACCTGATTATCTCCTTCACATTGCTTTTTATAGCCTATTCTTGTTTATTGATTTGTTAACTTAAATATTGTTTCTCTCTTTTTCACCTCTCTCCACCCCCAGCAGGTACTCCACTGCCTGGAAGATAGTTACAGCTTAATTTGTATTTTTGAATTAAATTGTGCTTCCACTATCATGATAGTGATGATGATGACAAGGATGATGACTGAGGATGCTAATATTCATGATGTTCTCCCCTAGCTTATTTGAGTTTGTGGATCCAATGACTGACTGAAGTATGTTCTATTTAATTAGAGACAGAATCCATTGTTAAAAGGTTCATCTGGGCTTTGAAGGATGTGTAGGGGGTGTGTGTGTGTGTGTGTGTGTGTGTTTATTCACACCAGGACACCTATAGTCATCATTAGGTACAACTCACCACCTGTCTCTGTGGATACCCGCCCAGTAAAGGCAAAATGAAGACGTGTCAGGTTTCCTCTATCATTTTGCATGATGGGTTGGATTTATTGTGTTTCGTAGACAATAAATATTGAGACAAGAAGACAGTCTCTTGGCCCCTTTAGATGCTTTCCCAGGTCCCGCATTCACTCTGCCAGGAATGGGTTTTGAGGACATGCTAGAAAAGAGAGAGAATGCAATTAACCAGATGGTGCTAGGAGGAGGGACTGGAGCTGAAAGCCAACGGGGGCTGCAGAAGGAAGAGTGGCCACAAACTAAAACAAGATGACCTGTCAGTTTCAATCACACTGGTGAAAACTTTAGGAAACACATGGCTGAACACATTTCACATTGGTTCTGAAAAGGGAACAGGTTCTTAGTGAAACTCAAAAAGTAGAGATGAAAGAAATCTCTGGGCCAGGCAGCATGGCTCACGCCTGTAATCCCAGCACTTTGGGAGGCCGAGGCGGGCGGATCACCTGAGGTCAAGAATTTGAGACCAGCCTGGCCAACAAGGTGAAACCCCGTCGCTACTAAAAACACAAAAATTAACCAGGCTTGGTGGCAGGCCCCTGTAATCCCAGCTACTCAGGAGGCTGAGGCAGGAGAATCGCTTGAACCTGGGAGGCGGAGGTTGCAGAGAGCCGAGATTGAGCCAGGGCACTCCAGCCTGGGGAACAAGAGGAAGCCTTCATCCCCCCGCCCCCGCCAAAAAAAAAGCCGGGCGCAGTGACTCACGCCAGTAATCCCAGCACTTTAGGAGGCTGAGGCGGGCGGATCACGAGGTCAGGAAATCGAGACCAATCTGGCTAACATGGTGAAACCCCCTCTCTACTAAAAATACAAAAAATTAGCCGGGCGTGGTGGCGGGCGCCTGTAATGCCAGCTACTCCAGAGGCTGAGGCAGGAGAATGGCATGAACCCGAGAGGAGGAGCTTGCAGTGGGCCCAGATCGCGCCACTGCACTCCACCCTGGGGAACAAGAGGAAGACTTCATCTCCAAAAAGAAAAAAAAAGCCGGGCGCGGTGGCTGACGCCAGTAATCCCAGCACTTTGGGAGGCCAAGGCGGGCGGATCACGAGGTCAGAAGATAGAGGCCAGCTTGGCTAACACGGTGAAACCCCATCTCTACTGAAAATACAGAAAATTAGCTGGGTTTGGTGGCAGGCGCCTATAGTCCCAGCTACTCCGGAGGCTGAGGCAGGAAAATGGCATAAACCCAGGAGGCAGAGCTTGCAGTGAGCCCAGATCGAGCCACTGCACTCCAGCCTGGGTGACAGAGTGAGACTCCGTCTCAAAAAGAAAAAAAGAAAAAAAAAAAAGTCTCCAATAGTCATCTCATTTTGCAGATGGGTAATTTGAAGCCCAGAGAGAAAAAGGACTTTCCCTGGGTCACACAGCAATTCTATGGCTGATCTGAGAGGGGAATTCTCACTATTCAAAGTTCAGTGATTTTCTGGCATAACAGACTGAAGAGTAGTCTCATATTTGAACAAACAGCAAATAGATGACTAACTCTAGTCATATCACAGGTGTATAGCCTAACTTTTAAGCTAAGTCATCCATGTGTACACTCATCTGTGTGGCCACAGAAACTAGCAAGAGCCTGTGCCCAAAACTTACCCAAATTTTTATGGCTTCTAATTTCTAGCTCTTCTTCCTTTCAGACCATGGCCAGCCTATCACAAGGCATACGTATCACTTCCCCTTTGACTCCCAAGCTGATACCATCACAGAGAAGCCAGAAACAACCAAAAGATATATGTTTGACGTCAGAGAACTTGGTGTGCCCATAAGATTTAGAGAAGCAGCAGGCAAATCATATTAGATAGTGAGTATTCTTTGAAGCCATGTCAGATCAGAAATCATGACTCTCATCCAGTAAAATTGTGGAAAACAGGACCATTTTAGAATATCTAGGGTTCTGTGTGGGACAGAGTAATAACGGGAAATAAAAGAAGAAGAGCAGGTTAAGTATACCATTCAGGATTCTGACTTGCCATGTCATATTCCTGGTAGCTCAGAAAGTTGTTTCTATAAAAATAAAGAAAGAAAGGCCAGTCAAAGTGGCTCATGCCTGTAACCCCAACATTTTGGGAGGTCAAGGTGGGAGGATGGCTTGAAGCCAAGAGTTTGAGACCAGCCTGGGCAACAAAGTGAGAACCCATCTCTACAAAAAATTTAAAAATAAAAAAATTAGCTGGGTGTTTTGGTGCCTGCCTATGGTCCCAGCTACTCAGAAGGCTGAGGCAGGAGGATCCCTTGAGCCCAGGAGTTGGAGACTGCAGTGAGCTATGATCATGCCACTACACTTCAGCTTGGGTGACAGAGTGAGATCTCACCACTACACTTCAGCTCAGGCGACAGAGTGAGACCTTGTCTCTCAAAAAAAAAAAAAAAAATTTCTGAACAACAAACATAAAATCTGGAATCAAAATAGTAAATCAAACATAAAATCTAGAACCAAAATCTGGTCTGATTGGTGCCATGTGGTTCCTTATCTTTTACTTAATTAGACCTATGGTCTGATCCCAAATAATGACCTTAGGCAAAATGTCTAAATATATAAGCTTTCTTCCTTTACTTTACAATAACAATAAAAATCCAAGGTCAAGGCAGGCGGATCACTTGAGATCAGGAGTTCGAGACCAGCCTGGCCAACATGGCAAAACCGCATCTCTGCTAAAAATACAAAAATTAGCCAGGCATGGTGGCTACTTGGGAGACTGAGGCACGAGAATCACTTGAACCCAGTGTTTCACGCGTCCATGTGAAGAGACCACCAAACAGGCTTTGTGTGAGCAACATGGCTATTTATTTCACATGGGTGCAGGCGGGCTAAGTCCGAAAAGAGAGTCAGCAAAGGGTGGTGGATTATCATTGGTCCTTATAGCTTTTGGGATAGGCGGTGGAGTTAAGAGCAATGTTTTGGGGCAGGGGGTGGATCTCACAAAGTACATTCTCAAGGGTGGGGAAAATTATAAAGAATCTTCTTAAGGGTGGGTGAGATTACAAAGTACTTTGGTCAGTTAGGGTGGGGCAGAAACAAACCACAATGGTGGAATGTCAGTTAAGGCTATTTTCACTTCTGTGGATCTTCAGTTGCTTCAGGCCATCTGGATGTATACTTGCAGGTCACTGGGGATATGATGGCTTAGCTTGGGCTCAGAGGCCTGACACCCAGGAGGTAGAGGTTGCAGTGAGCCAGGATGACGCCACTGCACTCCAGCCTTGGGTACAGAGTGAGACTCCATTTCAAAAAAAAAAAAGAATAACATTCAAATAATAAACATAATCATCACTTACTGATCACTACATATATGCCAGACAATATGTTACATATGTCATAGTCCATTTTCTATTGCTTTTAACAGAACATTTGAAACTGGGTACGCTGTGTTGCTGGAGCTGGTCTGAAACTTCTGGGCTCCCAAAATGATGGGATTACAGGCATGAGCCATCATGCCTGGTCTCACCACGTTTCCCAGGCTGGCCTCAAACCCCTGGGCTCAAGCGATCCGCCTGTCTTTGACTCTCATAGTGCTAGAATTACAGGTGTGAGCCACTGCACCTGGCCTCAGCCTCTTTTAATAAAGCCACTAGTCCAGTGATAATCCATTAATCCGTTAACCCCTTAAACCATCAATCCATGAATAATTAATACATTCATGAGGGGAGGGTCCTCACGATCCAATCATCTCTTTTTTTTTTTTTTTTTTTTTGGCAGTTTTTACATTTATTTAAACAGAAAACGTGCACATGAGCTGTCTACTCATTTTCTTCACTGCGCAGCCTGGCGTTGGGGTTGGTGACTCTGATGGCCAGCTGGGCAGCTCTTTCCACGATGGCTTTGCGGTTCTTGGAAGAAACATTGTGAGCAATCTCGGCACAGTAAGATTTGTTGCACATCAGCAGCACTTCCAGCTCCTTGACGTTGTGGACCAGGAACTTCCGGAAGCCACTGGGCAGCATGTGCTTTGTTTTTTTGTTGCTCCCATAACCAATGTTGGGCATCAAGATCTGGCCCTTGAATCTTCTATGAACCCTGTTGTCAATGCCTCTGGGTTTCCGCCAGTTACGCTTAATTTTGACATATCGGTCTGACTGGTGCCGGATGAACTTCTTGGTTCTTTTTTTGACGATCTTGGGCTTCACAAGGGGTCTGAGGGCGGCCATGATGCCTTCGAGGAGGAGATGGCTGCCACCTCCGTAGGCAGCGCCGAGGAAGAGAGAAGGGCCCAATCATCTCTTAAAAGCCCCACCTCTCAATACTGAATTCAGACCATGTAAGAATACAAACATTAAGACCTCGATGTTACCTTATTTGCATTTTTCACTTAATCCCCATCTCAAACCCGTGAAATGCAGGCATTATTATTTTCAACAAGAATCAGAGAGACAGCCAGGTACAGTGGCTCACGCCTGTAATCCCAAAACCTTGGGAGGCTGAGGCAGAGGATTGCTTGAAGCCAGCCAGCAGGTCAGGACCAACCTGGGCAGCAAAGTGAGACCCCATCTCTACAGAAAATAAAAAACTTAGTTGGACATGGTAACACATGCCTACAGTCCCAGCTACTCAGCAGGCTGAGACTACAGTGTAGCCACCGCCCTACCCACAGATTGCTGTTTGAGGTTACAGTGAGCTTTGTTCATGCCACTGCACTCCAACCTGGGAAGCAGAGTGAGACTGCATCTTAAAAAAATAAATAAAAAGAAATTTTTAAAGTAATTAGAGAGATGAAGTAATTTGCCCAATTTGTTAACAAGTGATAGGACCAATATTTGAATTTTGTGAATTCTTCTTCACCTTTTAAAATTTTTATTTTATTTTGGAGATGGGTCTCACTATGTCACGCAGCCTGGAGTACAGTTGTTACCAGAAAGGGATCCCCATCGAGATCCCAAGAGAAGGGTCTTGGATCTCGTGCAAGAAAGAATTTGGGGAGAGTCCAGAAAGTAAAATGAAAGCATGTTTAAGAAAGTAAAGGAATAAAAAAATGGCTGCTCCATAGGCAGAGCAGCAGCGTGGGCTGCTCAGCTGCTTATACTTACTGTTACTTCTTGATTATATGCTAAACAAGGGGTGGGTTATTCACGAGTTTTCCAGGAAAGGGGTGGACAATTCCCGGAACTGAGGGTTCCTCCCCTTTTTAGACCATATAGGGTAACTTCCATGTTGCCATGGCATTTGTAAACTGTCAGGGTGCTGGCGGGAGTGTCTTTTAGCATGCTAATGTATTATAATTAGCATATAACCAGCAGTGAAGACGACCAGAAGTCCCTTTCATTGCTATCTTGATTTTGGTGGGATTTGGCCATGTTCTTTACTGCCTGCTGTTTTATCAGCAAGGTCTTTGTGACCTATATCTTGTGCCAACCTCCTATTCTCATCCTGCAACTAAAAATGCCTTAACCTCCTGGGAATGCAGCCCAGTAGATCTCCGCCTTATTTTATTCAGTCCCTCTTCAAGTTGGAGTCGCGCTCTGATAAATGTCTCTGACACAGTTGATATTCACAAACTCTATCACATACAGCCTCAAATTCCTGGGCCTCCCACCTTAGTCTCCCAAGTAGCTGGGACTGCAGACACACACCACTGCGCCCAGCAAGTTTTTTTTAGTTTTTTAATCATTGTATTTCAAAAAGTAGTTGGGAGGATTAAATTTTAATTTTAATTTTAAAAGTAAGGCACTTTGCAAAGTGTCAGCTCTCAGTATGTACTCAATAAATGGTAGTTTGTGTCCTCTCCTGTCCTTCTTCACATCCTTTGGCTTATCTGCAAGGAGGAGTAAAGCTCTTTGGCAAGCGGGCTTCTTTGACTGGAATGCCCAATCCTCTATTGCCAACCCTCTATCCATCTATTGTAAAAACCACAGAATTCCTGGCCATCTAACTGGGCAACAAAAGTGAAGGCCAAGAGAAGATACCCAATGCCATCTTCTCCCATTCCAGCTGGAGGACTAAGACTCTAGGAGGCAAGGGGAAAGGGTGTCCTGGCTTTACTGTGAGAACTGGAGCATCTAAATTTTCTTCTCTGGGAGTCGGTTTTCCCTTTAGAAGGAGGGAGCTGGGCGGGAGGGCCCCAGGGGAATATGGATCGGTGGCAAAAAGAATGCTCAGCAAGTAATTGAACTCCTCAGATCGTGCCCCATCTTCAATATGAGTGACAATAAAATGAATAATTGCACGTGGTTCACAAGGCCCCTGAATTGAAGTAAATCACAAAAAGTGCTTAGCAGAGTCCCATGGACGTAAAGCGTTCAATAGATGTTACCTCTATGCCTGCTATTGTCATCATTCCGACCCTAACATTCAAGGTGTCTCTATTAAGCAAGAGGATTCCTTTGTGAATGACTTTAATTCGCTAATGTACTCAAGGGTCTATCTAAAGCACGGCTCTAGAGCCCTGATTCTAGCGCTTTCCATGGCCTGACGACCAGCTTTCCTGCCTCAAAGGGAAGTCTGAGAATGGTCAAAGAGCCATGACAATCCCCGCGAAGAGTTCATGCCCTCTTCTCTTTCCGCGACCTGCTGAGCTCTGAGCCCGATTTCCCCAGCCCGCCCATCTCAGTCACCATTGGTCGCCTCCTCGCTGGCGTGACTAAGACCCGGCCCTCTTCTCGCTGGGACCACTCTGAGGCGATCTGCGGAAGCTGAGGGGCCTCGGAGGTGGGGCCGGGATGCATCCTGGGCTTTGTAGTCCACCTGCACAACTACAGCCAGAGAGCGGGGCCTCACGACGTGGAGAACTACAATCCCCAGCAGCCAGGCGGAAGTGGAGTGAGGGGGGCTCGCATCACGTGGGCGTTCGGCCTGGGCGGGCTATTTCTCAGTGCGGCGGCGGCGGCGGCGGCGGCGGCGGCGGCTCCCGGGACCGGGGCCTTTTGTTTGGAGCGGCTGCGGGGAGGCCCCGGAGCGGCGAGGCCGGCGGCCTTCCCCAGCTTGCTCGGTCCCGGTCGCCCCTCGCGGGGGTGGGGGGCCGCCCCCTGGGCCGGGCATCTGCTCAGGCGCCGCCGCCCCGCCCTAGGCCGGCCCCGCCCGGCCTGAGGGGAGGAACCGGCCGGGCCTCGCCGCGAGGCCCAGCCACCTCCGGAGTCGCAGTCTCTGCTCTCAGTGCTCCGGATCGGAGGCCGTCCCTCTCCCCTCGGGCCGACGCCATGAAGATCAAAGATGCCAAGAAACCCTGTAAGATGGGGGCTGGGGTCTGCCGGGTTGGGAGGGCATCCTTGGGCCCCGTCTGAAAGCCCCTTGGCTGGGCGGCCTGCTTCCAAGCCCGTTGCTTCTCGCCGGCGCCTAGTCCGGGATGGGGGCGGAGGGACCATTTCAGCCACGAGTTCGAGGCTTCCGTCCTCCCCATCCCCCCCTATTCATGCATGGTGAATGCCTGCCGCCCCCTAGCCTTTCCTCCCACTTTCTCTTCGAGATCTGGGAGGTGCCAGAGGGAATTTCTGATTCGGATTTTGTCAAACTAGACTAGTCTCCTCTCCCAGCTCCCCCTGAATTCAGGTTGAAAAGAGGCGGTCGCGGCTGTCAGGTTGCGGTCGCGGCTGTCAGGTTGCGCTGGCGGCTTTTAGCACCTGTTTTTAGGGATTTCCGGGCTTCCTGCTGGTGTCCTTGAAATGCCGGTGGGTTCCTGGGAGTTGTCACTGTTGTTACAGTTGGAGCTTTCAAACGTACGTGCATGCAGTCTGCCAGCGTGTAATTGCTTTGGCTTGTTTTTGTTTGGAATATCGACTAGTTCACGTTTGTTTTAGAAAACGCAGATGAACAAAAAAGATAAAGTCACCCGTATTCCCGGCACCCGGAGCGAACCACTGTTAATATTACGGTGAATACCCGTAGAGACCTTTCTATGTATGTACTTAAAAGAAAATTCTTGCTATGCTTTTAGAAAGGTCGACTTTCATTTGCTTCCTTTTATGTTTAGTCTTTTAAAAACCTTTTATTCCAGTAATTGACTTATTTAATCACTCAGCCATTGTGATTGTCACTCTTAAGTATTGCCTCCCAGAAGGACTAGGAATGTGGGGATTCATGCTCATCGTGTTGATGCTTTTGCTGTTTTTGCAGTGTTCCATGTGATCTCTTAACTGTTAAGAAATCCTCAACTATAAAACAGGGCGGTGACACCTTCCCTGCCCGTCCATCAGGGTTCTTGTAAAACTCACCTGAGAGGCAACAAGCCAAAACACTGTGAAAACTTACAAATGCCTATTTAACTGTAAGGTAATTTGGTCTTAACTTTACAGGTGAGGAAATTGAACTTAGCCCCAGAGTAACTTTTCCAAGGATATACCCAGCCATGTGCTATGAGGTTCATAACTCTAAATGGACTGACTCATAATACAGCGTTCTTTCTCCTGCACCCATAGGGCATTGTCTAAGTACTTTATCTGGTAGTTTCATCTGTTAATTAAAATTTTTAAAATTTTTTTATAATAACAATAGATCGTGTCATAGTTGTTCAAGAAGTCTATAAAATAGTGATAATATAGAGAGACTTCGAATTTACGTTTGCTGAGTTAAACTAATGCATCTTGAACAGGTGCAGTAATTAGAACACTTGGACATTTTCCCTCATGCATACGTTTTCTCTGCTTCTCTTAGAATTTCCATTTGATGAACAGTGTATGACCAACTCAAATTCTAACTCTTCTGGCGGTGATTATTTTCTTTTGTCATGATAGTGATTTGATTACTTATATTTGAACAAACTAATAATCAGGTATAAGTACCACCCCCTTCAAAGGTGTTTTAGAAAAGATTATAAAGATTATTATGAGAAGTTCATAAAATAGGGCCAGTCATGGTGGCTCACACCTGAAATCCCAGCACTTGGGGAGGCCGAGGCAGAGGAATCGCTGGGGGCTAGAAGTTCGACACCAACCTGGGCACTGTAGCGAGACTTCATCTCTACAAAAAATATATATTATAAAAGATTAGCTGGGCATGGTGGCACATGCCTGTAGTCCCAGCTAAAGTCTTAAAAATACATATTAGGTTGAGAAATAAGAGAATACCCCCTTTTTTTCTCAAATAAGTTGATTATTACAACATTGTGTTACGTTGTGAGACCACTAATCTTAAAATTTAATCATGGTGAAAATCTGGTCAGTTACTGTGATGTAGAAGCCTAACATTTTTATATGCAAAAGGTGACTTTCCTGTCTATTGTTTGTCGTAAAAGTAAGGAACATCACGTTTGTGTGTGGGAAAGGTGTTTCAACCATGAACTGTCCCGGATAATAAAAAATAAGGCCGGGCACGGTGGCTTAGGCCTGTAATCACAGCACTTTGGGAGGCCGAGGTGGGTGCATCACGAGGTCAGGAGTTCAAGACCAGCCTGACCAACATGGGGTTTCTTTTTTTTTTTTTTTTTTTTTTTTGAGACGGAGTCTGGCTCTGTTGCCCAGGCTGGAGTGCAGTGGCCGGATCTCAGCTCACTGCAAGCCCCGCCTCCCGGGTTCACGCCATTCTCCTGCCTCAGCCTCCCGAGTAGCTGGGAGTACAGGCGCCCGCCACCTCGCCCGGCTAATTTTTTTTTGTATTTTTAGTAGAGACGGGGTTTCACCGTGTTAGCCAGGATGGTCTCGATCTCCTGAACTCGTGATTCGCCCGTCTCGGCCTCCCAAAGTGCTGGGATTACAGGCTTGAGCCACCGCGCCCGGCCCCAACATGGGGTTTCACATGGTGAAACCCCATCTCTACTGAAAATAGAAACATTAGCCGGGCTTGGTGGCATGCGCCTGTAGTCCCAGCTATTTGGGAGGCTGAGGCAGGAGAATTGCTGGAACCCAGGAGGCAGAGATTGCAGTGAGCGGAGATCATGCCATTGCACTCCAGCCTGGGCGACAGAATGAGGCTCCATCTCAAAAAATAATAATAATAATAATATTTTAACTTTAAATCACTCAGGTTAACAAAAGATATATTTGTTTGTTTTTGAATACCTGTATGGGTTTTTTGGGCATAATTATAACATT
Organism: Macaca fascicularis; assembly: GCF_037993035.2. Lineage (NCBI taxonomy): Eukaryota > Metazoa > Chordata > Mammalia > Primates > Cercopithecidae > Macaca > Macaca fascicularis. The sequence continues at coordinate 175,335,508 of NC_088380.1, read as the reverse complement.
TATTGATCACATAGTGTGTGTATGGCATTTTCTTTATATGCATTGCATCATTTAACTGCATACTAGAAGAAGCTGTATATTATATTGGCTAAACAAGTGACCTTGGCTTCGCATGTGTTCTTACATTATTCACCTAAGTGTTTGAAAATATTGCTTCTAAATACATTACCAATATCTTAACAGGTTATATACCGAATGCACATATTAACCAGAAAATTTAAAAAGGAATTGATTTTATCCTCTAAATTGTGTAACTGGAAGATTAGCATTTGAAATTATGTGTTAATTCAACCCCAGGCGAAGGAAGGAGAAAGTCAATCCTGTGTTACTCTCTTCCCTGCCTGACATGATTTCTTAGGGTACAGGTTTTTAAGATTGTGTTTGGATTACCTGTATAGCACGTAACTGGATTAACAAAGTGATAGTAAAAGGTGATACATATATTTAAGTGTGATGTGATGTAGGTTTTGAGTTTGTTCTTTATTACCCCAAGTAGTAAGGTACTTGAAGTTTTTGTCAAGACCAGAGAAAATGGTATAGCATGTATTTGTAGTTTGTGTCTGTGTCATTTGATTGGCCTGTTTGTAAACTCAGTTGTAATATAAGAGTCATCACTCCCAGTAGATAGTTGGGGTAGTAGTTTCTAATATAGCTCCCCTTAGAAATAACTAATTTACTAAAGAAAAAAACACCTGAAGCTATCCTAAGGAATCATAATCCTGAAGGTGTGAAGGTGATTATTTTCTTAGTCTATTTCATAACAAAAACCATTTTTGTTTGGAATGATTATTGAGAATAGTGAAATGTCTTATCCAAGAAGTTGAAGCGTTATCTAGAATATACCAGCGTACATGCTCACTTTAGAATTTTGTTCTTTAAAATACCCTATGTTTTGAGCATTCTTCACGTTGGTTTCCCTTTATGCCTAAAGAACAATTAAGTCCTGATTTAGTTTAGTGTCTCTCCACACCCCCATTTTTGTTTATTTTTTTTGAGACGAGGTCTCACTCTGTCATCCAGGCTGGAGTGCAGTGAGTGCAGTGGCGCGATCTCAGCTCACTGCAACCTTGGCATCCCAGGCTCAAGCAATCATCCTCCCCCCTCAGCCTCCCCAGTAGCTAGAACTACAGGTGCTTGCCACCATGCCCAGCTAATTTTTTTGTGTTTTTGGCAGAGATAGGGTTTTGCCATGTTGCCCTTACCAGGCTGGTCTTGAACTCCTGAGCTCAAGCGACCCTCCTGCTGGGATTGCAGGCATGAGCCACGTTCCTGGCCAGGATCCCTTTAGTCTGAAATCTGCATGGTACCAGTAGCAATTAAATAGTTCTTTTAGTGATTGTTCCCTGTTTCCTTAGCAAACACTTAGTAGGATACCAAGTTTATCACACCTTGTTAGAAATTAACAGTCTGCTCTTGTGGCTAGATAGCTTCTGCTGTTCAGTATTTTAAAAGGTGATTGGACAACATTTCTCCTTTTGTATATATAATGCGTCTAGTAAGAAGTAGCACTTCATCCTTGTAGTAGTTTGAGATATTTTTGCTACATATGGGGAACTAATGTCAACTCTCATGAGACCACTTGAGACATAGAATAAGAGCTATTATTTTGTTAAAGGCAGAATAAACAGATCATGAGAGATTCTAATAATTTTCACTGTCTGGGACTGTATATTGGCCACCATCAAAGTGCTTACATTTGTGTAATGTGTGCTTTGTTTTGCTTTTTAAATGTGTATTTTGGTTCTTTTTTTTTTCCACCTTAGCAAGGAATGTTTTATTCTGGGGAAAAAAAAAAAATATATATATATATATATATATATGTTTATGTTATATGCTGTAAGTAGGCTGCTTATGCACTGGTGACCTACTTTTCAAGGGTCTCTTGGCCAGAAGCAACAAAGCTATAAATATGTAGATACTTGCTTGATTTCTTAGAAAACTGATATTTTTCTTCTTTTTGTGAGATGGAGTCTCGCTTTTGTCGCCCAGGCTGGAATGCAGTGGTGTGATCTCGGCTCACTGCAACCTCCACCTCCCGGGTTCAAGTGATTCTCCTGCCTCAGCCTCCCAAGTAGCTGGGATTACAGGCACATGCCACCATGCCTGGCTAATTTTTGTATTTTTTAGTAGAGACGAGGTTTCGCCATGTTGGCCAGGCTGGTCTCAAACTCCCGACCTCAAGTGATCCGCCCACCTCGGCCTCCCATAGTGTTAGGATTACAGGTGTGAGCTACCACGCCCGGCCGGGAAACTGGTGTTTTTCTTACCTGATGGAACTATTAGGTAGACCTGTGGTTGTATTTGGTATCTGTGTATTTTCTCATATTTTCATTGCAAATAAGTAAAATTTGAGCTTCATGCCCTACCCTTATTTTGGTGACAATATATCAATCATAAGTATTTTGTAGAAATACTGGAAAATATATGTTGGTAATTAGACCACTTACTAAATGATAGGAATGTATCATAATTGAGAATTCGTGTCTCTTCTGTTCGTGCTGCCTTCTTTGTGCCTTTTTTTTTTTTTTTTTTTTGCCTTGCTGAGGTTCTGCATCTCGTGCTTTTTAATGGTGATTATTTTTCTGGCATAAAGAAATTACTTTCTGAAGTCTGTTGAAAGGATTTCAGTGTAAAAGGTGGCCATTACCAGCCACCAGCTTTTCTTTTTTCTTTTTTTTTTTTCTTTTGAGACAGAGTCTCGCTCTGTCACCCAGCCCAGGCTGGAGTGCAGTGGCGCGATCTCAGCTCACTGCAAGCTCCGCCTCCCGGGTTCACGCCATTCTCCTGCCTCAGCCTCCCGAGTAGCTGGGACTACAGGCGCCCACAACCGCGCCCGGCTAATTTTTTTGTAATTTTTAGTAGAGACGGGGTTTCACCGTGGTCTCGATCTCCTGACCTTGTGATCCGCCCGCCTCGGCCTCCCAAAGTGCTGGGATTACAGGCGTGAGCCACCGCGCCCGGCCTTCTTTTTTCTTAATTGAAGTTACAGCAGGGCTGAGTTCTCTTTCAGTCCCTACTTTGTTGATTTAAGGAGAAAATTGTCATAACTGATATATGCTAGAAATAATAGAAGGAGCCTGCAATTTTCTGGTTTGCATATTATGGTTACTATGAAGTCATCATCTGCAGGATAGCTTCTCTAGTTTACCTTTCTTTAAAAACCACTTAAGGAATGAACACATTTGTAGTAGACTATATGCGAAATGAGTCTTGGGCTTTTTGCATTGTTAACTTTTTAAAAAACCTACCTCTTCTGGCAGTAACTTAAGATAATAGTGTCGTTTTTCCAATTTAATTTACAATATTTTATAAAACATTGTGTTTCTCTAGTCTAATACAGTAATAAGTGAGTCACAAGTTTGAAATTTAATAATTTGTTTATGAGTTCGTAGTTATGCCTTGTGTACACGTTTTATAGTATTCTGAAGTATTTAATATAGTTTAAAAACACATGAGGGCCAGGTTCATGCCTGTAATCCCAGCACTTTGGGAGGCCAAGGTGGGCGGATCACAAGGTCAGGAGATCGAGACCATCCTGGCTAACACAGTGAAACCTCATCTCCACTAAAAAATACAAAAAATTAGCTGGGCATGGTGGCAGGCGCCTCTAGTCCCAGCTACTCAGGAGACTGAGGCAGGAGAATGGCATGAACCCAGGAGGCGGAGGTTGCAGTGAGCCAGATCACGCCACTGCACTCCAGCCTGGGTGACAGAGCAAGACTCTGTCTCAAAAAAAACAAAAAGCAAAAACCACACATGAGAGATTTAACATATGTAATAAGATAAAATATAGCTTTGTTTAGGAAGTTTTACTTTTTGTTTAAAGTTTTTTTTTTCTTTTCAGTACATCATAATGTTCAGTGAAGTTTTCTTTTGGTTGTTTTCATGCAAAAAAACATGCCTGAAAACCCTTTTAAAGAAGCAGTGGAAGGATTTTGTTTTTCATCATTTAATGATTTATTATACCTAGATAGCCATTTTCTTTCTTTGTGAAAATGTCAGTAAACATGAACATTTTCACGTACTTCAGACTTTAAAAAGAGGATTTCAGTCACTTATGAATGAGCCTTTTTACTGCCAGCTCTGTGTGTGTGTGTGTGTGTGTGTGTGTGTGTGTGTGTGTGTGTAAAATACAGATTTATTATCCCTCATCTGAAATGCCTGAGACCTGAAGTGTTTAGTGTTTCAGATTTCAGTTACGTTTGGGTTTTGGAATGTTTGCGTTATACTTACAGATTGAGCATCCGTAATCTGAAATTTGAAATGTTCTGTTGAGCATTTCCTTGGAAGCCTTATGTCAGTGCTCAAAAGGTTTCAGATTTTTGATTTCAGATTTTTGGATTAAGGATATTCAACCTTTACAGATATTTTGTCACTTTTTATGTGTTTGTCTTTAATGCTTCACTGTATGTGTTACTGAGTAGCCAAAGTATGTATTTTGGAATTGATTGTTGATATACCTTTGGAGTCAGAATCTTTGGCACCTATTCATAGATTCAGAAAAGCAGATAATTTATTTCTCTAATGTTTAGTCTATAAACTTGAACTCTTTTCCTGGATGTTAAAGTTCCTTTGAAACTTAATTCATGGTTTTGTATAATAATTCAAAGTTCTTTGTGTAAGTGTTAATTGAGATTTTTGCTTTTGAGAATGACAGTATTCAGATATTTATAAACCTGGGAGCAGAGACTTTTGGCTGAAAGTAAAAATGGCATGAACTTTAAACTTGGTGATGTATTAGCTTTGTAGTTTGCTCCCTGAGTAACATTTTTATATTTGCATGTCTGTTTTAACAACCTATGTTTATTTGACACAAAGCACAGAAAGAAAACCTGCAGATATTTTCTAAAAATATATTTTGAATTTTGAAAAATAAAGGTTTTTAGCTTAATCTCACCTTGTATAAATTTTTTTATCCTAGAATGTACTTGATATGGCAATAGTGATTTCCACCCCTGCCCCACAAACTCTTCTAGAGTCCACCGTCAGTCAAATAGGAGAATTCATTTTGGCTATTTAATATCAGAAGGATGCCTTTGTTTTATCTAATGCCCGTTGAAAAGTGTCCTCATAACATGTTTAAACAGACTGGGACTTTTTTTTTTTTTTTTTTTTTTTTGAGATGGAGTCTTGTTCTGTCGCCCAGGCTAGAGTACAGTGGCGCAATCTCGGCTCACTGCAACACCTGCCTGCCCGGTTCAAACGATTCTCCTGCCTCAGCCACCTAAGTAGCTAGAATTACAGGCGTGCACCACCAGCCTAGCCAATTTTTGTATTTTTAGTAGAGACAGGGTTTTACCATGTTGGCCAGGCTGGTCTCAAACTCCTGAACTCGAGTGATCCACCCACCTTGGCCTCCCAAAGTGTTGTGATTACAGGCGTGAGCCCCACGCCCGGCCAGATTGGGATATTTCTGAAGGAATCTCTGGTTTATGGGATAAAGAGACCTGCTCCTATTGTTTTATTTCAGTGTGTTTGTCTAAGCAAACACCTGTATGAATTTACCCTGTGTTAGTATCGCTGCTACCATTCATTTCAAGCATGTGTTACTTAAGATGGCCTTCGTTAGCCGGGCATGGTGGCTCACGCCTGTAATCCCAGCACTGTGGGACACCAAGGTCAGGAGATCACAAGGTCAGGAGATCAACCCCTTCTAGCCTCACAAGCCCATTCTATTCTATCGTCATTTCATAACCTCTTCCTTGTAGGTTACAAGTCGCTAGCCCGACTCTTAGAACCTCTCATTTCCTTTCCATTGTGGAAATCTATCCTTAAGGAAATCACTTCTCAGGGTTCCTTCTGCTATTCTACTATTCCTCAGCGATTGTTCAGGCCCCCTTCCTTCCTTACACATCAAACTCGGGGATTTATCCCTGCCCAGGATTGGCAAATTGACTTTACTCATATGCCTCGAGTCAGGAAACTAAAGTACCTCTTGGTCTGGGTAGACACTTTCACTGGATGGGTAGAGGCCTTTCCCACAGGCTCTGAGAAGGCCACCGCGGTCATTTCTTCCCTTTTGTCAGGCATAATTCCTCGGTTTGACCTTTCAACCTCTATACAGTCTGATAATGGACCGGCCTTTATTAGTCAAATCACCCAAGAAGTTTCTCAGGCTCTTGGTATTCAATGTAGCCTTCATACCCCTTACCATCCTCAATCTTCAGGAAAGGTAGAATGGACTAATGGTCTTTTAAAAACACTCCTCACCAAGCTCAGCCTCCAACTTAAAAAGGAGGACCCTGTGAAGGATAGAGCCCAGAAACTTGCCAACCAAGCAAGTCATTACGCTGAACCCCCTTGGGCACTCTCTAATTGGATGTCCTGGGTCCTCCCAAATCTTAGTCCTTTAATATCTGTTTTTCTCCTTGTCTTATTCGGACCTTGTGTCTTACATTTAGTTTCTCAATTCATCCGAAACTGTATCCAGGCCATCACCAACCATTCTATAGGACAAATGCTCCTTCTAACAACCCCATAATATCACCCCTTACCACAAAATCTTTCTTCAGTTGAATCTCTCCCACTGTAGGTTCTCACGCCACTCCTAATCCTGCTCGAAGCAGCCCTGAGAAACAGCGCCCATTATCTCTCCATACCACCCCCAAAATTTTTCGCCGCTCCAAAACTTCACTATTTTGTTTTGCTTTTCTTATTAATATAAGAAGACAGGACTATCAGGCCTCTGAGCCCAAGCTAAGCCATCATATCCCCTGTGACGTGCACATCCAGATGGCCTGAAGCAACTGAAGATCCACAAAAGAAGTGAAAGTAGCCTTAACTGATGACATTCCACCATTGTGATTTGTTTCTGCCCTACCCTAACTGATCAACGTAGTTTGTAATCTCCCCTACCCCTAAGTAGGTTATTTGTAATTCTCCCCACCCTTGAGAATTTACTTTGTGAGATCCACCTCCTGCCCGCAGAACATTGCTCCTAACTCCATGGCCTATCCCAAAACCTATAAGAACTAATGATAATCCCACCACCCTTTGCTGACTTTTTGGACTCAGCCCTCCTGCACCCAGGTGAAATAAACAGCCATGTTGCTGTCTCTGTCACACAACACACACAAAATAAGGTGAGGAGATCAAGACCATCCTAGCTAACATGGTGAAACCCCTTCTCTACTAAAAAAAAAATTAGTTGAGTGTGGCAGTGCACGCCTGTAGTCCCAGCTACTTGGGAGGCTGAGGCGGGAGAATTGCATGAATCCAGGAGGTGGAGGCTGCAGTGAGCTGAGATCATGCCACTGCACTCCAGTCTGGGCGACAGAGCAAGACTCCATCTCAAAAAAAAAAAAGACCGCCTTTCTTGCTAGTCACTAGACAAAACTGAGAAAATTTAGTCACTTTCTTCTGCTTATGTTGCTTAGTTATTTATACCTGTTTATAGGTGACATGATGAAAGTATTGTGTTTGGGCTCAACTTTCCCTGGCTTCCCAAATTACGGTCCAATGTCATTTTACTTTTTTAAAAAACTTTTTTTTCCTACACTGGGAAGTACCTTTCCAGAATACAGAATACTGTTTCTTAAGATTATCTGTGATGTAGCTCCAGATCTGTAATTTGAGTTTCAAATATAAAGATGAACGAACTGTTTCTCCAAAAGAAGATAATGAGGATTAGTCCTTCCTTATATTCAAACTTTTATGCTAATTTTAGTAAATGTGTAAATTATAAAATGGAGAAATGTATAGACTTCTTTCTCATTGAATTATATGTTCCTGGTCTTGTAATGGCACACACATATCAAGTAAAATGAGTAAGAAAGTAGAATTTTAGAAATAATTTATGACAACTTTTACATAAAAACTGCTAAATATATTTTGTTGCCAGACATTTTAATCCATGTATCTTGAGTATTAAACTCTTTTTGAGTCTCTGTCATAATAGTTAAGATCCCAGAGAATAGAAATATATATTTTTAGGATGGAATCTTTTCACTGTCACTTAACAGTTTGACCTCAGGCAAGTTTGTAATTGCTTTGCCTCCTTGTCTAAGTGATACACTTAATAGAGCAATCTCATAGTGGGGGTATTGAGGATTAAATGAGCCTGTATCTGACAGCTACTGAGCACTCAGTAAATGTTAGCTGTAATTCTATGGAGAACTGAATCAGTTGTGTTTTAAACTAATTCTAAAAATTTGAATTTTGTAATTCTTAATATTATAATACTGACTTTCCTTCCAGCCTTGGGAACAATTGTAAAATACTCCTTTGTATCTGTGTGAGGATTATGGCCAATAAATATAAGGAAATCACGTTGTAAAACTGAATGTCATAGCCTGAAGGAATCAGGTGACCAAAGCCAGTGATTTTCAAATGCCATTTAGATCTGACTATAGTATAATCTTCCGAATATATGCAGTATATAATTTTTAACAGCATCCCATATCTCACTCTTCAAGATTATTGTCCAGTGCCTCTGAGGTAAGAGGTCAGGAATCTGTTTTTAAATGATACGGTTTTTGTAAATGGTCTATACCATTTTTTTCAAGAGGGTGTTACTTAAGATGGCCTCTATTGCTGGCCTTACTTTACAGGCACATCTTAAGCAGCTCATTTATATCATCCTGTACACTGCCAAAGTAGAAAGTTTGTTCGCTTTCTAATTTGAAGGTAGACTGTGCCACTCTCTTACTTAGAACATCAGTAGTGTTCCCATTGTCTAAGAGGTTCAAGTCTAAGCTCTTTAGCTAAGTGTGCAAGGTCCTCTGTTTCCTCAGACTTCCCCCTTTTTCTAGTTCCTTAACTGTATTGACCTATGCCTCTTAATGTGTTTTATTTATATTCCCCTGCTACATTGAGCACTCCTTCAGGGCAGGTATTTTATCTTATTCATTTGCATTCCTGTTTCCTGGTGTAGAGGAGATAATGATTATTTACTGAAGGGAATTGCTTTTTGGGTTTGTTTATGACAGGATCTCACTCTGTTACCTAATCTGTAGTGTGGTGCAAACATGGCTCACTGCAGCCTCAGCCTCCCGTTACTGGGACTACAGGTGCATGCTGCCACGCCCAGCTAATGTTTAAATTTTTTGCAGAGATAGGATCTTGTTATATTGCCAAGGCTGGTTTCAAACTCCTGTCCTCAAGCAATGCCCCCCACCTCAGCCTCCCAAAGTATTGGGATTTCAGGTATAAGCACCATACCTGGCAGGAATTGCTTTTTCAGGAGATGCTTTTCTCCTGGGTTACTTGAAGTGATTATAGGCCAGTTTTACTGTATTAAAATGTTTATAGAAACAAAGATTTTCATGCCCTTAGTGATGACCTATTTATTGGGGGAAAAAAAAATGATCTGAATTTTTTCTCATCCCTGGAGCACATGGTAAGTATATAGTAACTGAAAAGGAGTGCCTACCAGGCCAGGAATGAAAAGATCCTGGGTCAACTCTAAGCACCCTATATGTTTTTAGAAAATATATTAATGAAACTTTGAAGGGAAAAAGGTGAGTTCCACATGGAACATGTGTCTTACCCAATACGTATTATTGCATGAATGCATGACTCAGAGTAAATGAAGTTTGTGACTAATTAACTAGTTTCTAATTTGTGTTTCTAAAATGGATATATATATATATAAAAAAAATTTTTTTTCTTCCTCCCATAGCTTTCCCATGGTTTGGCATGGACATTGGGGGAACTCTAGTAAAGCTCTCATACTTTGAACCTATTGATATCACAGCAGAGGAAGAACAAGAAGAAGTTGAGAGTTTAAAAAGTATTCGGAAATATTTGACTTCTAATGTAGCATATGGATCCACCGGCATTCGGGATGTACACCTTGAACTGAAGGATTTAACACTTTTTGGCCGAAGAGGGAACTTGCACTTTATCAGGTTTCCAACCCAGGACCTGCCTACTTTTATCCAAATGGGAAGAGATAAAAACTTCTCAACATTGCAGACGGTGCTATGTGCTACAGGAGGTGGTGCTTACAAGTTTGAAAAAGATTTTCGCACAGTAGGTATCTTTTACTCAAAACTGAAAATTGATACGTGTTCGTTTTTAAATATGAGAGTAGGTTTCCATCTAGCATGTTCTTTAATTCTCCCTGCACATGCAGTGGGAAATATGTATCCGTGATTGCCTTTCACTTAGGGCGTTTTAAACACTTATTTGGGGTAACTAAAAATTGCCCAGATTTAGCCATGTTGTTGCACATAATATTTGGTAAAACTTGTTTAGGGCTGTACTACAAAGCTATAATAAAAAGGGAATTTGGGGACTTTAATGAATTTGGCAGTGTACAAAGCCAGATATAAATGAAACTTGAATTATTTTCACTATTGTCCTACATTTACATGGTTTTTGGAATATTGCTTATTCAAATAATATTAATCTTCCAGGGCCATCTCCTTCCCAAACCCTAAGTTTGGAAACCAGTGTCTTTTGGTTAGTATAATAGACACCTGAATGAAAATCTGTTACCCTTTTTTTTCCTGTTTTTACACTGTCAATCCTGCCATGTTCCTGTGTCAGATGGGGTGATTTGAATGGATATGGCAGGAGAACTATGAGTATTGGTTTGAGTTATGTGCTGTTAGCAGTTTGCCATCTTCTAGTCTTTTCCATTAGAATGACAGTTCAAAGAGTGGTTTGCCAGGCTTCTAGTCTTTTCTATTAGAATAAAGCGTGGCTCTATTTAGGAATACCACTGAAATTTGTTTTTCTTGAAAATGTAAATGTGAATAATTTAATTTCTCAAAATCGTAAGAAAATACTGTTAATGGAATATAAAGGCTGATGTGGAAGGATCACTTGAGGCTAGGAGTTTGAGACCAGCCTGGGCAACATAGCAGGACCCTGTCTCTACAAAAAATAAAAAAATTAGCTTGGACCGGGCGCGGTGGCTCATGCCTGTAATCCCAGCACTTTGGGAGGGCGAGGAGGGCGGATCATGAGGTCAGGAGATGGAGGCCATCCTGGCTAACACAGTGAAACCCTGTCTCTACTAAAAATACAAAAAATTAGCCAGGTGTGGTGGCGCACACCTGTAGTCCCAGCTACTCAGGAGGCTGAGGCAGGAGAATGGCATGAACTCGGGAGGCAGAGCTTGCAGTGAACTAAGATCATGCCACTGCACTCCAGCCTGGGCGACAGAGCGAGACTCCATCTAAAAAAAAAAAAAATTAGCTTGGCATAGTGGCCTGTGCTTGTAGTCCCAGCCACTCAAGAGGCTGAAGTGGGAGGATTGCTTGAGCTCTTGAGATTGAGGCTGCAGTGAGCTGTGATTGAGCCATTGCACTCCAGCCTGGGTGACAATGAGACCCTGTCTCAAAAGGAATATAAATAACTTAAATGGCTCATAGAAGCGAGACCCTTATAATTTGAGGTAACGATCTATAGTACTGTATGAAAAGAGGTGCCTTGGGAACACAGAGGAGTAACAACAGCTAGAGAGTTGAAGAGGTTCCCAGAGGAACTGATATCTAAGCTGCAATATTTTATAACAAATGTCTTATAATACACTTTTTACTAACCTGAAATGATGAATTTAATAATTTCAAACTAGTACTCAAACTATAATATAAAGACAGGAGATTAAGGTATCAGTGATTAATCAGAAGTTAACCTGTCAGTGGATAGATTAACAAACAGTATGATCATTCCAGAGGACATCATGAAGTAGTTATATGCTTGCACCTATGCCTAGATTGATCATGAATACCAAAGCTACACATGCCAGATTGATACAGTATGTTCTATTGGAAAATCAGATACCATAAATGGCATTGCTGTTGTTGACATGACCCTCCAGCATGCTAAACAAACACTTGGTAAAATTCCAAACAGTAAGAAGTACAATATTCCCTTGCTTTATATGGTGGTTCGTTTCCTAGCAAATATAGTATATATTTAAAACTATGTGGGTTGGGTGCAGTGGCTCACGTCTGTAATCCCAGCACTTTGGGAAACCAAGGTGGGCAGATCACCTGAGATCAGGAGCTGGAGACCAGCCTGGTCAATATGGTGAAACCTCATTTCTACTAAAAATGCAAAAATTAGCCAGGCATGGTGGCAGGCACCTGTAATCCCAGCTACTCGAGAGGCTGAGGTGGAGAATCGCTTGGACCCGCGAGGTGGAGGTTGCAGTGAGCCGAGATCATGCCACTGTACTACAGCCTGAGTGACTGAGCTAGACTCCATCTCAAAAATAAATATGAAGGGGTGGCCTGCCCCTCCACACCTGTGGGTGTTTCTCGTTAGGTGGAACAAGAGACTTGAGAAAAGAAATAAGACACAGAGACAAAGTATAGAGAAAAGCGGGGGCCCAGGGGACCGGCACTCAGCTTACAGAGGACCCACGCCGGCACCGGTCTCTGAGTTCCCTTAGTATTTATAGATAATTATCTTTACCATCTTAAAGATAAGGGAGTGGCAGGACAATAGGATCGTTTTTAGGGAGGAAATCAGCAGTAAGACATAAGAACAAGGATCTCTGTGACATGAATTAGTTTAAAGGAAAATCCTGTGCCTAGAGAGAAACCTTTTAGCAGCATTGTTTCATCCTATCACATGGGGATAAACCTTGGACAATACCTAGCTTTTCTAGGAACAAAGTCACACCCTGCACGCCCAAAACCCATTAAACCTTGAGTTACCACAGCACATGTCTCTTGCAAGGGCAAGGTTGGGGGTAGGGTCACAGATTAATAGCATCTCAAATACAGAACAAAATGGAGTCTCTTATGTCTACTTCTTTCTATATAGACGCAGTAACAGGCTGATCTCTTTCTTTTCCCCACATAAATAAATAAATAAATAAATAAATAAATAAATAAATCCATGGGACAAATACTTTTGTATTTATATACACTGACAGGTAAAATAACTTTGTTCTTCTCTAGCCTCAGATAATTATAAATAATTTTCCTACTGCCACTATAAAAACGACTGGCAGAACACTCAAAGATAATGCATAGATGGGATAATTCTTTGGTTTGCAGAAATGTCCCACCTATTAAAGATGTCTAACATCACAAGTCCCTGCCCACTAAATGTCAGCTTGGTTCTTCCTTCCTCCCCATCATTTAGAAAGCTAGCAGTGAGGTGATACCACCCTCACTGAGGACCAGTGGACTAGGTGAAATCCCTAAAGAGATTTTGACATGAAACAAAATGAAAATGTGGGGTCATAGATTATTTTTAATTTTTGTAAAGTAATACAGGAAAATCATTTAGTTGAGGCGAGTGTTTTTGAACGTCATCCTTTTTTGTTTTGTTGTTGTTTTTTTAACAGATTGGAAACCTCCACCTGCACAAACTGGATGAACTTGACTGCCTTGTAAAGGGCTTGCTGTATATAGACTCTGTCAGTTTCAATGGACAAGCCGAGTGCTATTATTTTGCTAATGCCTCAGAACCTGAGCGATGCCAAAAGATGCCTTTTAACCTGGATGATCCCTATCCACTGCTTGTAGTGAACATTGGCTCAGGAGTCAGTATTTTAGCAGTCCATTCCAAAGACAACTATAAACGAGTGACTGGGACAAGGTAGTGACCTTTTTGGTTGTATTGCTGCGTTCACATTGTTTTATACACAGAAGTTATGAAATCAGTATAATAATGCCATTTTCACCAGTAAAAGAGCATGTTTTTGCACAACAGCGAACATGTATTTGTGTGTGTGTGTGTGTGAAAGAGGGTGCCATGTTTCCCGGGCTGGTCTCGAACTTCTGAGCTCAAGCAATCTGCCTGTCTCAGCCTCCCAAAGTGCTGGCATTACAGGCATGAGCCACCGCTCCCAGCCAACAGATAATGTATTTTTATAGGATATGTATGTCAAGACTCAAACTGAAATTATTAAATGTTTATTAGTCAGCATCAGTTGGGATCAAAATTTCCATAATAGTAAAAGTGAATTTTTATCTAGAATGAGTCTGGTAATGTTTTTTTCTAGAATTTAACGGAAGAGCATTTACTTGGAGGCAACAGTGTTCTATTGATTTTAAAACTTTACTATGTTTATATTTTGTTCTTTTTTCCAAAGCATTTTTCTTCTTTACCTATTTTTTCACTTTTTAATAGATATTAATGTATGTAAACCTCTAGCTTGCAACGTGCTGAATAGATGAGCATTTAAACTGCAGTATTGGGGAACATTGTAATTTATTCTTATAGGATGAATTAATGTGATTTCTTTTTGTGATAACATTAATGTTCCCAAATAGCCCACATACTTTTCTGTGATACCTGAAATACGAATGAGAAATAAGATTTAAAACTCATGATTCTTTTATGTATTTTATCAACTTTTACAGAGAGGTGAAGATTCCTGTTTAAGGAAGAAAGATTTTGGGATACTTTAGATTGATTTGTGGAAAAACTCATTTTAATTTTAAAGTAGTAATTCTGTTTAAATTATACTTATATTTAATTAGTACTTTATTTTTATAGTGGTTAAAAGTTCACATCTGTTGTAATTCTCTATGCCAAAGAATCATACACTACTATTACCTTCTTTGGTTAACTCTAAAAGAAGTTCAGTCTGTTAACTAAATCCAACAGTGATTCAGGGGTAGAACTTGCTGGAAATTTAGGTGAGACTAGGGAGCAAAGGTTTAGAGTTTAGGAATTAGATATGATTTCATTCTGTGAGCATATCCAGAAGAATAATAGAAGCAAATAAATTTCTGTAATTGACGTGTTGGCCAGCTGGACATAAATTTACTCATTGTATTTATGTGTAGGTCATGTTAAATGTTAATGGATCACATTGAATTGATTTCATCCATGTCAGACCAAGTAAATACGCCTTTCCCAAAATCATTTCTTGGAAACCATTTAAAATTACAAAGCTGGGCATGGTAGTTCATGCCTGTCATTCTCACAGTTTGGGAGACCATAGTGGAGGATTGCTTGAGACCAGGAGTTCAAGACCAGCCTGGGAAACATAGTGAGACCCCCATCTCTGCAAAAATATATACATATGTATTAGTCCAGTGTGGTAGTGTGCATCTGTAGTCTAGCCGCTGCGGAGGCTGGAACAGGAAGATTGCTTGAGCCCAGGAGTTCAAGGATGCAGTAAGCTATGATCATGGTCACTGCACTCTAGCCTGAGGGGACAGAGTGAGACCCTGTCTCAAAAGAAAAATTACAGATTTTCTCTTTGTAATTAATATGGTACTGATTTTTAACATTTATTCCTTTTTAATGCACACACAAAAATTTATTTTTGGTAACTACAGAGTGTAAGGTATTAGCTGAAGACTTTGGGAGATATTTAAGAGGTCTTTCCTCTTATTTCCACCAAGTGATTTTTTTTTTCCTTTGGTTTATTCTTTGATCTAACAAGTTTGGTTTTACTAAACAATTTTTGTTGCCTTCATTATGTTATTTCAGCACTTAGCGTTAGTCATGGGTTTTTTCTGTGTGTTTATTGAATACATGAATGATCCACCCTTTTACTTTAGAGAAAGAATACAATGTATAAATGCAACTTAGCAAGTTTCTTTATTTTCTTTAGCCTTGGAGGGGGTACCTTTCTGGGTTTATGCAGTTTATTGACTGGCTGTGAAAGTTTTGAAGAGGCTCTTGAAATGGCATCCAAAGGTGATAGCACACAAGCTGACAAGCTGGTCCGTGATATTTATGGAGGAGATTACGAAAGATTTGGTTTGCCAGGTTGGGCTGTAGCATCTAGGTAAGTTTAACATTTGTGTTATTTAAGTTACGGAACTTAAGTAATTAAAGTTGCTTACGTTTTTGGAAAGCAGTATAACAGAAAGTTGTAAGGGTGCTTTCTCTTACCCATTTTAGGTTCCAAGTTTTGAACATAGATGTCATTTAAAAATTAAGTATACATTTTAAGAAGTCTACCCTGAGTGCACCTTGTAGGAAACTTTTCTTTTTTAATTTTTGAGTGTCCTTCCATTGTTTCTCGATGCACATACCAATACATATTCTTACTTTTCTCCCCATATACAAAAGGTAATTTACCATTATATGGCATAGTATATATACTCTAAAGTATCCATATAGCCTAGAAATCTTTACATGTTGTTGTCCTTATGTTACACATGTGTAGGATAAATTCCCAAAAGTTGGATTGCAAATGCATTTTTGAGATACTGTTAACTATGCAAAGGAGCGGTACTGTTTTTCACTCTCACTAGCAGTAAATGAAAGTGCCTGTTTCACCAGTAGAGTGCTGACTTTTGCATTTCTCCATCTGGTGGAGAAATGGTATCTTAATGTTATTTCATTTTATTTTATTTTATTTTATTTTAGGCAGAGTTTCACTCTTGTCACCCAGGCTGGAGTGCAATGGCACCATCTTGGCACACTGCAACCTCTGCCTCCCAGGTTCAAGTGATTCTCCTGCCTCAGCCTCCCGAAGTAGCTGGGATTACAGGCGCCCGCCCCCACGCCCAGCTAATTTTTTTGTATTTTTAGTTGAGACGGGGTTTCACCATGTTGGCCAGGCTGGTCTTGAACTCCTGACCTCAGGTGATCCACCCGCCCCGGCCTTCCAAAGTGCTGGGATTACAGGCCTGAGCCACTGTGCCTGGCCCTTAATGTACTTTTAATTTACATTTCTCCTACCAACACTGGGGTTAAGAGCCTTGCATATTTTATTTTCTGTGAGTTGTTGTTCATGTTCTACTTTTCTGCTCGATTGTTATACAGTTGAATTTATCAGTCTTTTCTTTTATGGCTTCTGGATATTGATTCATAGTAAGTAAGTCTTCTACATTCCAAATACATAAAGGAATAAACCCTTGTTTTCTTCTAATATGTTAATGGTGGTATTTTTATACTTAAATCTTTGATTTACTTACAGTTTATCTTAGGGTATTTTGTAAGTTACAGATCATGCTTTCATATTTCAGGGTTTTTTTTTTTTTTTTCAGAAGGCCCTAATGTCTAATAATCCATCTTTATTTCACTGATTTGAGATGGCTTTTTTACATATGCTGGCTTTTCATTCTGTTGATGTACCAGCATTATACTTTCAGCTTTATAGAGGCATAAAAAGTATGTTTTAATCTCTAGAAGGGCTAGTTTCACTTCTTTGCTTGATATTCTGTATGAACTTGGCAAGCATTTTCTCTATTACAAAAAGTTTTTTTGGAATCTCAGTAAGTTTATATATTAACTTGGACAGATGATATCTTTATAGTGAGTCTTGCTGTTGAAGAACTTAGCTTATCTGTTTAAGGCTACTTTTGTGCCTTTCACACATTTAAAAAGGCCTCTCCAAATATGTCCATACATAGCTTTTTAAATTGATTCCTAAATATTTTAAATTTACTGTTCTGTTATTTATCAGTCTTGTCTCTCATTATGCTTCCTAACCGTTGTTGCTTGTGCGCCCCAAGTTCTTTGTCAGGGAATCCAGTGTCCTTTGATAGTGGACTTTGTCTCACTCTTCAATAATATATCTTGCCTCTCCCTCACATAGACGCTTCACTCTGACCAAATATCTTGTGATTTCATAGATGTTTTCATTTCTCATTTCTGTGTGCCTTTAACCTTTAGTTGCCTCTGCCTAAGATTTTCCTTCTCTTTTTCTCTGGCTTTTTCTGGTCCCTTTGCTTTGAAAAGCCCTGCCTCATACCTTCTTAACTTTTTTCTCTTACCACTTAATAAAAGATACTTTTTTCTTTGTATTTCCGAGGTTAGCCTTTGTTTGTTGTTTTTCCTGTTACTGTTAGCGCTTCTCTTGCTGTCTTTTGTATCTAGGCCTGCATTGTCCATTATGGTAGCCTCTAGTCACATCAGGCACTTGGCATTTGAGTGCCACATGTTGAAATGACGATATTTGGATATATTGGCTTAAATGAAATGTACAATGAAAATTAATTTCACGTTTATTTTTACCTTTTTAATGTGGCTAATAGAACATATATGAAATTATATATTACTCGTATTTTATTTCTATTGGACAGTGCTGCACTAGACTAATTCTCTGTTTGAGGGACTATCTGTGTCTCCAGCACAAAGCTTGGTATGTCATAAATGTTTCTTGTGACTGAATGAAAAAGAATTTGAAGTTAAAGCTGAGATACTTTTGGAAACATTTTGTAATTTTGACTTTGTTAATTTGTTTTGAATCAGGTTTAAAAATGAAGATATTTTGGTAATCTTTGCTTTCTTACAATAACTATGCTTTTTTTTTTTTTTGTCATTTTAACCTTAATTCTTTGAAAGGTATTACTTTACTCTTGCATAGATTTTTTTTGTTAGGTTGTTTTGATCTTATCCCTATGTGTTTCTACTTTTTGGTCCTAATTTTATAAAAAATATCCAAGTTATAGATATATCTGTTAATATGTAAAATGTTGCTTGTTTTCAGCAGATTTGACTTTATTTTTCATTTTTCTGCAGTTTTGGGAATATGATTTATAAGGAGAAGCGAGAATCTGTTAGTAAAGAAGATCTGGCAAGAGCTACTTTAGTTACTATCACCAATAACATTGGTTCTGTGGCACGAATGTGTGCTGTTAATGAGGTAAAAAAAAAAAAAAAAACTGCAAAACTCAAATTATCAAAAATGTGAATTGGAGTCCTATATACACCTAGCAGGGCTTCTTCACTTTCCCTAAGGAGGCCTCTGGGATTGAGATGTAGCCCATTAAACGCCAAGACTCATTAGGTATATATGTTATGTACCCAATTGCTATATTACCTTTAAAGAAAGTAGCAGATAATTCAAATTGAAATAGGAGAAATTTATTCAGAATTTTTTTTCAGAAAAACACAACCTAAATCCCTTGAGGATGTAAAAGAAAATTCTAAGCATAAGATATTTTGAGGTAACTATTTTGTGAAAGCATTTTTTTTTTAGTCTTACGTTGCATTTGGAAGGCAGCTATGCTCACCACTATACCACCAGTGCTTAATGTTGCATTTGATTAGTGAAATTCTTGGAAGTTTTCTTACTGCCCTCGGCTTCTTTACAGTGCTGCCTTGTTGCATATGGATCAAGCAGCATTGTACAGGGCTATGAAGGCATTGAGACCTGTTCTTCATGATATTTGAGTGGTGTTTATTGTTCCAAGAAAAATGTGAAAAGCATATACTGTTAGATTGACCATATAGTTGGGATTCTTTGTTTGGAAAAGAATATATATATTTAATTCTAGCTTCCTTATATAATAATAGATATATTTGCCCATTTAATTTTTATAAATATCAAATACTTTAAATGGATTGGGAAATATGCTTTTTGAAGGAAGCCTTCATTTGTTCATTCATTCATTCATTTATTCATTGAGTAAATATTTATTGATTACCAGATGCCAGACATTGTTCTGGGTATTTGGAATATATTAACGAAGAAAACAAAGATCTGGCTTTGTGGAGCTTGCATTCATTCTAGTGACATATTAAGTAAATTGTTTAGTGTGTATTAGGTGATGAATGCTATTTTTTTAAAAAGAGACCATCAAACAGGATAAAGAGGATTGGGAATAGGGCAGAGAGTGGTAGAGGACAAATTGCCAAGTAATTGAGTGGCTAAAGGAAAGCTTTCTTGAAAATGTGATTCTTAGGCAGAGATTTGAAGGAGGTGAGGGGGAAACTGTACACGTAGACATTTTGGGGAGAAAGCTTCCAGCAGAGAGAACAACTATGCAAATCCTCTGAATTATTCTATATTTAAATCCAGAACTTGATCTCATCAGTTTTTTAATAACTTAAGAAACTTAAGTGTTAGTTGGTTGATGGAGTTACTAGTAGGCCATGTTGGGGGCTGACAACAATTTGAAACCTTTATTCTTAGCCCTTTATGTCTAAATTTCCACTGACCAATTGAGTTAACAATGATTTAGGCCATGGTTTATAGTATCCCAACTTATGTACAAAGATTTCTACTCAAAAGTCAGTATATTGTGAGAGTCGAAATAAGTTTTCTGGTGATTCAAACACCAGTTCCCCTAAGATTTCCTAATAGAGATATCTAAGAAACCAAATTAGTGTGGAATCTTTGCAGAGAGAGAATGATTTGATTAATCAGGCAGGGGATGGAGAAAGAATGCTAGAATCCTAGAGGAATGCACGTGCCAGTGCCCCAGTCAGTATTACTCTCCAATTCTATAGAATCCACAGTTGCATGTCATTGTTCAACATGCATTGCAATATATGGGCCAAGTTTGCTACTTATTCTAAATGCATTTTATAGTACTTACCATGTTTTGATTTTTTTTTAAATCACATCAATAATGTGCAATATATGGGCCAAATTTGCTACTTATCATAAATGCATTTCATAGTACTTACCATGTTTTGATTTTTTTTTTTTTAATCACATCAATAATATGTCTCCAAATGACTTTGTAAGGGGGCTATTTATTGTCCATTTTCAAAAACAAGTCTTACCTGAAATCATCTGCTAGGAGTCTTTCTAGAACCTTTTTTTAAAAGTAGACTTTATTTTTTAGATCAGTGTTAGTTTCACGTAAAATTAGGTGGAAAGCTCAGTGAGTTCCCATATACCACCTTCCATATATATACACACAGCCCTCCATCCTCAACATCCCACAGTAGAGTGATCATGTGTTACAGTCAATCACCCTGTGCACACATCATCATCACCCAAAGTCCATAGTTTAGGGTTCTCTCTTGGTGTTATACGTTTTGTGGATTTTGGATGATGTGTGCAGAACTAATTTTTAAATACTCAGGATTATAGAGCTATATGCCAGGAATGTAGTAGGTATTATACTGATAAAGGGTAGTTGTTGTTTACATCTTTAAATAAATATTTTGAAACCTTTTATATTGTAAAATGTGTTAATTATTTTTACAAGTTTTTTCTTTGTTCTTTTCTTTTAGAAAATAAACAGAGTTGTCTTTGTTGGAAACTTTTTACGTGTCAATACCCTCTCAATGAAACTTCTGGCGTATGCACTGGATTATTGGTCAAAAGGTCAACTAAAAGCATTGTTTCTAGAACATGAGGTATGGTAGGAAAATGTTTTTTGTGAATTTTAATAGCATGTTTTTTAAGAGACAGGGTCTTGCTCTGTCACTTAGGCTTGAGTTCAGTGGCACGATGATGGCTTACTGCAGCCTCTTCCTCCTAGGCTCAGCAATCCTCCCACCTCAGCCTCCCAAGTAGCTGGGACCACAGGCATGCACCACTATGCCCAGCTAATTTATTTTTATTAATATTTTTTGTAGAGACAGAATCTGTCTTTGTTGCCCAGGCTGGTCTGGAACTCCTGGCCTCAAGCAATCCTTTGGAGGTGTGAGCCACCGTGCCCAGCCTTAGGTAGAATATTGGTTCCTTCACTTCAGTTTCAGTTGTGGGGAAGAGAATTATAATAATCTGCTAAGCACCCCCAAATTTTTTAGTATTCATTTACTACATGCAGTTAAATTCTGATCTGAGCAATTATCAGTCCACATAATGTTTTGGATTAACTTAACTTGAATCATTTTGTGATCAAAGTCAAATGGCTGTATCATTACAAATTAGTAACACAGATTCAAATTATTCTGCTCTTAAAAGCTTCCCTGTCTCATTGTCACTGCTCACACAATACAAATCAGAATGGTGTGCCCTTGTGCAGTTCCACATGGCGTGCCGTGTGAGTGTCAGGCACAGCCAGAGGAAGTTAGTTTGTTTATTAAGTAAAGGGGAGAGGGTGCAGAATTGCTATTACAGTCCTGGAAGCTTTAGTGTCTAAAGGCCACACTTTTAGAATACATATTTCAGTGTGAGCCTATAGTCCCAGCTAAAGAGGCTGAGATGGGAGGACCACTTGAGCCCAGGAATTCAAGGCCAGCCTGTGCAAAATAGTGAGACCATGTCTCTAAAAATAATAATAATAAATAAAAATACATATTTCAAAGCTGTGTAGATATCAAGAATACAGATTCAGAAGATTTTTTATAATAGCTAACAACGCAGAAATTGGTAGGTTTCCAAATATTATTAAACAGATAGATTGTGCATAGTTGTGTGTTCTCAAGTGGTTAATATTATATGCTAATTTAAAAGCTGCACTACATAACAGTTATTTTTAAATTATACAGGGATACTTTGGAGCAGTTGGTGCACTTCTTGGGCTGCCAAATTTCAGCTAAAGCATCAGGTCTCTCTCTCTGCTAATAAATGTCGTCCAAGAGGAACTAAAACCAGAGGCATTATTACTGCATTGTTTGTCACTGGGAACCAAAGGATAGAAGAGTAGCATAAGCTGCTGAATGTTGCCATATTAAAGGAGAGAACTTGGTAACGTGAAGTATTTCTCATTGAAATGCTTTCCCTTTTGTATATAGCCAGTGTTAAATCCTTAAATGCAATACAGCCTCTGATTATTGAGCTTCCTCTTAAAAAGATTTTTAAATTTTATGTAGCCAACATTGCAGTACTGTATGCTCAAACACAAATCTTAAAGTCTCGGAAATGTTTAGCTTATGAAAATAATCGACTCTGAATATTTGTTACAAGTCTGTTTTATGTTTTGATTACTAGTGAGCAGAAAATAACATACCCTGTATCCAAAATTATTGAAATGGCAATCAAAGATGATCATTTTTATGTGATTTTAGAAATGTTAAGGCAATACTACTAATTATTGTAGGTTTTTTTTTTTTTTTTTAACATATCACCCAAAGCATGTATGTGATCTTTCCCCATAAGTGTCTTTTCTCAAATGCCATAATTAACTGAAATACTATTATTAAATTTTCATGAGAATTCTAAAATGAATCCTGGGAAATGCACATTTGGTGATGTTGCACTTTCTGTATTTTACAGGAATTAGTCAGTACACGTTGAAATGTTTAACATTTTAAGATTGGAAGCTTAATTACTGGGAGTCGGTCTAATGAAGTCCTGGGACTATTGTAATGGAATATGATTTGAGTTCACTGTGCTCTTTTTTGTTTGTTTGTTTTGATCATATGTACATTAGGAGCTTTTATTTTAAAACAACCACAGTAACATTAATAATAGAAAAATCATTTGGAAATATTCACAATCTAGTCACTGAAAAATGGGAAAACCTCTACCATGCCTTATTATCACCCTTCGCCGTTTGAGGAGCCAGAAATAGAGGTGCAGTTAGAGAAAGGTCACCTTTTCCAACAAAACTCACTCCATAGCCATGTGGATTTTTATCCAAAGGCTCAACCACCAGAGGGAATGGTGAGAACTGATAACTAAAATACTGTTACTGGCAAGGGTTTGAAATGAGTAAGAACCTAGGAGGGAAAGGAAATTGAGCAACATAGGAAAAGGGGAAGAGAGGCTGTCACCAAGGTCCAATCTCCATTTATAAAAATAGTGCAAAACCAGGAATTGATTATAGAAGCGCCCATGATCCATGGCAGGAATAAATCCCTTCACCTCCTCTAACTCTATGAAAACTCTAGAGTTGGAGCAAGTCTTCCATTTGCTTCTTATCCCCTTAAAATAATGCCTTCCACTCCCCCACAGCCCCCATCAAAGGAACCCCCGCAAGAGGCCACCATGCTCTGATCTCACTCTTTCCTATTCCCCTTGCCTGAATCTGGAGTGGGGTTGAGCCCTCTACCCTCATCCTTAAGATTTAGGAAGTTCTTTCCCCAGCTGTCTAACTTGGAAAGGTAGATGAGTCTGAATTTTGAAGTTCCGAATGCGAATTCCACTCAGCAGACGCAGTGTTACTTATGTACATAGGAATAGTGGGATGAGTTTTAATAGATTCTATCCAAAAGGGTTTTTTTCCTCTTACTTCCTCTATGTGGGAAGATGTGTCTTGGGCAACTTTATCAGTATCAATGGAAAAATGATAGGCACTACAGTGAAATGGCAGGATGCCAATATGAGATCTTTCAGGAATAATAAGAAATTGTTTGTTTGTATAAAATAAACTAGCTCAAATAAGAAAGTTTTTCAAGGACACTGATAGTGTTCATTTGTAAGAGGTAGTTCTAGAACCACACTGTCCAGTACAGCAGCTTACTACCCATATGTAGCTGTTGAGCATTTGAAATGTGGTTAGTCTGAATTGAAATGTGCTTTTTTTTTTTTTTTTGAGAGGGAGTCTCGCTCTGTCGCCCAGGCTGGGATGCAGTGGCCGGATCTCAGCTCACTGCAAGCTCCGCCTCCCGGGTTTACGCCATTCTCCTGCCTCAGCCTCCCGAGTAGCTGGGACTACAGGCGCCCGACACCTCGCCCGGCTAGTTATTTTTTGTATTTTTTAGTTGAGATGGGGTTTCACCTTGTTAGCCAGGATGGTCTTGATCTCCTGACCTCGTGATCCACCCGTCTCGGCCTCCCAAAGTGCTGGGATTACAGGCTTGAGCCACCGCGCCCGGCCGAAATGTGCTCTTAAGTGTAAAATATACACTGGTTTTTGAAGACTAGGGACAATAAAAGGTTAAATATCTCCTAATTTTTTGTATTGATTACATGTTGAAATGTTAACATTGGAAATGTTGGGTTAAAGAAAAATATACAATTAAAATGAATCTTAGCTGGGCGTGGTGGCTCACACCTGTAATCCCAGCACTTTGAGAGGCCAAGATGGGTGGGTCATCTGAGGTCAGGAGTTCGAGACCAGCCTGGCCAGCATGGCAAAACCCTGTTTCTACTAAAAATACAAAAATTAGCCAGGCGTGGTGGTGTACACCTGTAGTCCCAGCTACTCGGAAGGCTGAGGCAGAAGAATCGCTTGAACCCAGGAGGCGGAGGCTGCAGTGAGCTGAGATTGTGCCACTGCACTCCAGCCTGGGCAACAGAGTGAGATTCTTATCTCAAAAAAAAAAAAAAAAAAAAAAGAATCGTCTGTTTCCAGTTTTTTTTAATGTGCTTACTAGAAAAGATAAAATCACACATGGTTCACGTTTTATTTCTACTAAGACAGCACCGTTAAGAACATAGAGCTTTGAGGCATTGTGGTATTAGAACCAAATCTATTTACCACAGTAAGCTTACAGGGAGTTACTTGAGATCTTAATAAAAAATTATAATCTTTGTCAGCCTTCATTATGATTTTGTGTTCTTATTATTCCAGTAATTCTAGACTACATATGGGAAAAGCTAAGAGCCACAGTGGTGAGATGGTTGCTCACTTTACGTGCACTTTAGCAGGTAATTTCAGTTTGAAAGGACAAAATATATGAATCATAGTTCCACATTAACCAAAGTAAAGTGATGAAATAACTTAGACTCTGACCATTCTATTTTTCCTTCAAGATTGCCCTAAATCTATAGATGCTAATACAGTATTTGCCACAGGTATAAAACTTGTAGTTACTATCATTCAATTAAGATTCTTATCTGTACAGATACACAAATCAGAAACTTTTAAAATTGAACTAATGGAATTTTGGCTCAAATATTTAGTCACTACAATGGAAGCATTAAAGCAAAGAATACGAAGTCATTGTAGGGTTTTAAAATGGCTACTGACTGACATGAATTCAAAGTTTCAGTCTAAATTCTAAAAACTTACCTTTACATGCTTTTCCTCCTAAATAACCACTCTTATAATTCATACATTCATGTCTTTAGGTGAAGAAAACTGAATTTGAAACACTTGAGGCTGGGTGCAGTGGCTCATGCCTATAATCAAATGTAAGAACTTGAGTGTAAAATTCGAAAACTACATGGGGAAATGTCTTTATCATGCATCTCTGAGTCTACTGAAAACTCTGTTAAGTAAAACTGTGGTTTGTAAAAAAAAAAAAAAAAAAAAACCCGTAGTGATACTTACTTTGTGTAATGTAAACAGTTTTTTAAGCTCTTTAAACAAAGTACATCTAGATTTACTGGTAATGTATAGAAGTCAGTTTTATCCCCAAGTATCTCTGCTTCCTAAACCATTGATTAGCAAGAGACTCAAACAACTTCACTAAACTATTGGACCTCCAGTGTTAACTTGCCAATATAAAAATCTGAAAAACTTTGTAATCACTGTCAAAAATACAAAAGAGAGAATAAATTCCCAGGTAAAAGGATTTACAAATTTTGGAGCTATTATGCTTTTGTTTACTAAACATTGATCCTTGTAGTAATTCTGCAGTATTGCCTCAGACTCCCATAAAGTTTCAAAACAGCTCATCTATTAGATTCCTGTAACATTTATTTGGGATAAACGTGGTTTTGTTGCTGTTATTCATAATAGAATAAAATATTTAGCTTTGATGGTTCAGATGTAATAAAAAGAAATAACTAAGTTTGGGTCTGAGATAAATGTGGTAAGGCAAGAACACAGAGATGCTGTAATGATGCGTGAGTTTTAGAGCATTACTGAGGACCTGAAAACTTGCTGCCAAGGACATTTTGAAGGTTTTGTTGACTGGAAGAAATGGCTCTGGAATCCCACTCCTAACTCTTTTCTTGAATATTTGAAAAGAATTAGATAAGGGCCATGGGGACCCAGGTCACCCCACCTCTTCTATTCAGTTTGGCTACAACATTGGAGTCATCAGTGCTCCTGAGACAATCATACAGGACTTTCTCAATTACACTTTGAAAGAGAGGTTAGAAGACTCTCCCTCTGAGGTGTTGCTCGTTCCCCCCTGGCCCTTGTCTGTGGCCATCTTTGCCAATGGTGATATGATTGACTCCTTTCTGTTGCACTCTTTGTCAACCACTTTGGCAGGTGCAATTCAATGCTTATCATCAATTTGTTGGCTATCAATGGTTGCCTTACGGGATTCTGAAACAAAGCTGAGTTGGTTGAAATGCTGATCCTGGGCCACTTGGTTACTGGCTTGTAATGTGGACTCTGCACAGGTTTTGTGCCCATGTACATTGGAGAGATCTCGCCTACTGCCTTTTGGGGTACCTTTAGTGCTCTCACCCAGCTGGGCATCATTGTTGGTATTCTGGAGATCCAGATCTTTGGTCTGGAGATCATCTTGGGGTCTGAAGAGCTATGCCCAGTGATACTGGGCTTTACCATCCTTCCAGCTGTCCTATAAAGTGTAGCCCTTCCATTTTGCCCTGAAAGTCATAAGTTTTTGCTCATTAACAGAAAGCAAGAGTACTAATGAGATCCTTCGGCAATTGTAGGGGACTCAGGATGTGTCCCAGGACATCCAGGAGATAAGAGTGCTAGGACGGTACAAGAAAAGCAACACACTGGCGCTCTTTAGAATACCCAGCTACCAACAACCCACTGTCTTTTCCATCATGTTCCAGCTCTCTCAGTAGCTCTCTGGAATCAATGTTGTCTTCTGTTTCTCAGTGAGAATCTTCAAGGATTTGCAGGTGTTGAGAAGCCAATCTAGAGATTAGTGCAGGAGTGGTTAGTATCTTCTTGACTGTAGTCTCTGTTTCTGGTTGAAAGGGCAGGAAGGACTTTACATATGATAGGTCTTGGAGGGATGGCGTTTTGTTCTGTCCTCATGATTGTTTGTTATTAAAGGATGAGTATGGTGGGATGAACTTTGTAGTGGGGCTGTCTTGGTCTTTGTGGCCTTCTCTGGAGTTGGACCAGGCCCCATTCTCTGGTATACTGTGGCCACACTCTTCAGTTTGCAGTAGCAAAGGCTGGTTGCTCCAACTGGACCTCCAATTTTCTAGTTGGATTGTTCTTCCTGAACAATTATTATCTAGTTTAAGTGTGTTGTTGCTTTAGGGTCATGGCATGCTTATGTATGTCTATTACCATCTGACCATGGTACTATGCCAAGTTCTCTTAGGAGACCTGAATCTTTCCAGTAGATCACATTTGAGATAGTATGAGTCCACTGGGCACAGTTCCCAACAGTCCAAACATACATACTTCACTGAAGCAGATCTAATGATTCCATTGACTTCATTTCTAAAATCGGACTTTCAGGGGCCAATTTCTAAGGATTAAAAAGAAACTTTAATGCATTGTAGACCTCTGTACCCAGAAAATCTTTGTAACTTTTGGGCTTAATTTTCCTTCTTAAAAAATCTGGTAACTTTTTCAAATGCAAGGAGCACTGTCAGTTTGCTGTGAGGCTAGGCAAAGAACACAGGATATAGAATCTCCCATCACCACCACCCTGCCCCTGCGAGAAGATTGCCTTTTAATCAGAGACTTTTTTTTTTTTTTTTGAGACGGAGTCTCGCTCTGCTGCCCAGGCTGGAGTGCAATGGCCGGATCTCAGCTCACTGCAAGCTCCGCCTCCCGGGTTCACGCCATTCTCCTGCCTCAGCCTCCCGAGTAGCTGGGACTACAGGCGGCCGCCACCTCGCCTGGCTAGTTTTTGTATTTTTTAGTAGAGACGGGGTTTCACCGTGTTAGCCAGGATGGTCTCGATCTCCTGACCTCGTGATCCTCCCGTCTCGGCCTCCCAAAGTGCTGGGATTACAGGCTTGAGCCACCGCGCCCGGCCTAATTAGAGACTTTTAAAACTAGTGCTTTTTAAGTTCTACGCTCATCTTTTCCAAAGACTAAGTCTATTAGTAAACTTGCCGTGTAATTTGACATGGCAGTTCCTTGCTCAACTACCCTAAATAAGTTGGAAATTAGGTGGTATCTTAGTTTGGGTAAAGGCAGTGCTATTGCCTGTAATACACTTGGTAATTGAAAGCCCTTCAAGTGGTTCAGATTATTTGCTAAATATTAGACTCTATAAAAACTTCTGAGATTTTTTTTTTTTCTTTTTACCTTTGAGTGTACATGTGATTGCTATAATGTAAATACCAGTTCCTGAAAGATTGTTTCTGTAAGCAGAATGATGTAGCACAAAGTGAAAAGGGTTTCCTCTTATTCCAGCAGTATTCTTGCCTTCGAAGAGTAGTCCATTACATATTGCCTTGATTTTTAAGGTTGTGTTTTTGGATGAAAAGCTTAACTGGATAGTAATTTCCATATGTTCTTTATAACCACTCTGTATATTATAAGCAAAATTTTTTCATATTTCGTTGTATCTTTTTCTGTTGAGCACTTTATTCATTTTAGTCTATTGCATTTGAGAATGTAGTTTAGAAATTCTTTCACTTTTTAAAGCCATGTGAAAACTGATAGAGGATAATGAAAATGAGTGTACATTATTTTGAATTTAACTGTTTTGTGGTGTGTGTAAACAAAACATTAGAAATATATTGTCTTTTTGTAATAATACTCTGACCTCACTTAAAGTGATCTGCCATGAAGTATCAATGATTTATGTTTATTCTGATACCTAAGGAATTCAGCCAACTTTGTTTCAATCATCAGATAATCTCAGAAAATAATGTTTTACTTATATTACTGCCTCTTGTCAATATTTAAGAGAATAATTGTCTTCTGGTTTCTACTGAGCCTAGTAATAATCACTGAAGACCTAAAAAAGTGAGTAATTCTTTCCTTCTGTTAAGAGTATTTGGATAGCCCCTTCACGATAATGGTGGTGTGAAAATGAATCATCCCAGCTTTTCTGACGTATCTAAATTTTGAATAATTAATTTCCACTTCCAAACAGCCCAAATGTTTTCTTAAAGCAGTCACTACTATTTGCATTAGTCCTGTATATCCAGTGAATGTGAGGTCATATTTGGTATTGTATTAGAAGTAGTGTTGGTCACTGGTCTTGCCTCTTTGAACATTATTTGGTTTGTTATGATGGAAAATGAGTCAGTTTTCAGGGTCCTGAGAAAGTTGCTTCATTCATGGCCGTGTTTGGGATAACTAAATTAATTTTTTTTCAGGTATTTGGTATCATGTTTTGGAGTTAATATTTAGTGCTTATATAATTTTAAGTTATTACATAATTTTTATTGTTATATGTTTTATAGGTACTAGGTATTGGATTCTCACCAAACCAGTAGAATGGCGTTCTCTCTTAATATGTCATTGCCTGTAATGGCCAGGTAGATATACCTTAAAGTAATATGAAAGGTTTTATATGTAAATTAAAATGTTTGTACTTTTAAATCTGTAAAGGTGATCTGGAATTTTTACTATGTTAACTTCAGCATTATATGGGCATTATGACTTTTTCATTGTACAAAAAAAAAAATTATTCATAAATGTTGGAATACAGATGTTCCTTGACTTATGATAGGGTTATGTTCCAGTAGACCCATTGTAAATTGAAAATACTGTTAGTTGAAAATACATTTAATACGCCTAACCTACTGAATATCCCAGCTTAGCCTAGCCTACCTTAAATGTGTTCAGAACACTTAATGTTGGCCTGTAGCTGGGCAAAATCATCTAATACAAAACCTATTTTATAATGAAAGATTTAATATCTCAAATAAGAGTATGATACCACATATCGTTAGCCCAGGATAATATCAAAAGATGAAATTTGAAGTACAGTTTTTACTGAATATGTATTGCTTTTGCCCCATTATAAAGTTGAAAAACCATAAGTCAAACCATTGTTAAGTCGGACTGTTTGTGTTACATATATTTGGGATTTTTTAGTGACCCTTTTTAAAAAGCTGTTTCTTATTTCTGATCATTGTGAGTGGGGATAGATATGGGAAGAACCACGTCTCTACTAAAAATAAAAAAAATACCCCAGCTTGTTGGCACACACCTGTAGTCCCAGCTACTCGGGAGGCTGAGGCAGGAGAATCACTTGAATCGGGAGGCAGAGGGCAGATCATGCCGCTGTACTCCAGCCTGGGCAACAGAGTAAGACTCTGTCTCAAACATGAATGAATGAATGAATGAATGAATGAATGAATGAACGAACAAACGAACTATTAGCTGATACTGGGATTTCAGGTACCACAGTTCCTGCTGAAAGATACGTTTGGGGTAAATCAATTTTTTTCCTTGTAGAATTTCAGTGTTTTTGCTGCAACTGCCACTCATTTTGCGTTTAAAAGAACAAAAGAGGAATGTATTTTTCAAAGGAGTGAATGAGGTTAAAATCAAGATTTTGAATGGTATAAATATGCAACTAATTCAATTGTAGGATATTATTAAATTTTGTATCTCTAAACATCTTTCTTTCATACATCGCAGTGCTTACAGTTCCAATAGCTTTCCAAGAAAACATTTCCATGTTTGCATAATTTGTAAAGTATATATAAATAATGTAAAATAATTTGGGATTATCTCAACTTTATATTGTATGTCTGAATTTCATCGATGTCATACCTGGCTCAGTCAATAGTCGTCACAGGTATTAAGCCATTTTGGAATTTGCCACCTTTTTCTGTGGAACCTGTTTTAGTTTAGTTTACAGCATTTAGAAATAGAAGGTAACTTTATAGAAGTAACACCAATATCCTAGTCTGCTTGTCCCGAATACAATTAATAGTATTAGGATGTAAGTGATATTAAGATGGTTTTTATTATTTTTTTGTACACTGTACTTTTACTTTTTATTTAAACTACAGCTAAAAGCTGACTTTTTAACTAAAATTGAATGGCATTTATCTTAATGCCCAGTTATTGACCAAATCGTACTCAGAAGATGTTATTATGTCCCAGTCTAAGGAATCCTTTAATTTGGGGATTAATTTGACTTCCACATGCCATTTCAGTGTAAATTGCCTTATTCTGTCTATTACATTATTCTTGTCAAGTCTAAGGTTTATCATGTCTGAATTCTTTTAACACTGAATCTGTGATGTAAAAATGTATGATGTGCTACAAATTTTATTCATAATAAACTAAGTTATAGCCTGTTGTAATCTGTAAAACATTTCTTGTAAATTACCTAATTTATTTGTTCATTCATGTACAGTTTCTTATGTAAATTTGAAAAATGTTTGCCATGGCACATTCTGTAAACATTCCCGTATTCTTTTCCTTAATGCTTATTTGCATGAAGGTAACTTGGGTTTTGCTTGTTTGTGTTGGATAACCATTAAGCCAACTTCAGTATCTCTGCCTTTTTTCTTGTAGTTTAACCGTTTCTAATTTTGTTCATATTCTAAATAGATGTTAGAATCATACTTTTTATTTTCTACTTAATAAATTATCTAAGTTGTTTACTATGTGTCCCTTTATTATTTACCTTACATATTCCCACATTTTCACTTCGATTAAATGCACGGTTGTGGTTAATTCCGTGAGAGCAAGAACTTTGTAAAGTCTTGTTCACCTCTAGATTCCCAGTGGCACAGAGAAGGCATTGATGAAATTTAAGACTTGCATTTATTAAGATGTGAAAACTTTCCCCCGACGAGACCATGTTATCCCGCATCAGAAAGGAATGTTGTTGGCTTTTTGGTTTGGGGTTTGTTTGTTTGTTTTTTGAGATAGTCTCTTTGTTGACTGAGCTGGTGTGTAGTGGTGCAGTCATAGCTCACTACAGCCTCAGCCTCCCAACTAACTGAGACTACAGGCATGCACCACCATGCCTGGCTAGGGTTTTGTTTGTTGGTTAGGTGTTTGTTTCGTTTTGTGTGTGGGGTGTGTGTGTGTGTGTGTGTGTGTGTGTGTGTGTGTGTGTAAATGGGGTTTCGCCATGTTGCCCAGGCTGTTCTCAAACTCCTGGGCTCTCGTGATCCACCACCTTGGCATCCCAAAGTGCTGGGATTTCAGGCTTTGTGGAGTATGTGAGATGTTTTGATACAGGTGTGCATGTGAAATAAGCACATCATGGAGAATGGGGTATCCGTCCGGCCTGTTAAGTTTGTTTAAAAAAATCATTGGCCAGGCGCGGTGGCTCAAGCCTGTAATCCCAGCACTTTGGGAGGCCGAGACGGGCGGATCACGAGGTCAGGAGATCAAGACCATCCTGGCTAACACGGTGAAACCCCGTCTCTACTAAAAAATACAAAAAAAAAAAAACTAGCCGGGCGAGGTGGCGGGCGCCTGTAGTCCCAGCTACTCGGGAGGCTGAGGCAGGAGAATGGCGTGAACCCGGGAGGCAGAGCTTGCAGTGAGCCGAGATCGCGCCACTGCACTCCAGCCTGGGCGACAGAGCAAGACTCTGTCTCAAAAAAAAAAAAAAAAAAAAAAAAAAAAAAAAATCTTAATACGTGAGGCACTAAGTCGGAAACTTGATGGCTGTGTTTTCAAATTGTATGATTGTCATGGCTCCGGGCATAGTTTTCAGATCATAGTGTCTTTTCTTGGAGTGTATAGGAATGGTTGAAAACATGAACATGACTACCATGTGACCTGTGAAGTACATATCCTTTATTAAAAAAAACTAGCAAGAACTAGGATGAAAAAAATCTAAGATCTGGACTAAAGGAGAATATGATGCAGTATGGATGAGATTTGAAATGTAGTTTAGCTACTCAAATGTAGAAGTACTGCTTCCACAAGCACTTAGAAATAAGCTCCTAAAGAGCAAACATTCAAGGCTACACACTTAAGTCTTTAATTTAAATAAACTTTCCAAGGAGGGAAAAGTCTGTACTGAAGTCAATACACAGTGCTATATAAATTTTAAAAGTGGCCAGGAGCAGTAGCTCACACTTATAATTCCAGCACTTTGGGGAACCGAGGCAGGTGGATCACTTGAGGCCAGGAATTCGAGACCAACCTGGCCAATGTGGCAAAACCTCATATTTACTAAAATTACAAAAGTTAGTTGGGTGTGGTGGTGCACACCTGTAGTTCCAGCTACTCGGGAGGCTGAGGCATGAGAACTGCTTGAACCTGAGAGGTGGAGGTTGCAGTGAGCCAAGATCGCACCACTGCTCTCCAACCTGGGCGACAGCGAGACTGTCTCAAAAAAAAAAAATAACCTTTGAAAGCAGGATGTCCACTTTCTATGATATAGTCCTTAATGAGTGTGTTGTGTATTGAACAAACCTTATTATTTCTGCATCTAGAATCTATTGATCATTTTCTATGGCAATACTTTATAAGTTCCCATTTTAAGATATGCGTCTGGTTTTGGTGGGTGGAGTTTAGGATTTGACTTTTTCCCTAAGTAAACCTGGAAAACCTGACTAGCTCCCGAAACTTTACATCCTTTTCATAGAAAATTGGTACTTTTGGATAGTTTTTAATGTTACCCAGAGGTTAGCAATATCCCAAAAGTGCAGTTGACCACATGTTTAGGTAAGTAAGTGCTCATCCCCAGCCAGGGCTTTAAACATAATCTTCAGTTTCTGGGAACAGTAGCAAAAATTACCAAAACTATGAAGGCATATTCTTTTTGATTTAAGCCCATTTTGCTCATTTTCTTCTAGCAAGAGTTTGGAGTCCAGCTACCCCAGATTTCTTTGAAAACAAAAAACACAAAACGTTAAATGATACCACTAAAAGAATTCAAGCACCTGGCCGGGCGTGGTGGCTGATGCCTGTAATCCCAACACTTTGGGAGGCCAAGGTGGGTGGATCACGAGGTCAGGAGATGGAGACCATCCTGGCTAACACAGTGAAACCCCATCTCTACTAAAAATACAAAAAATTGAGCTGGGCGTCATGGCGGGCGCCTGTAGTCCCAGCTACTGGGGAGGCTGAGGCGGGAGAATGGTGTGAACCCGGGAGGCGGAGCTTGCAGTGAGCTGAGATTGCGCCACTGCACTCCAGCCTGGGTGGGCGACAGGGCGAGACTCCATCTCAAAAAAAAACCAAGCACCTGAACTTGAAAAAAGTAACTTGGCCCTCCGTATCTGAGTTCCACATCAATGGATTCAGCCAACTGTGGATTGAAAATATTTGAAAGAAAACATAATACAACAGTAAAAGTAATATATGGGAGCTTGGTGAGAACGTGTGAACACAAAGAGGGGAATGACAGAAACTGGGGCCTACTTGAGGGTGGAAGCTGGGAAGAGGGAGAGAATCAGAAAAATATCTATTGGGTACTAGGCCTAGTAGCTGGGTGATGAAATAGTCTATACAGTAAACCCCTGTGACATGAGTTAATCTGTATAACCTGCACATGTACCCTGGAATCTAAAATTAAAAGTTTAATGCAAATAAAAAATACAGTATAACAACTATTTGCAATGTATTAGGTATTATACATAAGGATAATTTAAAGTATATGGGAGTTCCCTAGCAAGCAGACTCAGAAGAAAAAAAAAAGCATGTAGGAGGATGTGTAGGTTATATGCAAATATTATGCCACTTTATATAACAGACTTGAGCATTCATGAATTTTGGTATCTGCAGAAGTTCCTGGAACCAATCTTCCATGGATAGAGAGACAATTGCTTGTTACATAGCAGCTTTTTTAGTTGTCTCATTTTAACAGTTTGAATAAAATATTCTGACACCTTGTGTTTTCAGATTTCCTAAAGCACCTTTGCAGGTTTTTGGGACAACCGTTTATTCAGAAATGATTCAGTGAATTTGTAATTAATCTTGCTGATTTTGGTTTAGTTTTGGGTTTGGACCTATTTATAATCAATTTTATTGAGGTATGACTTATACAATAATAGTCTAACTGTACATTTAAATAAGTTTGATAAATGTGTACATCCATGTAACCACCACTCCAAGGTATTTGCATCATTCCAAAAAGTTCCCTTGGCCTCCATCCTAGTCAGTCCCCTCCAATCCCCATCCCTAAGCACCCACTGATTCGCTCTAGATAAAATTTGTCTTTTCTAGAGTTTTTATGTAGATATGTAGACTACATAAAAAGTCTTACGTAGACTAAAGTTTGTCTTTTCTGGAGTTTTTATGTAAATGGACCAATACAGTAGATACTCCCAATCTCTCTTTCTCTCCAGCCCTAGACTTCATAGAGCTACTGTCTACTTTCTGTTCATATAGATATAGATTTGCTGTGGTATGTACTCTTGTGTCTGCTTCCTCAGCATAATGGTTTTGAGGTTAATCCATATTGTATCAGTACTGCATTCCTTTTGCTCATTAATAGTCCTTTGGGGCCGGGCGCGGTGGCTCATGCCTGTAATCCCAGCACTTTGGGAGGCCGAGGCGGGCGGATCACAAGGTCAGGAGATCGAGACCACGGTGAAACCCCGTCTCTACTAAAAATACAAAAAACTAGCCGGGCGCGGTTGTGGGCACCTGTAGTCCCAGCTACTCGGGAGGCTGAGCCAGGAGAATGGCGGGAACCCGGGAGGCGGAGCTTGCAGTGAGCTGAGATCGCGCCACTGCACTCCAGCCTGGGCGACAGAGCGAGACTCCGTCTCAAAAAAAAAAAAAAAAAAAGAAAAAAAAAATAGTCCTTTGGATGAATGACTACAATTTGTTTATCCATTTGCTTGTATATTTCCATACAAGTCTTTGGGTGGACCTGTGTTTTTATCTGGGATAAATAGTGAAATTGCTGTATTGTATGGTAACTCTGTAAGAAACTCGAAAACAGTTTCCAAGAGGTTCCATTTTACATTCCCTCCAGCAGTGTCTGAGAGTTCCACTTGCTCTGTATCCATGAGTATTGTCCATCTTTTAAATTGTGGCCATTCTTACTTGTGTGACATACTGTCTGTTTGTGGTTTTAATTTGTGTCTCCTTGATTACTGATGACATTGAGCATCTTTTCAGATCCTTATTGGCCTTTCATATATATCTTTTATAAAGGGAAAATCTTCTGCCCATTTTTCATTGAGTTGTCTTGTTACTGACTTGTAAGAGTTCTTCATATATTCTAGTTAGAAGTCCTTCGTTGGATATATATTTGAATAGTTTCTCCAAATTTATGGCTTATCTGTTTATTTTCTTAATACTATTTTGAGGAACAGAGCTCCATCTTGTTGAAGTCCAGCTTCTTATGCTTATCCTTTTTGTGTCCTAAGAAATCTTTGCCTAATCAAGATCATGGATATTTTCTCCTGTTTTATTCTAGACAATTTGTAGTTTTAATTTTTATCTTTCAGCCTATAATCAGTCAATCTTTGTGTATGGTATGAGGTAGGGTTCAGGGTTTTTTTTGCATATGGATTTACAGTTGTTTTAGTATCATTTGTTGAAAGTATCCCTTCTTTTTGGTTGTGTGGGTCCAGGAGCTGGAGGAAGACAGGGAGGAAATTTGTGGGTGTGGTGGATATATTCAGTATTTTCACTGTGATACTTTCACATGGGTGGGTACAAAAAGCAGAACTCATCAAATTGCCTTTTTTTTTTTCTTTTTCTCTGTGGCCCAGGCTGGAGTGCAATCTCAGCTCACTGCAATCTCCGCCTCCCAGGTTCAAGCAATTCTTGTGCCTCAGCCTCCCAAGTAGCTGGGATTACAGATACCCGCCACCAAGCCTGGCTCATTTTTGTATTTTTAGTAGATACAGGATTTTACCATGTTGGTCAGGCTGTCTCGAACTCTCGAACTCAGGTGATCCGCCCACCTCAGCCTCCCAAAGTGTTGGGATTATAGGCATGAGCCACTGCGCCCAGCCCAAATTGTCTTTTAAATATGTGTGGTGTATTGTACATTGATTATAACTCAATAAAGCTCTTCTAAAAAGATACAAAATAAACATTTATACTTGTGTCAACAAATTCAATTCTCTTTTGACCCTGATTACGAAATTTATGATTTGACCCATTCTGGGCAAGCAAGTCAAACTAAATTATTGACATTCTGTTTTTTCTTGGGTTCATTTCCAATATGCTATTTTGTTTATGTATTTATAGACAAAGTCTCGCTCTGTCACCCAGGATGGAGTGCTGTGGTGCGATCTCAGCTCACTGCTACCTCCACCTCCATGATTCAAAGTGATTCTCCTGCCTCAGCCTCCCGAGCAGCTGGGATTACAGATGTGCATCACCATGCCTGGCTAATTTTTGTATTTTTTTTTTTTTTTTTTTTTTGAGACAGAGTCTCGCTCTGTCACCCAGGCTGGAGTGCAGTGGCCGGATCTCAGCTCACTGCAAGCTCCGCCTCCCAGGTTTACGCCATTCTCCTGCCTCGGCCTTCCGAGTAGCTGGGACTACAGGCGCCCGCCACCTCGCCTGGCTAGTTTTTTGTATTTTTTTTTAGTAGAGACGGGGTTTCACCGTGTTAGCCAGGATGGTCTCGATCTCCTGACCTCGTGATCCGCCCGTCTCAGCCTCCCAAAGTGCTGAGATTACAGGCTTGAGCCATCGCGCCCGGCCTAATTTTTGTATTTTTAACAGAGACCTGGTTTTGCCATGTTGGCCAACCTGGTCTCGAACTCCTGACCTCAAGTGATCTGCCTGCCTTGGCCTTCCAAAGTGCTGGGATTACAGCCGTGAGCCACCGTGCCCGGCTCCATATGCTGCCTTAGTCTAAACTCTTCTCAATGTCGTGAAGAAAAAATGTCCATCCTGAATCTTTTTTTTTTTTTGAAACAGGGTCTCACTCTGTCGCCCAGCCTAGAGTGCAGTGGCACGATATGACTCACTGCAGCCTCAAACACCCAGACTCAAGCTGTCCTTCCACCTCAGCCTCCTGAGTATCTGGGATCACAGTTATGCACCACCATACGCAGCTAATTTTTTAAATTTACTTTTTGCAGAAATAGGGTTTACCTATGTGCTCAGGCTGGTCTCAAACTCCTGGGCTCAAGTGATCTGCCCACCTTGTCCTCCCAAAGTGTTGGGATTACAGACATGAGCCATCACGTCCGGCCCTGAATCTTCTTCTTCTTTTTTTTTTTTTTTTTTTAAGAGACTCTCACTATATTGTCCAGGTTGGCCTCCCAACTCTTGAGCACAAGCGATCCTCGCACCTGTCTTCCAACTAGCTGGGACTACAGGCACGCTCCCCCACACCCAGCTGTCCTGAATCTTAGTCTAAGAGCAAGCTGCAAATTAGAGATGCCCTAGGATTTTTCACATATCAAGAGCCAGTGACCAACCAGGCATGGGAACAGAGAATCCAAGAGTTAGCAGGAATCTCACAGACTACTGAATCAAACTCAAGATTTATTTATAGGGAGGAAAAAAGGTCCAGAGAAGTCAACTAGATTGTCCTAAATCACACAGCAAGTTATTAACAGAACCAAAACTCAACCCTAGGTGTCCTCACCTCCATCCTAGTGCTTTTTTTTAATACCCTGTCTGTGTTGGACAAATGACATGGCACCAGCATATTATCCAAATAAGTAATTTGGAGCTGGGCACAGAGGCTTACATCTGTAATTCCAGCTTTTGGGGAGACCAAGGCAGGAGGATTGCTCGAGCCCAGGATTTCAAGACCAGCCGGGGCAATATAGTGAGAACTTGTCTACAAAAAATTTTAAAATTAGCTGGTGATGCCTGTCTGAGGTCCCAGCTACTAGGGAGGCTGAGGCTGAGGATCATTTGAACCCAGGAGGCGTATGTTGCAGTGAGCCCAGATTGCACCCCTGTACTCAAGCCTGGGCAACAGAGCGAGACCCTGTCTCTCAGAAATAATAAATTTGGTTATAACGAGAAAGAGCAATCAATATAGAAAAAGCAGGACAATTTAAGTAAATGTGGAAAAAATCAGAAAGATGAAAATATTAATGGGGCAAACTTGCCAATTAGAGGAGAATGTGAAATTTGAGTTTAAAAGGAAAACAACTTCTAGGCCAGGCACAGTGGTTCATGCCTATAATCCCGGTGCTTTGGGAGGTCAAAGCAGGAGGGTCACTTCAGGCCAGGAATTCAAGACCTACACAGGCAACATAGCAATACCTTGTCTCAAAAAAAAAAAAAAAAAAAAAACACACACACAAAAAAAACATTAGCTAGGTATGGTGGCACATGCCTGTATTCCTAGCTACTGGGGAGGCTGAGGCAGGAACATCGCTTGAACCCAGGAGTTCAAGGTTACAGTGAGGTATGATTGTGCCACTGCACTCTAGCCTGAGTGACAGAGCAAGATCCTATCTCTTAAAAAAAAAACTACCATCTATGCTTTTTATAATATTAACTGAACAGGTTGAAATCAGAGAGTTCAAAAAAAAAGATTAGACAAACACTAACCAAAGGAAAGCTTATGTAGCTATATTATGACAAAAAGAATAGGCGTGGTGGCTCACGCCTGTAATCCCAACACTTTGGGAGGCCAACATGGGAAGATCACTTGAGCCCAGGAGTTCGAGACCAGCCTAGGCAGCGCAGTGAAACTCCATCTCTACAAAAAATACAAACATTAGCCGAGACTGGTGGCACACGCCTGTGGTCCCAGTTACTCGGGAGGCTGAGGTGGAAGGATGGCTTCAGCCTGGGAGATCGAGGCTGCAGTGAGCCATGATTACGTCACCACATTCAGCCTGGGTAACAACGTGAGACCCTATCTCAAAATAAATAAACTTGAAGACAAATCCATCATTAGGAATAGAGTCATTATATAATTATAAAAAGTTCAATTAACCAAGAAGACAGAACTTTTAAGATACATAGGCAGTTAATAAGATAATCAGAAAATAAAGCTAAAATGGATAAACCTTTGTGGCAGGCAAATGCTACCACAGTGGGAGATTGCAACACCTCTCAATTCTTGATAGGTCAAGCAAACAAAAAAAATCAACAAGTAGATTTGAACACTCCCGTTTAGACTGCTCTAATGGACATATATTGAATTCTGCATTCACCAATTAGAAGATACCCTCTTAGGCACACACGAAACATTTACCAAAATTAATTACATGCAGGCCATAAAGACTCCATGCATTTCAGAAAATAAGACCACATTCTCTGAGTACATCACAAGTTACATGACAATAACAGATAAATTTTAAGTCTACATATTTGCTGAGAGTAGTGGTTAAAAACAAATATTCTGGGCTGGGCACGGTGGCTCACACCTGTAATCCCCAGCACTTTGGGAGGCCAAGCCAGGCAGATCACTTGAGGTCAGGAGTTTGAGACCAGCCTGGCCAACATGGCGAAACCCTATCTCTACTAAAAATACAAAAATCAGCTGGGCGTGGTGGTGCATGTCTGTAATCCCAGCTATTCAGGAGGCTGAGGCACGAGAATCACTTGATCCAGGGTAGAGGATGCAGTGAGCCAAGATCACACCACTGCACTCCAGCCTGGATGACAGAGCAAGACCCTGTCTCAAAAAAAAAAAAAAAATATTCTGGAGCATGAGTTCAAATCCTACTCTTACATAATTACTAGGCATAAAGTCTCAGACAGATTTCTTAACCTGTGCCTTACCACATGCAAAATGAGACTAATAATAGTATCTTCTGATGGTGGTCATTCATGTTCAGCAGGGATTTTAATAAGCCACTTTTTAGCTACATGGTAGGATTGTGCTTGCTGGCTCCCTTGCAGTTGAGACGGTGGGTTCGTAGGATTCGCTCTGGCCAACTAGTGAGTGAGAGTTGTGTTTGGAAGTGGTGCATGCTACTTTTTGGCTGGAGCACTTAGTCACCTCTTTGAGACCCTCCAGAGCCCTCTTTTCCCACGAACAGAAGCCAGCAGCATTTGAGACAGTGGCTGCTCTGTCAGCCTGGATCCCTAAGTGACAAAAAGTAGCAAAGCTCCTTTTTTGTCACTCCCTCACCACATTAATGAAGGTCTGGAGTAAAAGGAAGAAAACAAACTTTGTTTTTTTACACCA
Source organism: Macaca fascicularis (assembly GCF_037993035.2). NCBI lineage: Eukaryota > Metazoa > Chordata > Mammalia > Primates > Cercopithecidae > Macaca > Macaca fascicularis. Next base: position 175,294,303 of record NC_088380.1, on the reverse strand, counting down.
CAGATTTAGGGGTTTGTTACCCCAACATAACCTGGCCTCTTCCAACCGATACAGAAGTTGACACCAGAGATGGAGTGCCACTGAAGAACAGAAACCTAAACCATGTGGTATTGGATTAGAGGCTGGCAGCAGGTGGCAAAGAAGGTGCTATCAGAGGCTAGAAGGATGCTGTTCGTTTAGGAAGAGGTGACCCTGATGCCATGATACCTTGGAAGGTAGGTCATGAACCAATGAATCTGTGGCTTCAAGAGAAGCTGGCAAACATTGTTAGTAGCTGGTATTGGCAGCTTTGTTTCCATTTGATGATTTACTCCAAGAAAGAGGTAGGTTCAGGAAAGGAATGGCCGGTTTGCAAGCAAAAATGAAGGGAGAGAGGGATAAGGTGTTATGTAAGGAAGTGATTATAATGATGGACCATGAAATCTCAGCCAGGCGAGGAGGGAAATGAGGACAATGCGAATTAATTGAACAGACGGTGAAAAGATGGTGATTGGTGGATCGAAGTCCTCATGGGTTAAGTGACTGTTGGATTTGGGGTTCCTAGAGGTAGTGAGGTGGAAAGATAAGTGGGAAGGAAGGAGGTTTGGGTGGGAGAAGATTAAAATTAAAATCACACGAAGAGGTAAGAAAGACAGTGTTTTCCATCAAAACTACTTCGGGTTCTTCCTCAGTTCTTGTCCAATGTTTCTGGAAGCCTTCCTGTGTGGCCCAGATTTAAAAAAAAACAAAAACAAAAAAAACCCTGCCAAACACACTGGCTGTTACAAGCAGCTAGAATTCTTGCATTGTGTTTGGGGCACCTGAGTTCTCCAGGCAGGGAGCAGAGGCTCGCCTGGAGGCAGTGGGATGGGAAGGATCTAATGAACGGTGGGTCCCAAGCAGTAGACAGGCGGCTTGGTGGTCACCAGGGGATGGAAGAGGCAAACATGAGAAATAAGTGAAAAGTGCAAAGGCAAGATTTAGAGAGAAGTTCATAAAATGCTTTTGCTCAAGAGACCAAAAAACCAACTTCAGTACTGGGCGCCTGTACTTACAATCTATAGAAGGTAAACCCTCAGGGCTCCGGCTCCTGGCCAGCACCTGTGTGTGATGTTTTTAGGCTGGACCAGCACCTGTGTGTGATGTTTTTAGGCTGGACCAGCACCTATGTGTGATGTTTTCCCTGGCAGCCCTCAGGAGGACCCTGGTGCACTGCCGTCTCCGCAGGGAGTTGCGGTCAAGGACTCAGTCCCCTCCCCTGCTCACGTTCTGCGTCTTCGTTTCTGGGTCCCACTATCTGAGGCCTTGGGCAGAGGCCATCAAGAGGGCAAAAGCCTGAAGACGCTGTTCCCCACTAACTCGGTACTTCTCTGCTCCTACCCCTTCCTCCTCACCCTCCTCACCTCCGGGCCCAAGAAACTGCCAGTCTTTTGCTGGGGGCTTCTTCAATAGAGACAATTCTGACTGCGCTGATCAACTTGGCCCTTGCCAGGTGTGCCGTTTCATGGGGGAAATGGAACGGGCAATCGGTGCTTTCTCTATTTCAGTCTCTTGCTTGTACTATCACAGTGACTGCAGACTTAACGCTTGCATTTTGAGCTCCTGGCTTTATTGGCTCCTCCGACGCCCGTCAGCTCAGCTCTCTCCCTCACAAACATCCTCAGCATGCGGTGTGCAGCCCAGTGACCAAAGAGCAGGAGTAGCAAGAACTTTGTTTTCAGGCCCTGACTTCAATCATTCGCCTTGTTGGAATCTCAGGGAGCATCCTCTGTTGTCAAAGAGGCCCCAGGTACCAGCAGGCATGGCAGAATTGCTCAGCCGTTGTCTTTCAGTTATTCAAAATACCATCCTAAATCTGCCTTTCCCAGCCGATGACAAAAATGATACAGCATTTTAAATAGTGGGCTTCAGTCCTGGCCCTACCTTAGAATCACGTGGGGAGGTTATGGTTATATTAAAAAAATACCAATGCCAGGCCTTTCCCTAGAGCATCTGATTTTCATGTTGCTGACTTAGACCAGAGATGCAATTCTGCTCCAGAAATCTCAGCTCTCTCACTCTCCAGCTACACTACCTTGACTGACTGACATGACCTTTCTGAGCCTCAGTTTCCTCATCGGTGATACGGGGTGATAACACTTGCCTCCTGGGGTGCTGTGTGTGCGGATTCAGTGAAAGAAGGTGCATGGAAGCACCCTGCATGCAATGTCTTCATCAGAATACTCACCAAGAGCTGTAATGTCAGAAGGAGCTTCCTGTGAGTCAACGGGCCTGGAAGGACTCCTGGGAAGTGGTAGACTTTGCCTCTTCATAGAGGAATGCTGAGATTGGATGGGTGGACAGGCAAAGGGGACACTCTTAGTCATTGGCAACTGCACTTTTTTTTTTCTTTTTTTCTTTTGAGACAGAGTCTCACTCTGTAGCCCAAGCTGGAGTGCAGTGGTGTGATCGTGGCTCGCTGCAACCTCCGCCTCCCAGGCTTAAGCGATTCTCATGCCTCAGCCTCCTGAGTAGCTGGGACTACAGGCACATGCCACCATGCCCAGCTAATTTTTTGTATTTTAGTAGAGACGGGGTTTTGCCATGTTGCCCAGGGTGGTCTTGAACTCCTGAGGTCAGGCAATCTGCCCGCCTCTCTCTCCCAAAGTGCTGGGAACACAGGCATGAGCCATCATGCCCTGCCTCCTGCACTTTATAAGACTGCACTCTGGCCGGGCGCAGTGGCTCATGCCTGTAATCCCAGCACTTTGGGAGGCCCAGGCGGGCAGATCACCTGAGGTCGGGAGTTCGAGACCAGCCTGACCAACATGGAGAAACGCCGTCTCTGCTAAAAATACAAAATTAGCCGGGCGTGGTGGCACATGCCTGTAATCCCAGCAACTAGGGAGGTTGAGGCAGGAGAATCTCTTGAACATGGGAGGCGGAGGTTGTGGTGAGCCGAGATCACGCCATTGCACTCCAGCTGGGGCAACAAGAGTGAAACTCCGTCTCAAAAAAAAAAAAAAAAAAAAAGACTGCATTCTGGCCTTCCTCTGTCTGTTCCTTATCCTGTGAGGCAAGGAGTCCATAGGGACCAAGTGCCATGCCCCCCAGAAGCCACGTCTCCGACCTTCTGGATTATGCATCAGGCACTCAGAGCTCTGCCTGAACAATGCGAGCCCTATTCCAGTCCTCCTCCCCAGGCCGGTCCCCCGAGAGACCCTGCTCCCAGTTTGCAACTCTAGTTCCAATAAGTGGTTTCAAGAAGGCTGTTTGAAGGGCCTGGGGACAGATCTTGGACTGGAGGACTGAGTATCTACAGCAGTGTACATGAGGCCCTTCCAGGGCCGGGAACCAGGAGTGGGAAGAGGAAGGGGAAGCCACGGGCCAGGGTCCTTACGGATGCTCTTGCTCCACGCCACGCAAATGCTCGGTGCAGCTCTGACACCGGTGTTCATTTTGCAGCAGTTCATCAAGTGGAATGTTAGTGTCGGCACTTTCAGGAATGTTTGTTTTGTTATTAATTTAAAAATCATGAGGCCGGGCGCCGTGGCTCATGTCTGTAATCCCAGCAGTTTCGAAGGCTGAGGTGGGTGGATCTCTTGAGGTCAGCAGTTCGTGACCAGCCTGGCCAACATGGTGAAACCCTGTCTTTACTAAAAAAATACAAAAATTAGTTGGGTATGGTGGCGGGTGTTTACTGTAATCCCAGCTACTCGGGAGGCTGAGGCAGGAGAATCACTTGAACCTGGGAGGAGGAGGTTGCAGTGAACTGAGATTGTGCCACTGCACTCCAGCCTGGGTGACAGAGCGAAACTCCTGTCTCAAAAAAAAAAAAAAAAAAAGTCATACTTCTAAAGATCAAAGAAATACTGAGCTTTCTGCCTGGGACATAAGTGCTTGATACATGTTAGAGTAGCAGTATCCAGATGCAGTGCTCACCATAGCTCAGATGGGCCAGAACATCTTGCTTAATGCAACGTTGGCAGGGGAAAGCGCTAACTAATGGAACGTGGTTTCTTCCCATTTAAAACTGCCTTTTTTGGATAAAGGTTCATTCCCTCAGGTCTTCTCCTGCCCCATTCTTCTTCCCTTCACCTCAGGAGGCGTCTGAGCGAGGGAGAAGCTGGCAGACATCATGGTGCTGGTGGGTGGGGTGGGAGTTCTGTTCCGCCTGTTCTCTGAGGCTCCCACCGATGCCGTGGGCACATGGCCCCTCTTGCCTGGCCTTTGAGCACCAGCCTCCACCCTTGCTGCCTCTGCTGTTGAGGTGACTGCCGCTGGGCACTCACTGATGCTTGATTTGAGTCCTCTCCTGTGGCCCAGGATGGAGCCGCTGACTCTGAAACTCAGTGGCAAGCTCCCCGCAGCTCCCAGCACAGGGCAGTCCCCTCAGAAGACTTGCTAAGTGTGCTCCCCCACTCCAAGGCAACCCCTGGCATTTATGTAAACTTGTATTTATGTATGTATTTATTTATTTTTAAGACAGTGTCTCACTCTGTTGCCCAGGCTGGAGCACAGTGGTGTGATCCCAGCTCACTGCAACCTCCACTTTCCTGGGTTCAAGTGATTCTCCTGCCTTAGCCTCCCAAGTAACTGGGACTACAGGTGCATGCCACCACCCCAAGCTAATTTTTGTTTTTGTAGAGACGGGGTTTCACTATGTTGTCCAGGCTGGTCTTGAACTACTGAACTGAAGCCATCTGAAGCCCACCTCAGCCTCCCTAAGTGCTGGGATTACAAGCCTGAGCCACTGCGCTGGGCCCATTTTAAACTCTTAATTCTCAGCTACCTTATTATTCTCTATTGCCAATAAGAGGGGGAAAAAAAGAAAAAATGAAAAAACAGGCAGAGCGCTTAGTGCCAGGCTGTCGGCAGGTATTTTCACATTAAACATTGGGCTCCTCAGCCAAAACTCACAATCCAGTAAGACAGGCATTTTAGCTGAACATTCTCATCCAACCCTAGGGTTATGCACTGAATTGTGTCCCAGAAAATTCACAAATTGAAGCTCGAATCCCCAGTGTTACTATATTTTGGGATGGGGCCCTAAGGAGGTAATGAAGGTTGAAAGAGGTCCTGAGAGTAGGACCCTAATCCAACAGGATCGGTGTCCTTGTAAACGGGAAGAGAAGAGCTCTCTCTTTCTCTCTTTCTCGCCGTGTGTGTACAGAGGAAAGGCCACTAAGGACACAGCAAGAAGGAGGCCGATTACAAGCCAGGAAGAGAGTCCTCACCAGAAACTGAATTCTTCAGCACCTTGATACTGGACTTCTAGCCTCCCTCCAGAATAGTGAGAAAATGAGTATCTGTTGTTGAAGCCACCTAACATGTAGTATGTTGTTACAACAGCCTGAGAAGACTAATATACCTAGAGACCCAAATGTAAAGCCTTCTGGGAACCCAAGCTGATAGTCACTGAAGCATTCCTGGCTCTGAGCAGGTTTGTTACCTACGGTCACTGCTACTTCTAGGTTTCTTGGGACCCAGGGCCCACTGGAGTTATAGTCCCATTCTTTTTTGTTGTTGTTGTTTAGACAGTCTCACAGTGGCGTGATCTCGGCTCACTGGAACCTCCGCCTCCCAGATTCAAGCGATTCTCCTGCCTCAGCCTCCCGAGAAGCTGGGATTACAGGTGCCTGCCACCATGCCCAGCTATTTTTCATATTTTTAGTAGAGATGGGGTTTCGTATGTTGACCAGGCTGATCTCGATTCAAGTACTCAGTCAAGGTCTCAAGTGATCCACGCACCTTGGCCTCCCAAAGTGCTGGGATTACAGGCATGAGCCACTGTGCCCGGACTATAGTCCCATTCTTTTCCCTGCCTTCATCCTCTAAAACCAGGTTCCAGCTCCCCTGCTGTATTCCTGTATTTCTCCTGGTACTCACCATGTCATTCCATTGGCTCAGGAATTCATCTGCAATGCAGGGAAATTCTTCAGGAGATTGTTTTGTTGCCATTTTCCTCACAAATAATTCCCACTTTGAGAAGCTTCAGACATAACTGTAAATTTCACTTGGGGCAGGAGGGACAGGGAATGGGAGTGCTCATGCCAAGGAAAGAGGTCGTGTTTCCCCTGCTTCATCCCCCAACCTTGGGGGATAAACCTTTAAGGAGGAATCAAGAGCTCCTTTATGGAGCCCATCTGGCTCTGAGGAGGAGCTGGGTCCTGGGCCTCAGCTGCTGCAGAGCCCCTCCTTCCCCTAGTGAGCAAACAGTTCCTGTTCCCAGGGAGTCCACCTCAGCCTCAGGGCTTCATCCCAGCAACTAATAAATTAGCCTAGGATTGGAGAGAGGGCCTTTCTTTTCTTTTCTTTCTTTCTTTTTTTTTTTTTTAGACGGAGTCTCGCTCTGTCGCCCAGGCTGGAGTGCGGCGGCGCAATCTTGGCTCACTGCAAAGCTTGCCCTCCTGGGTTCACGCCATTCCCTTGCCTCAGCCTCCCAAGTAGCTGGGACTACAGGCGCCCGCCACTGCGACCGGCTAATTTTTTTGTATTTGAAGCAGAGAGAGCTTTTCAAGGCAACAGAACCAGCATAGACTTCAGTGAAAACGACATAGATTTTGGAGTCAGATTAACAAGGCTGTGATTTTTGGCTGTGAGCCTTTCTGGGGGATCTTAAACCAGGCACTGTCATCTCTGAACTGCAGTGTTCTCATATGCCAAATAGGAAAAGTGATCCTGGCTTTGCAGGGTTGTAATGAAGATTTCCATTGTTTATGGAAATAGACATGTACCTCATTCACTCTCTTCTTCCTGAGTCAGTCTTGCTAATACATCTGAACTGTAATTCCCTTTCTGAATTTTGGGATGGGGTAGGATGGGGGGAATGGTGAAAGAGTGGTAGCCTTTTAAAAAATCCGATTTGGACCAGGCACCATAGCTCACACCTCTAATCCCATTGTGGGAGTCTGAGGCAGGAGGATTTCTTGAAGCAAAGAGTTCAAGACCAGCCTTGGCAACAAAGCGAGACTGTTCCTACAAAAAAAAAAAAAATTATTTTAATTAGCCAGGTGTGGTAGGCTGAGGCAGGAAGATCACTTAAGCCCAGGAGTTCAAGGCTGCAGTGAGCCATGATTGTGCCACTGTATTCCAGGCTTGGTGACAGAGCAAGACCTGTCTCAAATAAAATAAATAAAATAAAAAGTCTGATTTATCCTTTGTTGTTCAAGAAGTATGCTCTCAGAAAAAGCAGACTAACCATGATTGCTGCCCAAGCACATGTTTAGAAAGGCAAATCCACCCTCCAAATGATACATTAGTGCGCAATCATTCAAAGACTAAATGTTGGTGACTTTGGCAGTGGGGATTTTTTTGAGTGTATGCATGCATGAATGAATGAAAGGCCTTCCTAAGGTCTGGCTTGGAGGCATTTACTGGGCCTTGGGGGCATTCTCAGCTCTCCTTGGATTACCCACTCTCCCTTCCCTTTGGGGCGCTTTGGAGAGAGACTGCAAGGTACTGAGACCAGCATCTTGGGAACTGCAGGACATGCCTTGCAAAGACAGATACTTTCTGGGAGTCATTTTTCTGCCTGTTCTGCAGACACTTGGTGATGCCACTTGGGGTATGTTATGCCCTGCAGTGGAGACAGTCTGCTAGCTAGACCTACATCCTGCCCCCCTACCTTATTTTGCTATTGTGAAACCAAAGGGCTAGCCCAGTGGGGGACAGGGGGGAGCAAAAGAACACAATAAGGTCACAGGGCCCTGCTCTAAGTGTGTCCCTGTGTGCATGCCATAGGGGTTGGGGGCCAGAGACAAGATCCCCCTGGTGCTGAGGAAACAGCAATGGATTTAGAGCCCTGAAGACTGGCATTTCAGTCCTACCTCCTTACTGGCTATGTAAGTTTGAGCAACTAGTTTACCTTCAGAAGCCCTGTTGCTTCACATGTAATACACAAGTGCTAACAAAGCCATCTCAGGGCTGGTGTGAGGAATAAATTTAACATTTATTTATTATTCACTTTAACCGTGAATGCAAAAGGGCTTAGTTGAAGAGTAAAGTAATAAAAACTTATTGTGGTTGACTTTGGCTGTGAGTCAGATGATTGGTGTGTTTGACTACATTATTGTCCATCAATATTCAGTGTCCTTCCCCGGAGTCAGGCTTGGTCATGTGACTTGGCCAAATGTGAGCAGAAGTGCCCCATCAGTTCCAAGGGGAAGTTTAAAAGCTTTTATTAGCAGTTCCCCAGCTCTCTTTCCTTTGCCCTAGGGATGGAGGGAGCATGTGTGAAAATGGGGCCCTGGGGAGTTGGGGACCGGAGTGATGAGAATGAGCACAGCTCCCAGGCTACTGCGTGATGGGCCCCTTACACCAGCTGGTTTAGGCCACTGGGATTTGGGGGTTGTTACTGCAGCAAAACCTAGCCTGGCATCACCATACAGATAGGTGCCGTTTCTTTATGCAGTTTAATAGAAAAAACAAAACAAAACAAAACACGCACAAAGAAAACACATAGAAAATAATAGCAAACACAACACAGGCTTGGGGAGATGGCAGGCGAGCCTGAGCTGGGTGCTACTTGGTGCTGCTCTTTGGAAGAGGCCGGTAGACCCCGACCACCACAGCGTGGTCCCTCTCATAGGGCTCCAGGGTCAGCTGCTCTTGGGGCTTCAAGTTCTCCTGCTGCAACTTCCTCACCTCAGAAGCAAACACAGCCTCGGCAGATGCGGTGGAGTCGATGCAGTTGGCCTTGATGGAGATGAGAAAGTGGCCCCCGTTGCGCAGGAAGGTGTGGGCGTTCAGGGCCACGATGCGGGACTGGTCGGGCTGGGCCACGTCGGCGAAGATCACGTCCACCATCCCGATGAGCATGCGGTACTTGAGCGGGTGCCGCGCGTCCTCCAGGACAGGGATGATGTTGGTGCGCTTCTTGGCCACGTTGACCAGATCGCGGCCGGCGCGGTGGGAGAACTCGACGGCGTAGACCAGGCCGTCTGGGCCAATGATGTCGGAGACGTGGGAGACAGTGGTGCCCGACGCGGCGCCTAGGTACAGCACCTTGGACTTGGGCTTGATGTGGATCTGGTCCACCCCGCCCAGGATGGCCGCGGCCAGCTTGGAGCGGAATGGGTTCCACGTGCGGTACTCCTGCTTCACGCCGCCCTCGGTCACTGTGACGCGCCTCTCGCCGTACACCGACTGGCCCGGCACCATGTTCAGCGTGACCAGCGCGTCCTCCGCCCCGCGGTAGATGAAGACGCCTTCGTGCCGGTGCGGCTCCACCGACACCACCATGGCGCCCTTCCTGCGACGGCTCTTGCTCTTGGCCACCCCGCCCCGCCGCTGTCCGCCGCCGCCGCCGCGATCCTTGTCGTCTCCGCCGCCTCGCCCCCGGCCCCGGCCGCCCCCGCCGAAGCCGCGCGCCCGTGCCCCGAACCCGCCCTTGCCCCCCGGGCCGCCGCCGTCGCCCCCGCCGCCCTTGCCCGCGCCGCCGCCGCCGCCTCGGCCCCCGCCCCAGCCGCCCCAGCCGCCGCCCCCGCGGCCGCCCCCACCGCCCCCGCGCGAGCTCGCCGCCGACTTCATGGCGCGCCCCGGGGCGGGTGCCGCGGGTTACCGGTGACTCGGGGCGGGTGTCAGGGGGCTCCGGTGGCTCTGGGTGGTCGTCCCGGCGGCTGTCCGCGGGGTTAGCGAAGGCGGGCGGCGGGCGGCGGGGGCGGGACCGGCTCTACCGCAGTCCCCGCATCCCGGAGCCGCCCCTTGACGCAGCGGCTGTGGCGCGATTGCATCACACCCGTCCCCGCGACCCTGCGGCCCGGAAGCCCCGCTTCCCAGCCTGCGTGGAGACGCAGCCTGCTCCTCTTCGCTCACCCTGCCCCTTCCCCATCTCCCGCCTTCCCCAGGGACCCTTGGCACCTCCCTGGGCCACAGGGACGGGGGCGTCTCTGCGGCAGGACAGGGGGAGGTAAGCATCAGCGTAGGTCCTGGCTGTGCCACCAGTTCTAGGAATATTGATCAGCAAGTAAGTGTTGATTCTTCAGTGTGAATGGGGATGTACAGAGAGCCAAAATGTCACGTTCATCCTCGAAGTCCAGTCTATGCTTCAAAATCACACTCAGTCTGCAGCATTTTCTGGAGGAAAAAGAGAGAGAGAAAGAAAGAGAAAGAAAGAAAAGAAAGAGAGAGAGAGAGACAAGAAAGAGAAAGAGATAGAAAAGAATAATTGGGCAGCAATAAGGGCAGCAACAAAGAGAGGAAAAGAAAAGAACAAAAGGAAAATAAAAGAATAACTGGGCACCACCAGTGGCCCTAAGGCCGCAACGCAGAAGCGTTAGCGTTTGGTCAGCACCAGGGACAGCGACAGCAGTTGGGGCCGTCTACTGCTGGGGGCTTTGGGGCCCACACAAGAGCTGGGAAAAGCAGGATAGGTGGTAAAACAACTGGCCAGCCTCCCGTTAGTTGAAGTAAGTGTCTACTCCAGAGAGAGAGAGAGAACGCGCACTTGAATTGCTGAGCATGTATCGAACACCTGGTATGTGCAGTATGACTTTCGTTCCATCCTGGACCACAGCTCTTCCTGTCTCATACTCATGGACGGCAATGCCAAGTCTGGTTTTCCCTGAGAACTGGAGTGTCTCCTTAATGGGGACCAGAATTTTATACACTGGAATGTGAACAAGAAATCAGTGAGTGAAGTGTATGATTCCTGATACTCTACTCAGAGGTTTCCACTTCTGCTGTAAGTCGAATATTTCCAAAATGATGAACTACACTTGGTGTCTGTGAGGGTTAATTTTGTCAACTTTACTGGGCTATGGGGTGCCCAGATATTTGGTCAAATAGTATTCTGAGTGTTTCTGTGAGGGTGTTTTTACATGAGATTAACATTTAAATTGGTATATTGAATAAAGCTGATTGCCGTTTAGGATGTGGGTGGGCCTCATCTAATCAGTTGAAGGCAGAAATAAAATAAAATCCTTCCCCAAGGAAGAGAGAATTCTCCTGCCCAATGGCCTTTCGACTGGCACATCAGCTCTTTCTGCCTGACAACCTTTAGACCAGGACGTTGGCCCTGCAGATTTTGGACTTGCTGGTCTCCATAATCACATGAACCAATATATGTCTCATATATACACACACACATATATATATCCTACAGGTCTGTGTCTTTGGAGAACCTTGAATAATAGAGATCCTGAGACAAAGACTTGAGTCCAAGTGGTTTGTGAGTTGATCCCAGGAAGCACATGTGGGGTGGGGGTGCAAAAACGAGATAGAATAAAGATAGAAAGGTTAAGAAAGAACTGGGCACAGTGCCTCACACCTGTAATCCCAGCACTTTGGGGGGCCAAGGTGGGAGGATTGATTGAGCCCACGAGTTCAAGACCAGCCCTGGCAAGATAGCAAGACCCTGTTTCTACAAAAATAAAAGAAACTTAGCCAGGTGTCATGGTGTGTACCTGTAGTCCCAGCTACTGAGGAGGCTGAGCTGGAGGGCTCGCTTGAGCCTGGGAGATCAAGGCTGCAGTGAGCTGTCCTCATACCACTACACTCCAGCTTAGGTGACAGAGCGGGACCCTGTCTCAAAAAAAAAAAAAAAAAAAAGAGGGTACATTAATGAGAAGATGACCACAGTGGAAAATGGGAGCTCAACTGCTCTGAGTACTCTCTGAGAAACTGTGTGGAAGGCATCTCAGAATTGTTCTGCTGCAGGTTGGAGGCTGGGGCATTAATCTACTGTCTTAATTTGTTTTATGTTTCTATACCTGAGACTGGGTAATTTATAAAGAAAAGGGCTTTATTTTTCTTTTTTTATTCTAAGACAGGGTCTCACTCTGTCACCCAGGCTGAGTGCAGTGGCACAATTATGGCTATTGCAGCCTTGATCTCCCAGCCTCAAGTAGTCCTCCCACCCCAGCCTCCTGAGTAGCTGGGACTACAGGTGTGTGCCACCACACCAAGCTAAATTTTTTATTTTTTATAGAAATGGGTTCTCACTATGTTGCCCAGGCTTGCCTCAAACTCCTGGACTCAAGCAGTCCTTCTGTTTCAGTCTCTTAAAGTGCTAGGATTACAGGTGTGAGCCAGAGTGGCCAGCCACGTTTCTTTCTATATAGGTATAAACCATCGTGCCTGACAATTTTTTTTTTACTTTTTGTAGAGATGCAACCTCATTATGTTGCCCAAGCTAGTTTCCAGCTCCTGGCCTCAAGCCATCCTCCTGCCTCAGCCTCCTGAGTTGCTGGAATTCTAGGCACAAGCCACCACACTTGGCACCAGGTATACTTTTGTTTACAATTGACTTGTTATTCCATAAGATGTGCCCCATAGTAATGATAATAATTACATCTGTGACTAGGCCTCAGTAGTAGACATGGGGTACATGAATCATTCCCATAGATTTAAAAAATGCATGAGAAATTTTGCTTATTTTCTCACACAACCATTCCAACAAACTGCCCAAGGAGTAACTAGCCATGATTGATGTGAAACCAGAGGTAATGCTCTATAACCCCATCCCCATTCTCATTATACTTTAAGCATCCATGCATGAAGAAACTTGTTTTCTCTAAGCCGTGGTCCACTTCCAAAGGTGACAGACTCTAGGGATCTGATCTCCACCCCAGTGACAGGTGCAGCTACATTTGCTCAAGAGGAGTTGGGCTATGACGCAGTAACACAGAACTCCAAAATCTCAATGTATTAATACAACTATGTTTATTTCTTATGTTTTATGTCCACTGAGAGTCAGTAGGAGGTTTGCACCACACAGCCACTAAAGAACTCAGGCCCCATCATCTTGTGGCTGCCACATGAGAAAAAAGAGGGCCTCCACTGTACCGCTGAAGAATAGAGTGCAGATGACTCACAACCTTTTTGTATGTTTAGTCAAGACTTTGACACAATCATATCTACTCACCACGGATTGCAGCCTTGATATCCCAGGCTCAAGCAATTCTCCCACCTCAGCCTCCTGGCTGATGACTGGCCAAAGTCAGTCACATGGCCTGCCTAGCTGAAAGGCAGCTGAGATATGTGGGTGCCATAATTGGGGAACAGTAAATGTTTTTACCTAGGTGTCTATTGCATAATGCCAGCTGGCACACCTGGATCAGTGTACCCAACACAAATACCTCAGGTGAAATTTACTGTTCAGCATGTATATATTTAAATGTACTCATCAAGACAAATTATAATACCTCCTTCCTAACACATGACTAAAACTCAGAATCATAGTCAACTCCCAATAATATATCTAATATAGCTGGTTAATTAATTAGAAAAAGAAAATCTTCTCCCTTTTTCTAGCCTCTGGACCTTGGAGAGTTGCTAAAATCCCTTATTTGGGATGTCATTATTGTTTGGCCATTACCTCTGCTGGGGGACACTTCATCTCTTGGTGGCTCAGACTCTCACTCCATTCCCCACTGTAGAACTAGTGGCTGCCATTCAGGAAATGCTCAAAAAGCTTAGCTGGGCTACTTTTGCAAAGGTCTTCTTTCCATAAGACACCTTAGAAATTCTCTGTAATTCTTCATTTTATGGAATAAGAATCTGAGATTTGGGCTGGGCGCAGTGACTCATGCCTGTAATCCTAGCACTTTGGGAGGCTGAGGTGGGTGGATCACTTGAGCTCAGGAGTTCGAGACCAACCTGGAAAATATAGACCCCATCTCAATATATAAAAAAATTTCTACAAATATCAAACTCCTACAATCTAAAATCCCCACAAAAATTACAGTGAGTCTAACTGTGCTCCCCTTCAATCCAGTACATTTTATTTTTTATAAACACCATGTATATGTATGTAATTAAATTGGTATGAAAATGCAAAGCAAGCCAAACAACAAAACAAAGCAAAAAAAATTGTTTTACTTTAGATGACCCCAGGTACTCTCATTAACCAGTGAAATTTCTATAATGCAACCAAGTATTTTTTTGATGTGTACAAATGTATGGGGTACATGAGAAGTTTTGTTACATGTATAATGCAGTGATCAAGTCAGGGTATTTAAAGTATCCATCACCAGAGTACAGTACATTTTTATTAAGTATCGTCACCCTACTCAGCTATCAAGCATTGAATTTGTTCCTTCTATCTTACTGTATGTTTGTACCTTTTTCTTTTTTTTTTTTTTTTTTTTTTGAGACAGAGTCTCCCTCTGTCACCCAGGCTGAAGCGCAGTGGCGTGATCTCAGTTCACTGCAACCTCCTCCTCCCAGGTTCAAGCGATTCTTGTGCCTCACGCTTCATGAGTAGCTGGGATTATAGGCACATGCTACCATGCCTGGTTTTTTTTTTTTTTTTTTGTATTTTCAGGAGAGATGGGGTTTCACCATGTTGGCCAGGCTGGTCTCGAACTCCTGACCTCAGGTGATCCACCCATCTCAGCCTCCCAAAGTGGTGGGATTACAGGTGTGAGTCACCTCGCCAGGCCTGTATGTTTGTACCTTTTAACCCACTTCTCTTCATCTTCCCTCCTGCCCCCATTCACCCTTCCCAGTCTCTTGTTAACTGTTTTTCCACTCTCTACCTCCATGTGATCAAATTTTTTAGCTCCCAGCCAGGCACGGTGACTCACAGCTGTAATCTCAGCAGTTTGGGAGCTGAGGCAGGTGATCACTTGAGCCCGAGAGTTCAAGACCAGCCTGGGCAACACGGCAAAACCCCATCTCTACCAAAAAATACAAAAATTAGCCAGGCATGGTGGCACATGCCTGTAGCCCCAGCTACTCAGGAGGCTGAGGTGGGAGGATCGCTTGAGCCCGGGAGGTGGAGGTGATGTGGTGTGATGATCACGCCACTGCACTCCAGCCTGGGCAACAGAACTAGACCGTTTCAAAAAAAAATTTTTTTTTAGCTCCCACATATAAGTGAGAACATGGGATATTTGTCTATTTGTGCCTGGCTCATTGCACTTAAGATAATTACCTCCATCGACTGAATATTATTTAGCCAATTTTCTAGAATATTAATCCTGGCCATTTTGGGCTGACATTGGCCAAGAAGCAAAGTCAAAAATGAGAAAATTAGCATAAAATTGTAGATGCATATTAACTTCTCTGTACCATTTATGCTCTAGTTTAAATCTGCTTTTAAAATTTATTTGAGGCCAGGCGCGGTGGCTCAAGCCTGTACTCCCAGCACTTTGGGAGGCCGAGACGGGCGGATCACGAGGTCAGCAGATTGAGACCATCCTGGCTAACACGGTGAAACCCCGTCTCTACTAAAAAATACAAAAAACTAGCCGGGCGAGGTGGCGGGCGCCTATAGTCCCAGCTACTCGGGAGGCTGAGGCAGGAGAATGGCGTGAACTCGGGAGGCGGAGCTTGCAGTGAGCTGAGATCCAGCCACTGCACTCCAGCCCGGGCGACGGAGCAAGACTCCGTCTCCAAAAAAAAAAAAAAAAAATTTTATTTGAGTAAGTGTGGGCCAGGTGCTGTGCAGTGGTTCACGCCTGTAATCTCAGCAGTTTGGGAGGCTGAGGTGGGCGCATCCCTTGAGGTCAGGAGTTCACGACCAGCCTGGCCAACGTGGTGAAACCCTGTCTCTACAAAAATACAAAAATTAGTCGGGCATGCTCACTTTGTCACCCAGGCTAGGGTGCAGTGGCATCATCACAGCTCACTGTGACCTTTGCCTCTCAGGCTCAAGTGATCCTCCCACCTTGGCCTCCAGAGTAGCTGGGACTACAGGCATCTTGAATAGATGTGGCAAGAGTGGACAACTTTGTTTCTAATCTATTGAGATGCTCATGTGGGGTATTTATTTCACTCTTCAGTTTATTAGTATGATGTATTACTGTGAACTTTTGTTTTTGAGACAGGGTCTCGCTTTGTTGCCCAGACTGGAGTACAGCAGCCCAGGCTCAGCTCACTGCAACCTCTGCCTCCCAGGTTCAAGCAATTCTCATGCCTCAGCCACCCAAATAGCTGGGATTACAGGTGCATGCCACCACATCCAGCTAATTTTTGCATTTTTTTGTAGACATGGGATTTCACCACATTGGCCAGGCTAGTCTCAAACTCCTGACTTCAATCAGTTCACCTGCCTCTGCTGCCCAGAGTGCTGGGATTACAGGCGTGAACCTCCATGCCAGCCTGTGATTTTATTTCATATGTTGAATCACCTTTACATTTCTCAGATAAATCCTACTTGGTCATGTGTATAGTGCTTTTAGTATTTTGCTGAATTCAGTTTGCTAGTAATGAGAGTTTTTTGTATCTATGTGATAACTGATCTGAAGTTTTCTTATTTTATGATGCTTTTGGTTTGAATATTGGGGTAGTAATATCCTTATAGAATGAGTTAAAAAGCAATCCTCCTTTTTTTGAAGAGTTTGAGAAGGATTGGTGTTAAATCTTCTTTAAAGATTTGATAGAATTCACCAGAAAAGCCATCTGGTCCTTGGCTTTTCTTTGTTGGAAATTTTTTGACTATTGATTCAATCTCTTTGCTACATAGGTCTATTCAGATTTTGAGACAGTTTAGATAATTTGTATGTTTCTAGGAATTTGTTCATTTAAATTGTCTAATTTTTTTTAGCATACAATTGTATTCTCTATTCTTTTTATTTTGTAAGGTCAATAGTAACCTCTCTACTCTCATGCCTGATTTTAATAATTTGAATCTTATCTTTTTCTTCTCAGTCTAGCTATAAAGGTTTGTCAATTTTGCTGATCTTAAGAAAATAACTTTTGGTTTAATTCATTTTCTCTATTGTTTTTCTATTCTCTAACTCATTCATGTCCACCATAATCTTTATCATTTTCTTTCTGCTTTCAACATGTTAAATAGGTATTTTTCATTTTAGTATAATATTTTAATTACCTTGTCATTTCTCTTACTATATATTTTGGATTTATTTTCTTGGTGGCTGCCCTGGGGGTTACAATTAACATCTTAATTTATAACAATCAAGTTCAGATTAATATCAACTTAATTTCAGTAGTATACAAAATCTTTACTCCTATATAGCAGTCTCCTATTCCCTTTTGTAGTTTTTGTCATAAATTACATCTTTATACACTGTATGTACATCAATATAGATTGTTTCAATTGTCCTTTTTATTTTTAAAAATTTTAATTTTTTAGAGATGAGGTCTCATTATGTTGCTCAGGCTGTAGTGCAGTGGTTATTCACAGAGGTGATCATAGCACACTACAGCCTCAAACTCCTAGACTCAAGCCATCTTCCCACCTCAGTTTCCCAAACAGCTGATACTACAGGGCATATGCCACCATACACATCTCCGCAGCTGCCTTTTAAGTAAGTTAAAAACAAGACATTACTGTTGATGTTTATACTTTTACATACTTGATTTTATAATCTTTTACACTTTTTAAATATACTTTGTACTATGTACTTGCCTTTACTGGTGTTGTGTGATTTTGTTAGTCTAGAGTCCTTACATATCAACATTTAGCATTTCTTGTAAGGATGGTCTTCTAGTGACAAACTTTTTGTTTATTGGGAAACATCTTAATACCATCTTCATTTCTGAAGAATAGCTTTGCTGAATATAGAGGTCTTGACTGACAGTTTTCCTCCCTTTTGGCACTTTAAATGTCATTCCACTGTCCCTGTGTAGTGCCCGTGGAAGGTAGGACTGGCACTGGAATTCTCAGTGGGGGGTGGCATTGGGAAGAGTAACTGAATTCCAGCAAACCACATACCTTTGGATGACGGAAGGTTTCAGGCAGCCCTGTGTTTGGAAAAGCACTGAGTAGAGACCTAGTAGACACTAGAGACCTTAGTTTAGCAAACAGGTCCCTGTAAATTAAAGAATGGAATAAGGAGAGTTTATATTTATGTAGGGACACTGGACCATACCAAGTCAAACGTTTTCTAACCAACTTAATTTTCCTCATTCCTCACACTATTGTGTTTAATCAATTTGGGGATGTACATTTTAACATTTCTGAAATTGCAATGCATCTCGCAGTCATTATTAGTCAGATGATGGTTGTGACATAGTCATCACTGCCTTCACATGAATATCAGAACTCAGATAAATAATCTTGGGAACTACAGTGGAACATCAAAACACTGCATCATCAATGTTTTTGGTAGCATAGAGGATGATATTGTCTAGAAAAGACAGATATTAATGACTGCATCAAAAAGTATCTCAAAGAGTGGGACTCAAGTTTTAAGAGTATTTTAACCAATTTACTTCAGTTGTATTTTCCTTTGCTAAGTTTGTACATAGTGATACATGATACAAAGTCTAAAAGACTCTTTTCAGTATGAAAATTCTAACTTACGAAAGTTCTATCAGTTTAAAAGTTTGTCAAAATTTTTTAGTAGTGCAAAACTATAGTATCTTGCAATCTATAGTTCTTAGAGCTATTGATATATAGTATTGTAATTTCCTAGAATGCAGTAAATAAGCTTGGGTCACAGATCATTCCATTTGTTAGGATAAATGAATGAACACCTGAAAATAGTGTTTTTTCTTTTTCTTTTTTTTTTTTTTTTTTTTTTTTGAGACGGAGTCTTGCTCTGTCCCCTAGGCTGGAGTGCAGTGGCACAATCTCGGCTCACTGCAACCTCCGCCTCCCGGGTTCAAGCGATTCTCCTGACTCAGCCTCCTGAGTAGCTGGGACTACAGGCATGCGCCACCACGCCCAGCTAATTTTTGTATTTTTAGTAGAGACGGTTTTACCATGTTGGCCAGGATGGTCTTGATCTCTTGACCTCGTCATCCGCCCACCTCAGCCTCCCAAAGTGCTGGGATTACAGATGTGAGCCACCGCACCTGGCAAAAATCGTGTTTTTTCTATTAACCAACAAAAAAATTATTTTGACTTCTTTTAGAGGTCAAATGAAGGCAAGTTTGAGGGTCACAAAGGCCCATAGACTTAAATGAGATTAAGGATTATCTGAAGTCAAATTGGCTTTGTTTTTCCAAAGGCTAGCACATTAAAAACAGGTTAATTAGCACAACCATAGTCATAGCTACCAGAGACTGAGGCAGGAGGATCACTTGAGCCCATTAGTTCAACTTACAGTGAATGGCCGGGTGCCGTGGCTCACACCTGTAATCCCAGCACTTTGGGAGGCTGCGCCAGGCAGATCACCCGGAGGTCAGGAGTTTGAGACTAGCCTGGCCAACATGGTGAAACCCTGTCTCTACTAAAAATAAAAAAAATTAGCAGGGTATGGTGGCGCATACTATAGTCCCAGCTACTTGAGAGGCTGAGGCATAAGAATCGCTTGAACCTGGGAGACAGAGGTTGCAGTGAGCCGAGATCGCACAACTGCACTCCAGCCTGGGTGACAGAGTGAGACTCTGTCTCAAAAAAACAAAAAACAAAAAACAAACAAAAATAGTTACAGTGAACTACAATGGCACCATTGCACTCCAGCCTGAAAAGCAGAGAAAGACCTCGTCTCTATAAACAAAAACAGGAGAATCAGAACTCTACTACTAAGGAAAGGTTTCTGATCTTATCTGTATTACCAAATGGTATTTATATATCTATAAATTATGGTAAGACAGTGTTTTTTTTTTTTGTTTTTCTTGAGATGGAGTGTCGTTCTGTCACCCAGGCTGGAGTGCAGTGGCGCAATCTCGGCTCACTGCAAGCTCTGCCGCCTCCCAGGTTCACGCCATTCTCCTGCCTCAGCCTCCTGAGAAGCTGGGACTACAGGCGCCCGCCAACTCGCCCGGCTCGTTTTTTTGTATTTTTAGTAGAGACGGGGTTTCACCATGTTCGCCAGGATGGTCTCCATCTCCTGACCTCGTGATCCACCCGCCTCGGCCTCCCACAGTGCTGGGATTACAGGCGTGAGCCACCGCGCCCAGCCGACAGTGTTTTAAAGATAGTTATGGCCTCAGGTATCTGAGATGATGATGTTCCAGTATATGAACTTATCATGACCTTTGGTTAATTTAACATACTCCTCTAGTCTTTCATTACTTTCTCCTCCACCTCACTGCTCACTGAATCCGTTTTTTTTTTTTTTTTTGAGATGGAGTCTTGCTGTGTCTCCCAGGCTGGAGTGCAATGGTGCGACCTTGGCTCACCGCAACCTCCGCTTCCCGGGTTCAAGCAATTCTCTTGCCTCAGCCTCCGGAGTGGCTGGGATTACAGGTGCCTGCCACTACATGTGGCTATTTTTTGTATTTTTAGTAGAGACAGGGTTTCCCCATGTTGGTCAGGCTGGTCTTGAACTCCCGACCTCAGTTATCTGCCCGCCTCGGCCTCTGAAAGTGCTGGGATTACAGGTGTGAGCCACCATGCCCGGCTGAATCCTGTTTTAATTCCTAGAATCTCCTGAGTCTTCTAACCCAAGGGCTCAACAGTCTAGGTGAACTGTCTTTGCAGTTAGTAGAGTGAGAGGAAACTGCTTAGCCTCCCCATGTTTGTTGGAGGGAGCAGCGATCTAATGTGGACATGTTAGACTTACACACACCAGTTTGTTTGTGAACGGAAGCTATTATAACTCATTAAGATCCTATCTAAGGTTCCTCTAAGCTTGGAGACTTTTAGAAATAGCATAGTATGATACAATTCATGCTCATTAAGCATTCATTTTTCTATTGTGTTGGCTTTACACGGAATCTCATTTCATTTTTGTGTTGGCAGATTCCATTAACTGATGACTCAATAATCAGTGTGCTGAGCTGTACCCCAAAACGTCTCGCTGCCACTACCAATCTCTGTATTCTGTGCTGCTACAACGACTCCAATTTCATGAAATGAGACAATATGCCCTGCCCAGGGGATGAATAGTGACTGGTCTAAGGAAATCATGGCAATCCTCTTCTTAGCTTGGACATTCACTCTAGGTTTCTACCTTCCTTTGCGAGTGGGATTGGCATCTAGCCAATAAGGTGTTAAAAGTTAAATCTTGAGCTTCGGGAAAATTTCCAATCTATGTTTCCTTGCCCCCTTCCCCCGAACCCAAGTCTGTTATATGCCAATGTCACCTTTTCTTAAAATGGAAATAGCCTGAATTTGGGATTTTAACGTGCACAGGTGTGAATCTTAATTTTGTTCCTGAGCAATCCAGGGCAAGTTACTTATCTCTGCGCAGTCTCAAGTTTTGTTACTTGTAAAACAGGGTAAGTACCTCTCACTGAACAATGAAATGAAACATGAATGGGACAATGAAGAGGTGTAAATTCTTGGGGCCTTTTTAGGGTCAATAAATGGGATTTCTTATCTAATTAAAATTAATAAAACACATTCCTGCAAAGTCAATACACTCTCACTGTGGTGCACAAATCCTGTTTTTCGTGGCCTCCACTAAGTCATTTTGGTTTAATGCTCAGCAAGATATAAGCATATTTGTAGAAGTGATTTTTTTCTTTTTAGAATTCTAGCTGTTAGAGATAAAGAACCACATTTTGCATAGTTGACAAATTTTCTTTACTTATGCTTGTGTCCACATGATTGTAAAAAAGCAAACAGTGCCAATGGCCACTTTGGTAAAAACACAGTATTCAAACCTACGAAGGATTACATCCTTTGGACAGGTTTTATTCCCAGGATATCGAACCCCTTGGCCATGACAGCAGCTACTGCTTCACATAGCAGCATACGCCACATGTTCACCTTCAATATTTTTCCTGAAAAGACAGAAAAAAGTTATTAACTTGTTTTCCTTTTTGAAAATCATTATTAAAGAATCTATGTTACTTGGAAATTTTAGTTAGAAGTGCACATAGCCCAACCCACAGATGTTTTTGGGTTTTAACTAGAATCTTCTTTACCTTAAACTATGCAGATAGACAATTTAAAAAATAAAGGTATTTCTGTTAAGAAATATGTTTTTAATTATTAAGAGAGATAAGGTCTGCAATGATGAGAACAGTAAATTTTATCTTTTAAAAATTTTTCCTAGGCCTCATGGTCTGAAATAACTATAAACTTCATTATCATATTGATTTTTTTTCCCTAGTAGAGTTTCAGTCCTCAGGCATGACTTTAACAAATGCCTACTTGCCTTATAATACATTAATTTGGGCTACTTCATTAACTATGTAATATGACAGAGTGCAGAGAGCCTAAGGTAAGAAAAGATAACAATTGTTTTCTAAGAAGTTTCCATTATCAAAAACACCCAAAGATTCCTTCTGGGAGCCACAAACACACTGTGTTTGTCCTACTCTCAGTCATCTTCCAATTGTTTTCTTTGGAGTCCTAAGGTTTCATCTCATGTGCCTAATCGTAGAAAAACAGACTAAGTGGGCAGAGTTCCATTTCTGGTTTAAAGTGCTACTTCACATTTTGTCTTTTATATATGATATGGATCACTCTGCAACTGTTAGGGAAAAAGTGGAAGTTTCCATGAATAAAATAAATCTGAAAACCACCCTCACACAATTCAAATGCTTTGATGGCACCCCATCCCTAATATGGCTACTAAATGAGACACCTGGAGCTGTGTGCAGTGGCTTACACGTGTAAGTCCAGCCATTCGGGAGGTTCAAGTGGGAGAATCACCTGAGGCGAGAAGTTTGGGGCTTCAGTGAGCTATTTCACCACTGTACTCCAGCCCAAGGGACAGAGGTAGATCCGTGTCTCTCACAAAAAAAAAAAAGACACTCACCAGTCTGTCTATCTTTCTCCACACAGTAGCAGCTATCATAGAACTCTGTGAAAGTAGTTGCCAGCTCATATATATAATCACAGAGAGTGTGGAGAAATAAGTCATCCAAAATCTTTTGCAGAATCTCAGGGAACCGTAAAATGCACCGGCCTAGTTTCCATTCCTTCTCATGATCCAAAAGAATCTTGGTTTCTCGAGCAGCTTTTTGGAGCATTTCTTCATCAATATTGGCCAGACGTGCAATAGACCTTAAAAAAAAAAAAATCATCAGGCAACCACCACCGTTCCCTTTTGTTAGGCACACTCATTCCCCACTCGAAAATATGTACTAAGAAGTGATTCACGTAAATCAGAAATTATCACCAACTGAAAAGAGGTTCCTATAAAATGAAGTATTTTATTATATGGCATACTATTAGGCAAAACTAATAACCTGATCTAAAGTATTTCATAATACTAAAAATGGAAATGTAATTCTTTTAGGGGATGAGCTGACACGTCCTAGGTATTTAAACATAGAGCATCTAGGGGAGTATCGGCAAGTACAGTTAGGGCCAGGTTTAGGGATTCTGGGATAACGTGCAATACTAAAAGAGGACATATTTCCAAAGATGCTTGTAGGTAGAAAAATAAACCCGAAAAAAACACTTCAGGTTGAGCGCAATGGCTCATGCCCATAATCCCAGCACTTTGGGAGGCCGAGGCGGGTGAATTACTTGAGGTTCGGAGTTCCAGACCTGCCTGGCCAACATGGTGAAACCCTGTCTTTACAAAATTTAGCTGGGCATGGTGGTGAGTGCCTGTAATACCTTCTACTGGGGAGGCTGAGGCAGGAGAATCACTTGAACCTGGGAGTTGGAGGTTGCAGTGAGCCGAGATGGCGCCATTGCACTCCAGCTTGGGCAACAGAGTGAGACTCCGTCTCAAAAACAAACAAACAAACAAGCAAACAAACAAACCACACTTTAGAAGTCAGGTGTAATGGCAGTATGTCAGTAATCCCAGCTCAGGAGGCTGAGGTGGGAGGATCATTTGTGCCCAAGACCCTGTCTCATTTCAGAAAAAAAATATATTTTTGAGTAACTAAATATGTTTTCATTTGATTCAAAATACAACAATGCCTACCCACAATTACCTGATTCTAGTGAAGGCATACAACAAGTAAGCCGCTGTATTTCCTCTGTCATCTAGCATTTTGTCAAAGGAGAAGATGTAGTCATTCAACCGGTTATGAGAAAGGTCAGCATATTTGATACAGCCATAGGCAATGGATGTCTGAGCAGCATTTAATTCCTCTGCAGTTAAGACCTTTGGGGAAAACAAAACAGTATTTCATAGCTTACTGACTGCTGCTTTTGCCCTGGTGTCTCATAGGCATAAGACTAGGGTAGGGAACATCTAATGGTATTCTTTTACCAATGAACTTTAATAAACACTAACACTGAGGCAGAAGGACATGGGCCAATGTACAAAGAAAATAATGAAAATATAAAACGCGTTATGCACAATGAAGAATGTTTCTATGAGAAACTGAATTTGTAAAATATAAAATGTCAGCATGAATACCTTTTTCCAATGTATTCAGTAGATACGAAACCAGAAGCATCAATTATTAGTTTATATCCACTTCATACTATGAACATTGTGAGGTTATAGGAAACAGAGTAACAGAAAAATACAAACAAAAAGGGTTAAATAATTAATTGAAATCAAGGGTGTATTAAGAGTAGATAAAAGAACCCATTCACTGTTTTGCTAATATTTGCTCAAGTATTCTGAAGCATTATTAGGCCACAAGTAAGTAATTAAGGATTTTTGCTTCTGCCCATGACAGAGTACCTTGCAGCAGACTAACCATTCCACCCAAAGCATCTCTTTAAAACTGGGTTGAGCATATGAAACAACTGTTTGAAGTCACTAGAGAGCATCAACACAAGCAAAGTTGAAGTTCTTGGAAGAACAAAACACAGTTCCTGGAAGAACGAAACATAGGGAATGAGTCCATACTCACTTGGCTTTTTCCGTAAGGGCATTTTTCAAATCACTACATAATGGACAAGGGGGACAGAATCCAAGCAGAAAGAAGTGGTCTTACTAAGGTGAGAAGACAAGAGTTTAAGAGTATGGGGCTGCGAAAGAAGCAAGGACACAATCCCCAAAAAGAAGGAGCCACAGAGGAGTCAAAGACTCTGTGAACAAATTTCTTTCAAATGTCATACGGCTGACATGCACAAGGCAAGACTCCAAAAAATCTATCACGAAAGAGCAAGTGGTAATTAAAGAGCTGAGCAGTGATTTTAGCAACTGTGTGACACTAGGCAGTTCTGTAGTGGCAAAGTGGAAGGGCATTAGCATACACGCCATTGAAATATGGCCAGAGGGTCGTATTTCAAGAGTAAGGACCTCACCCAAGTCATGAAGGTAAAATTTAAATAGTTCAGCCCTAAAGAAGCATAAGGCCAATACAAACAGGGTCAAGATAATCAGCTGGTATGCTGTCTGTCGGCTAGAAGGAAACTTAATGGTCTTGGAGGGAAATAACCTCAGCCAGAATCTTTATAATTTTATCTTCATAATGCTCAGCACCCAATAACAAAGCTTTCTAAAAAAGCAAGATAAGCCAGGTATAATTGCTCATGCCTGTAATGCAGCTACTTGGGAGGCTGAGGCGGAAGGATCACTTGAGGCCAGGAGTTTGAGACCAGCCTGGACAACATAGTGAGACCCCTATCTCTTGGGGGTCTCAAGAGCAAGATGAAATAACTAAATACTAAGGAGGGGGACTACAAAGAAAGGGCTAGGAGAGAATCAAGAAAACAGAAACAAAAGAAAAAAGATAACAGCAACTTTAAAGTCTGGAATTGTTTAAGATGAAGCTACTTAAAAAATAATTATTAATGACAAAGGGGGAAAATACTAACTTTACAGGGGAGAAAACTGACACTATCACCTTACCAAAGAGATCAAAATTATTATTATTAATCATGAAGCTTATCGATATTGTGCCTCCTGACATGATGAACTGATAAGAACTCTACATCTATTCTTATAAGACAGTATAACCTGGAAACAGAGTACGACTTATAAGACTTATAAGACTGTATAACCTGGAAACAGAATTTAACAGAACAGGAGCCAATATCAGACAAATCCAACTAAGTGATATTCCAAAAAAACTAACTGACCAGCAGACTTCAGAAGTGTCGAGGTCATGAAAGTCAAAGACAGACCAAGGAACTAACTGCCCAGATTAAAGATAAAGGAGACATGATAACTAAATGTAACATGTTATCCTGGACTGGATCTTAGGCTAGAAAAAGGACATGAGTGAGACCAACTGTGAAACCAGAATAAGGACTGCAGATTAGTTAATGGTATTATATCAATGTTAATTTCCTGATTTTGATAATCATACTATATAGCTATGAAAGATATTAGTATCTGGGGATACTAAATGAAATATATAAAATTCTTCATACTATCTCGCAAGCTTTTTATGTCTAAACTGTTTTAAAATGTTTAAAGAAAAGTATGATTAACATGTTCAAAAAATTAAAAGGAAAAGAATAAGAAAACTGGAAGAAAAGATGAAAAGTTTCAAAAAATACCTTAAACATAGAATACCAAAATATAATATCTGAAGCAGAAAATATCCAAAATATAGCAAAGAGAAAAAAATGAATTAGAGCATAAGAAACACATGAGATACAAAGTTCTAACATATGTACTTAGAGTACCAAAAATAACAGAATGACGAAAAGTAGTAATATTTGAAGAGACATGGCCAAGAATTTTCCTAACCTGATGAAAGAACTCAACTCACAGATTTAGGAAGTTCGGCAGCCCTCCAGAGGGTAAAAAGAAAAATGACTCCCTAAACCACACTTAGGCATTTCTTAGTCAAAATACTAAAAATAAAGCTTAAGAAAAACACTAAAAAAAGTCTGAGAAAAAGATGCATACTTTCTTTTTTTTTTTTTTTTTTTTTTTGAGACAGAGTCTCGCTTAGTCGCCCAGGCTGGAGTGCAATGGCGTGATCTCGGCTCACTGCAAGCTCCGCCTCCTGGGTTCACGCCATTCTCCTGCCTCAGCCTCCCGAGTAGCTGGGACTACAGGCGCCCGCCGCCTCGCCCGGCTAATTTTTTGCATTTTTAGTAGAGACGGGGTTTCACCGTGTTAGCCAGGATGGTCTTGATCTCCTGACCTCGTGATCCGCCCGCCTCGGCCTCCCAAAGTGCTGGGATTACAGGTGTGAGCCACCGCGCCCGGCAAGATGCATACTTTCAAAGGAGAAACAATGAAACTTACAACTGATTTTCGAAGGAAACTATGGTAGCTGGAAGACAATGGAATATCATTTTTATTTATTTCCTTCCCCCCGCCCTACTGGTCCTCTCCAGTTCTGTGGAATATCATCTCTAAAATTGCTGAAAGAAAACAGCTGCCAAACTAGAATTCTATACCCAATAAAAACATTGTTCAAAACTGAAGGCAACATAAAGACATTTTTGGACAAACAAAAATTCTGAAAGAATCTGTCGCCCCAGCAGACTTGTGGTAAAAGAATAAAGACCTTCAGATTGTGGAAAAACCACCCCAGGTGTAAGCAAAAAAACTGCAGGAAAGGGCAAAAATATATAGATAAATGTAAGTACTGATTGTCTAATGCAAAATAATAATAATAATGATAAATGGGCAAAAGAGTTAAGACTCTTCACAAGAGAAGATTATCTAGATGACCAATAAGCCTAAGAAAAGGCAGTCAGGCTGGGCACGGTGGCTCATGCCTATAATCCCAGCACTTTGAGAGCCTGAGGCAGGCAGATTGCTGAGTCCAGGGGTTTGAGACTCGCCTGGCCAACATGGCGAAACCTCATCTCTACAAACGATACAAAAATTAGCTTGGTGTGTTGGCATGTGCCTGTAGTCCCAGCTACTCGGGAGGCTGACGCAGGAGAATTGCTTGAACCCGGGAGATGGAGGTTGCAGGGAGCCAAGATCATGCCACTGCACTCCAGCCTGGGTGACTGAGTGAGACTTTAGAAAGAAAAGAAAGAAAAGAAAAAAGAAGAGAGAAAAGAAAAGAAAAGAAAAGAACAAAGAAGGAAGGAAGGGAGGGAGGGAGGAAAGGTAGTCAGTATCGTCAATATCATTATTCATCAGAGGAATGAAAATTTTAACCACAATAAGTCACTATGCACTCACCAGAAAAGCTAAAATAAAAAACACTGACTAAACCAATTGTGATGGTTAATATGTCAACTTGATTGGACTGAAGGGTACAAAGTATTGATCCTAGGTGTGTCTGTGAGAGTGCTGCCAAGGAGATTAACATTTCAGTCCATGGGCTGGGAAAGGCAGACCCAACCTTAATTGGGTGGGCACCATCTAATCAGCTGCCAGTGAATATAAAGCAGGGAGAAAAACGTGAAAAGAAGAGACTAGCCTAGCTTCTCAGCCTACATCTTTTTCCTGTGCTGGATGCTTCCTGCCCTCAAATATTCAAACATCTGACTCCAAGTTCTTCAGTTTTGGGACTCAGACTGGCTCTCCTTGATCTTCAGCTTGCAGAGAGCCTATTGTGGGACCTTGTTATTGTGTAATACTTAATAAACGTCCCTTTATATATATCTATCCTATTCTGTCCCTCTAGAGAACCCTGACTAATACATCAATGTTGGTAAACATATGGTGCAATGAAACTCTCATATGTTAGTAGTGGGAGTATACAACAGTCACCACTTTCTCCTTGGCAATTTTTTTTTTTTTTTTTTTGAGACAGAGTCTCGCTCTGTCACCCAGGCTGGAGTGCAGTGGCGCGATCTCAGCTCACTGCAAGCTCCGCCTCCCGGGTCGACGCCATTCTCCTGCCTCAGCCTCCCCAGTAGCTGGGGCTACAGGTACCTGCCACCATGCCCGGCTAATTTTTTTGTATTTTTAGTAGAGACGGGGTTTCACCATGTTCACCAGGATGGTCTCGATCTCCTGACCTCGTGATCCACCCGCCTCGGCCTCCCAAAGTGCTGGGATTACAGGCGTGAGCCACCACACCTGGCCCTCCTTGGCAATTTTTAATAAAGTTAAGCATAAGACAACCCTACAACCCAGCAATGCCATTCCTAGATATATATCCAAAAGAAAAAGCACATGTACCTCTAAAAGAGCTTGAACAACAATGTTCACAATACCTTTGTATTCAGAACAGCCAACAACTGGAAATAATCCTAATGTCCATCAATAGGAGAATGGATAAACAAAATGTGGCACCTTCATATATCAGAATATCATGCAGCAATAAAAACAAATGAACTACAGCTGGGTGTGGTGGCTTATGCCTGTAATCTTAGCACTTTGGGAGGGCAAGGTGGGTGGATTGCTTGAGCCCAGGAGTTCCAGCCTCGGCAACATGGCAAAACCCCATCTCTACAAAAAATACAAAAATTAGCCAGGTATGGCAGTGGGTGCCTATAGTCCTAGCTACCTGGGAGGCTGAGATAGAAGGATCACTTGAGCCCAGGAGGTCAAGGTGCGGTGAGTCATGATCTTGCCACTGCACTCCAGCCTGAGTGACAGAGTGAGACTCTGTCTCAAAAACAAAACAAAACCGAAAACATACGAACTACTGATGCACATGGAAAAGGGCACATACTATGTGATTTCATTTATATGAAATTCCAGAATAAGCAAAAGTGATTTATGGTGATAGGAAAATTTCTGGGGTGATGGAAATATATCTTGTGTTCTAAGGCATATATATGTAAAAATTTATTAAGCTGTGCATTTTACCATGCACATTTAAAATTAACTTAAAAAAATACTAGCTGGGGTGGTTAAAAAGAGTCAAAGCAATTTTTGTCATCAGGCAGACTAACAAACAGCTAGATGACTAAATTTCCCACTTTTCTTTTTGAGACAAAGTCTTGCTCTGTCGCCCAGGCTGGAGTGCAGTGGCTTGATCTTGGCTCACTGCAACCTCTTTAAGGTTTAAGCGATTCTCCTGCCTCAGCCTCCAAAGTAGCTAGGATTACAGGCACGTGCCACCACACCCAGCTGATTTTCGTATATTTAGTAGACACGGGGTTTCAGCATCTTGGCCAGGCTGGTCTTGAACTCCTGATCTCGTGATCCACCCGCCTCAGCTTCCCAAAGTGCTGGGATTACAGGTGTGAGCCACTGCGCCGGCCTAACTTTCCACTTTTCATCTGACTGTGCCAGATATGCCTAGACCAGTGATTTAGCTGGACCATGGGGGCAGATTCCTTATGGCTTGGTGCTGTCTTGGTGATAGAGTTCTTGTGAGATCTGGTCATTTAAGTGTGTGGTACCTCCTCCCCCTACCCTCTCTCTCTTGCTCCTGCTTTAGCCATGTGAAGTGCCTGCTTTCCTTTTACCTTCCCCCATGAATAAAAGTTCCCTGAGGCCTCCCCAGAAGCAAACTGATGTTGGTGCCATGCTCCTACAGCCAGAAGAACCAAGAGCCAATTAAATCTCTTTTATAAATTACCCAGTCTCAGGTATGCGTGACCTCTCTACTGTTCTAAACTTAAAAAAAAAAAAAAAAAGTTCTTGTTGACTCTTCTTTTTCATTCCTCCAAATTCCACACAAACTGAACCACAGTCTTTTCTAACGGAGCTATGAAAGGCCATCATGTTGCCTGCTCTGAAGGTTCATCAATGGCCTTGGGTGACAAGAACTGACTGCTATGACCACTCGACAAATGCTCCAAAGAAGGAGCACGGCACATGTAGACTCTGATGTGAGCCGAAGAATCAAACCCATTCAGTCTGCAATATTCTCCCATCACTGGGAACTGCTGTTAAGCAGCACAGATACTAAGCTACATTAACAAAGGAGGAAAACGTCAAGGTCTTTTTTAATTGCCAAGAACTATATTTTCTAAATAAATGCTCAGCAATTCACAAGATAAACTTACTGTGCAATAAAGTCAGAGCAATATAAGCCTTGTCCTAGGTGGGACTGACTCCTTATAATTCTCCTCAGTTCTCTCAACAAAAACAAAAATGAAAAATCACAATGCTTGATACACATTATGCCAATAAGGCTTGGGATTACCTTGTCTCTTTCTTTTTCCTTCAACTTGTCCATGGATCGTTTTAGTCCTTCTCCCATAAGGTCCATGAGGCGCACTGTTTCACCCGCACGTGTTTTAAACTTTTTCCTAAAAAATGTAAAACCCTCAATCAGATTTTGAAACAGACTTTTCAACTTAGAAATCTTTGAAAATGAAGGTTTGAGAGACCTGACCACAAACTTCAACATATGTTTCAAATCTCTAAGGTATATGTTGCCCCTGAGCACTATTAAGAGAGGTTTGATGCCAATGTTAACAATGCCTTATGCCAGTCATCAAGCAAGGAGAGTACTAAATGAAACACTGTGCTTTCAAGTGCTTTTCATCTCTAGCCCTCAACGCAAAGCATCCAATGCTCTAGCCCTCAACAGCTCTCTCTACATATTTACCTTCAATAAATTTCCTAACAGAGAAAGAAGGTATTTGTTCATTTGTTCACTTTCTTGGAATACAAAGTTTGGCTTAGATGTTTCACCTTTTTAGAAAAATTACTAATCAAAATATATGTTTCTAGAATTGCTGGGAAAGTCAGGAAATTCTTTGATGAAATCTCACTTGAATTTCTCTGTATACTAATTCCTCTTGTTCAGTGGTAACCAAGCCTTGATTCATACCAGAATCGCCTGGCAAGGTTTAAAAAAGATGTTTGAGCAGCCAGTTGTTTGCTTGCTTCATTCACTCATTTATTTTTAGAGACAGGGTCTTGCTCTGTCACCCAGGCTGGAGTGAAGTAATATGACCACAGCTCACTGTAACCTTGAACTCCTAGGATTAAGTAATTCTTCTACCTTACCCTGCCAAGTAGCTAATTCTATAGGTGCGAGTCACCACACCAGGTTAATTTTTTAATTTTTATTTTTTGTAGAGATGGTATCTTCTCGCTATGCTGCCCAGGCTCCTATCAAACTCCTGGTCTCAAGTGATCCTCCCACCTCAGCCTCTCAAAGTGTTGGGATTACAGGCTGGAGACACTGCACCTGGCCCAGTTGCTTTAAAAAAAAAAAGAAAAGAAAAGAAAAAAGAGAAAAAACCCCAGGATGTTAGGGTCCTGTTCAGATCTACTGCAATCAGAATCACTATGGATACGGCAAAAGGACTAATAAGCACTGCCCTGGGCAGCTGCTGTTAAAAAAGCATTTTGAGAAAATTGAATTATACCTATTAAACAAAAAAGTTTACATAACACCAAGGATATAATATCATTTTCCTTTTTTGGGGGGGAGGGGGGTTAAAAAATCCCTCAAAAATTAACAATGAAGCATGCTTTTCTAACACAAAGAGTACCAAAATGAATGTGCTACTTTCTGTTAAAGTTTTATTTCCAGAGCTTGCCTAAGCAAGAATCTACTTGCCCTGTAAAATTCTGCTTATACAGAATTAAAACTCCTTTATTATCCCACAAATGCATTATATATTTCCATAGCTTTATGCCATACACTCAAGTGTCCAACTTTCAAATTTCTGATAAAATGAAACTCATCATGAAGACCAGTTCAAAATGCTAAAGAAAACCTTCCTTAATGTTTCAACTTTGCAATTACTGTTCCTTTCAGTTACTCCCTACCTGTGCCTGCCTTGAATTTTTGTTTTTGTGTTGGTCTGTTCTGACTAGTGGCTCTACAATGAGGGATGCATATCTGAATACCAAGAGAGCTTTAAAAAAAAACACAGATGACTAATACCCACTTTAGACCTAATAAGTCAGCAACTCCCACAGCAGGCCTTGCATGTGTATTTTCACAAGCTCCACAGGAAACTGTTCTGCTCTAGATGATAGCCTCCTTCAGAGAGGAGGTCATGTTCTGTGTATCTGTGTGTACACATTGTGCAGCATCCAACCAACACCATGCACAGCACATACTCAATAAACAGATATACAAGGAATAACAGGAAGATGTTGAAATAAAATTTTTTTATCACTCAAAAAATTAAAACAGAAAATGTCATTTAAAAATAGCAGAATCTGTAAGCATTAAAAAAACTAATAAACCTTTTTTTAAGTCCCATCCCCCTCTGTAAGCATTTTTTTTTTTTTTTTTTTGAGGCAGAGTCTCACTCTGTCTCTCAGGCTGGAGTGCAGTGGCACAATCTCAGCTCACTGCAAGCTCCGCCTCCCGGGTTCACACCATTCTCCTGCCTCAGCCTCCCGAGTAGCTGGGACTACAGGCGCCCGCCACCATGCCCAGCTAATTTTCTGTATTTTTTGTGAGACGAGGTTTCACCATGTTAGCCAGGATGGTCTCGATCTCCTGACCTTGTGGTCTGCCTGCCTTGGCCCACCAAAGTGCTGGGATTACGGGCGTGAGCCACCACACCAGGCCCTCTATGAGCATTTTGAGATAAATATTTAAAATATGGGAAGTTGCCACTGGTGAACTATCATTTAAATTACCCTTAAAAGAAAAATGGGCTGGACGTGGTGGTTCATGTCTGTAATCCCAGCACTTTGGGAGATCAAGATAGGAGGTTACTTGAGCCCAGTGAGACCAGACTGGGCAACATAGTGAGACCCTGTCTCTACAAAAAATGGAAAAAATTTGCCAAGTGTAGTGGTGCGCACCTATAGTCTCAGCTACTCGGAAGGCTGAGGCAGGAGGATCATGTAAACCTGGAAAGTTGAGGCTGCAGTGAGCTGTGATCATGCCACTGCACTCCAGCCTAGGTGACAAAGTGAGACCCTATCTCAAAACCAAACAAAACAAACAAATTTGTTTCTTTTGAGATGGAGTCTCACCCTGTCACCCAGGCTGGAGCGCAATGGTGTAATCTTGGCTTACTGCAACCTCCGCCTCCCAGGTTCAAAGCATTCTCCTACCTCAGCCTCCAGAGTAGCTGGGACTACAGGCGCTTGCCACCATGCCTAGCTAATTTTTGTATTTTTAGTAGAGACGGGGTTTCACTATGTTGGCCAGGCTGGTCTCAACTCCTGACCTCATGATCCACCCACCTCGGCCTCCCAAAGTGCTGGGACTACAGGTGTGAGCCACTGCGCCTGGCCCAAAATTAAAAAAAAAAAAAAAAAAAGGGGATAGGATGCTGTAATTACATGATGCTGAGTGCAGAAAAATTTTAAAAATTATCAAGAATCCTGTAGCCACTATATGACAAATGAATTAAATGCCATATGAGCACTAGTGAGTAATTTTAAGCAAGTGTCGGAATATCATCTACATGTCCAAAAAACCAACCGTTAAGAAACTAAGATACTGTTAAGTAATGTTCAACTTACTGGTTTGTTTTAAAAAACTTTATGTCCATAAACACTATAATAAGGACTTAGTGTCTTCTTTGTTGTTCTTTTTGTTTTTGAGACAGAGTCTCACTCTGTCACCCAGGCTGGAGCCCAATGATGTGATCTCGCCTCACTGTAACTTCCATGTCTGACGCTCAAGTAATCCTCAGCTGGGATTACAGGTGCATGCCACTATGCCCAGCTAAGTTTCCTTTCTTTTTTTTTTTTGGCAGATATGGGGTTTCACCATGTTGCCCAGGTTGGTCTTCAACTCCTAGGTTCACGCAATCCTCCAGCATTGGCCTCCTAAAGTGCTGGAATTACAGGCATGAGAGCCACTGTGCCCGGCCCTTAGTGTCTTTTGATTTCAAAAAAGTGCAGATCCGCGGAGAAGTAACACAATTAGAAAATGTTGTTTCCAACAAGGTCTTTGAGCTCCACATAATCTGTATCTAAGATAATACCTTAACACATCTAATCTTTTACATGTTCAATTAGGGCTTTTGTACATTGGCTGGCCAAACATCTTGAGCTACTTCACGTGGTTTTTAGAAGCATTACCACCTTTGTAGGATGGAAATATTTAGGCTTTGTTACCAAATCGAAGATGCCACAGATTTTTGGTAAGTGATCCTAAGACACCAGTGAATACCAGAGGTTAAAATATGAAAAATGCTATGCCTTTGAATTGAGGACTACTGCATCGAAACACAGTTGTATTTACCTTTTTATTTTACAAATATTGAGAATATTAAAAAATTAGAAAATAGAAAAGCTGAAAGTATATTTATAGTTCTCAATAAACAATATTTTTGGAAAGAACATAAAAACAAAACCAGTGAATCTTAAAACTTAATTGGAATCTCAATAACTTATACCTTTTGCCTATGTTCAACTTTGAAGGAAAAAACAAAAACATTTATTAAATGCATAAGCTATATTATTAGTGTCTGAAATCTGAGCAGGTACAGTAATAGATTTTATAATTTAGATTTGCGGGAGAGGAAACCCCTTATATATAATCTATTAGGTCTACAGTCTGGTTTTCACTAAACTTTGTACATACTATCTACCTAAAAGGCTACATTCTCCGGCAGTGATGATATAGACACAAAATCACTCAGCTGGGTTTACACCATTATAGCTTATGTGGACTAAAGAAAACTGTGGACTTTCTTATTTGTAATATGGTATCAGATGAAAAGTAGCCTCTTCCAAGTAAATGTGGGGACCAAGTATATCATTACCATCTTCGGATTTTCCAGACTTACTTGTCTTCCCCTAGCACCACACCAAATCCAGCATGGAAGACTCGAGTTACTTTAGGGTCATACCAACCAATCATTTGAGCAGCAGCAAATATTGTCTGGAAGTGCACAGACTACAAATCAACAGAAACGGAAAGTTACTTGCTAGTCTTCTTTAAGAAAAAAAAAAAAAAGACTTAAGGCGCTTTTGCTTAGGAATAGATCTGTAAAATTCAAATTGCTCATAAATCTTGTGAGACAAGTGTTATTACAAAACCTCTTCTTTTATTCCCTATATATGAGAAACACTAAAAGCAACACTGTTATATTTTCTACTATGTTCAAACGTTTTTAAAAGCAACTAAATGAAGAACAGGGTCACATGCAGAAACTTCTATTACATTTTAGGTCTCACAACAACCCTACTGATAGGAATAATTGCTGGAGGTTCAGAGGAGTAACAACCTTCTCCAGTTTGTGGTGGCAAGCTGGAAAACTAGGAAGTGTCCAGTTTGGCTGGGTCCAAACCCCTTCTTTCTTTTTTTTTTTTTTTTTTTTGAGACAGAGTCTTGCTCTGTCGCCCAGGCAGGAGTGCAGTGGCTGGATCTCAGCTCACTGCAAGCTCCGCCTCCTGGGTTTACGCCATTCTCCTGCCTCAGCCTCCCCAGTAGCTGGGACTACAGGCGCCCGCCACCTCTCCCGGTTAGTTTTTTCTTTTTGTATTTTTAAGTAGAGACGGGGTTTCACCGTGTTAGCTAGGATGGTCTCGATCTCCTGACCTCGTGATCTGCCCATCTCGGCCTCCCAAAGTGCTGGGATTACAGGCTTGAGCCACTGCGCCCGGCCCAAACCCTTTCTTTCTTCTATGCTATATTGATGTCCTGAATCTTAGTCTTTGGGGAAAATTTATAGTCATCCAGTGTCAAATGTCACCAACCTCACCATACTGTCTTACCTCCAATCAGACAATGTAAAATACATACAAATCTACAAAATCTACAAACTCACTTGTCCACTGTCCACCACATAGATGATCATATCTGCTTTTTCCTCAGATAGTCTTTGTTTAATAGCAGCCAGGTCAGATGTATCATAGGTATAACCTCCATCTGATTTTACTATGGTTAATGGTATGGAACACCCTGGGACAAATACAATCTTTCTGCCATCATCCACCTGCACAAATCCTAGGGGGCAAAAAAAAACTTCATTAATAAAGTTAAAAGAACCCTGAAGGAAAATGAAGGCTTACTCATTCTACTATATAAATATTTAGTTATTCTAAGAATATTTTAAATGTATTTATTAGAGAGCTAAAGAAATCACGTATTTTTTCCTCACCATGATCTATTACAAGCCTTGGAAAAGGTTCACCATCAAGGCTGCCTGGACACTCACGGTGCCATCAGAGCACAGGTCAGACGTTCTGGCAGTTTTCCAGACTTACACTAAACTTGGCTCCCAAATGCTTTTTTTTTTTTTTTTTTTTTTTTTGACAAACAGTCTTGCTACATTGCCCAGGTCAGTCTCAAACTCCTGGGCTCAAGTGATTCTCCTGCTTGTGCCTCCCCAGGTACTGGGATTACAGGTGTGAGCCACCATGCCTGGCCTCCCAAACTCTTTAGTTGGAGCCCATCAGCTAGGTAGGCCCAGAACACGAAAACTTCTGTGCTTTGCTTTCAAGCTGGAGCCATAACCTTCCTCTTGGAGAAAGATGCAATTCTTATACTGATCTCTAACAATGTGCTGAATAGTAGTTGACACTGTTTCAAGGTCCACAAAACAAACATGGCAGGACTTGGCATTTGGAATGAGAAGTAGGAAGAAAAATTAAATCCATGTTCATACACTCACGATGAAAAAGACAAAATTATTGGATGCAAGAAGGTACAGGAAGAACATGGTAACAGTAGCAGCTATATAAGAGTGCTACTATGTGCCAAGTACTACGCTAAGTCCTTAAATTTAACCTTCAAAATAACCCTATGTAGTAAATAACTCTCTGCTTTCTTACAGTTTAGAAAATTGAGGCTTGGTAATGTAAAGGCAGTATAAAATAGTAGTTAAAAACACGAGCTTTGAAGCCAGACTGGCTAAGTTTGAATCTCAGACATATAACTTATTAGCTATGTCACCCTGGGAAGCTACTAACTTCTCTGTGCCTATTTTCTCATAAAATAAATATTTTAAAAATTGCATTTATTTATTTTGAGACAGGGTCTTGCTCTGCCATCCAGGCTGGAGTGCAGTGGTGTGAACATGTTCACTGTGGCCTAGACCTCCTGGGCTCAAGCAATCCTCCTGCCTCAGCCTCTCGTGAAGCTGTGACCATAGGAATGCACAATCACACCTGGCTAATTTTTTTTTTTTTTGAGATGGAATCTCACTCTATCGCCAGGCTGGAGTGCAGTGGCACAATCTCGGCTCACTGCACTCTCCACCTCCCTGGTTCAAGCGATTCCCCCGCCTCAGCCTCCCGAGTAGCTGGGACTATAGGTGCGCGTCACACCAGCTAATTTTTTGTATTTTAGTAGAGATGCGGTCTCACCATGTTGGTCAGGATGGTCTTGATCTCCTGTCCTTGTGATTCTCTCGCCTTGGCCTCCTAAAGTGCTGGGATTACAGCTGTGAGCCACCACACCCAGCCTCACCTGGCTAATTTTTTAATTTGTAGAGAGAGGGTCTCACACCTTGTTGCCCAGGCTGGCCTTAAACTCCTGGGCTCAAGTGATTCTCCTACTTCGGCCTCCCAAAGTGCTGAGATTACAGTCACGAGCTACTGTGTTTGACCTCTCTCTCTCTCATGGTTCTTTTTTTTTTTTTCCAGAGACAGAGCCCCATTCTGTTGCCCAGGCTGTAGTGCAGTGGTGTAAGCATAGCTCACTGTAACCTCAAATGCCTGGGCTCAAGCATAGCTAGAACTACAGGCATGCATCACCACGCCCAACTATTTCTTTCGTTAATTTTTTGGTAGAAAAAGGGTCCTGCTATGTTGCCCAGGCTGGTCTCAAACTCCTGGCCTCAAGAGGTCCTCCTGCCTCAGCCTCTCCAAGTGCTGTGCTTACAGGCATGAGCCACTGCACCTAGCCAAAATTTTATCATCTTAAAAAGTATGGTCCCTAGGCCCTAGACTGTTATTAAAATACTACTTCCATTCAAGGAAACAGGCTTCCATAGAGATATGGTTGATTTCAGGTCTGAGGCAGGAAATGTACAAAATGGGCCTGGAATATTGTACACCAGAAAGCAATTAAGTAACTACCAAAAGGGTTGAAAAAAAACAAAACCACAACAAAAAATATGAAGTTACTTAGCCAAAATGGGACAATTTGAGCATTACAAAAATTATAAAGACAACTGATTGAAAAATATAAAACACATTAAAAGCCCAACCAATAAGGTTAAAATCAAACAACTCACTTTGAGATGCTAAGAAACAAACCTATTATTCTGCAATTGATGACGAAGAAGAAGAAAAAAAGAAGCACTTCTACTACCCTACCTGTCTTATTATACCTGAGGATAACCAAAATAATTTGTAACAAAGTTCAGCATAAGAGAATCCCAAGTAACAAATAGAGAAAAAATGACAGAACACTACCATTTCCTAACCTCCAATGAAGTGATGGATCAAAGTCATGGTTATAAATAGCTAATAAAACCAATAAAGAAGTCTGATGGGGAAATTTCTGGACAGATCCAGCTGACAATACTTGAACTCACTAATCAATCTTAATATGACAAAAAGACAACCAGACACCACCTCATTGCCTGCGTTCTTGCAACTAAAAGAAAACAACAAAAAAAGGAATAAAACATAAATCAGAATCTAATGAAGCCTCTTTAGAGAAACACAAGGAATTATGCTAAACAGTTCCATATGGGAAATTCTTTAGGACAAATGGCCCAGTTTCTTCAACAATAAAATAAATTTAAAAAGAGGGAGAAACCTCAGAGTTACAGAACTTAAGATACATATCAAACAAATGTTATATGCAGACTTTGAAAAAATGATTAAAAAAAATAAAACATGAATCCAACACTTTGGGAGGCTGAGGCGGGTGGATCACTGAGGTCAGGAGTTCAAGACCAGCCCAGCCAACATGGTGTAACCTCGTCTCCATTAAAAACACAAAAATTCACTGGGTGTGGTGGTGCACGCATGTAATTCCAGCTACATAGAAGGCTGAGGCAGAAGAACTGCTTGAACCCAGGAGACGGAGGTTGCAGTCAGCTGAGATCACTCCACTGCACTCTAGCCTGGGCGACAGAGTAAGACTCTGTTTCAAGAAAAAAAAAAAAAAAAAATTCATGAATCAACTTGGGAAATTTGAACTCTATTTAATGGTATTAAGAAATTATTATTGGCTGGGTATGGTAGTTCATGCCTATAATCCCAGCACTCGGGAGGCCGCCGTGGATCACTTGGGGCTAAGAGTTCCATACCAGCCTAGGCAACATAGCAAGACTGTTAAAAAAAAAAAAATTATGTATATATATATATATATATATATATATATATATATATATATATATTTCTTGTCAATAACGACATTGTGGTTTTAGGGCAGAAAGAAGGGACTGTTCTTTCAGAGACATATACCAAAGTCATTATAGATGGAATGATATGATGGAAGCAGTGTAAGAACGTGTAGATACAATAAGGTTGGTCAGTACCCATAATTGTTGAAATTGGACGATGAGTATGTGAAGCTGGCATTACTATAAATTCTATCCACTTTTGTCTATGTTTGAAAATTTCCATAAGAAAAAGTTAAAAGAAGAGTGCCTACCTCTATCTTCAAATTCCTGTACAATATCATTCATCCTATCTTGATAGAAGGATTCCCCTCTCTCTATTAAAGAGACGTCCAATGCATCATAGATTTTATTAAACTCTAAGGAAAAAAATAAAATGCCACCAAATAAAATGCATAAGAATTTTTTAAAAACAAGAAACATGCATCCTATATTGAAATAAATTTATTAATAAATATATTAAAGGGAAATTAATTACATAAATGTATGATATAGAACATTATATACATGCTGTCGTTTTGAAAAAAGGGAAAGAATATGGTAAGATACACATCAAAATATTAACAATCGTGGGACTATAATTTTATTTTTCTCCTGTCTACATTTACTTTCTTTTTATTACTTTTTGAGATAGAGTCTCGCTCTGTCACCCAGGCTGGAGTACAGTGGCGCGATCTCAGCTCACTGCAACCTCTGCCTCCTGGGTTCAAGTGATTCTTCTGCCTCAGTCCCCTGAGTAGCTGAGACTACAGGCATGTGCCACCACGCCCAGCTAATTTTTGTATTTTTGGTAGAGACGGGGTTTCACCATGCTGACCAGGCTGGTCTTGAACTCCTGACCTCAGGTGATCCACCTGCCTCGGCCTCCCAGAGTGCTAGGATTATAGGTGTGAGCCACTGCGCCCGGCCTACATATACTTTTTTATATAAGGAACATGTCCTTCTTGTATAACTTTTTAAAAATTAATTCTTAAAAAAATGTAAATAAAAAGGAAAAAAAAATTCTTCCTATCTAGTGATCAAATATTTACTGAATTTTCTTGTGGTTTCTCCTGATTTAAACCACTTACCTGTCTATGTAGCAATACATCAGTGACATAGTATTAATTATCGTAATTATAAAACATTTTATTACCTAGTGCTGCAAGCCAGTCATCATTAGTCGTCTTTTTCAAAGATTTACTGATTGTTCTTTACCCATTTACTCTTCAAAGAAACCTTTAAAACTATTATGTCAAGTTAGAAAACTTGAAATTGACTTAAAACCATAAATAAATGTGGAGACTGAGGGAGCTGGGCACGGCACTCTATCCGAACATTCCATTACATCTCAGTGTGTACTTCTCATCATTTTGGTCCTATACATTTCTGAATAAATTCATTCCTAAGTAAGTGCTCCTGTTTTATAGGTTTTGTTGCTACTATGAATAAGATTTCTTTTTAT
The DNA here is from genome assembly GCF_037993035.2 of Macaca fascicularis. Lineage (NCBI taxonomy): Eukaryota > Metazoa > Chordata > Mammalia > Primates > Cercopithecidae > Macaca > Macaca fascicularis. The sequence continues at coordinate 175,253,279 of NC_088380.1, read as the reverse complement.
TTTCCACTTTATTTTCTAATTAATTTTTGTTGACTTCTAAGAAAGTTAAAATTTGAACCTGCCTGTCCTATGGCAGGTTCAAAATTTATTAGTTGTTTCAGAAATACATTTAAGAAAAAATCCATTTGCCTGTCCTCATAAGGTTAAAATATCATTCAGAGTCAAATCAAAATGAAGACTCAAGGAAATGATATGCATAGTATTTGCTGGATGAAGGAACAAAGCCCAGAAACTCACCTTGGCGGGAGACATCACAGATAAGCTTCCAAGCTTTTGTAATATCTGGGTTTTTACCCTGGAGCAGAACTACACACTGATATGCTCGCTTCTTAAATTCCTCCTCAGTATCAAACCTCTTCTTAGATTCCTGTGTGTATATATATTTTAAAAAGAAAGGTTTGTAAAAAGATCTAATCCTGTATTTCTAGAAAAAGAACTTACACATTTCTACACAAACACAGTGAGAAAGTACAAACTCAGAACACCAGAACAAGTGCTCTCCCTCAATAGTTGACAATACTGTTACAAATGAACATGCCAAAGAACTCTGAAATCATTTCTCTTGAAAAGTACAAAAATCTCACCACAGTTTTCTTTACACTTTTCCAATTCACAAAAGTCTACTTCAGCTAATACTTTTGTGTTCAAGAAGAGTTAGTACAGAATAGCTAACAGGTAGGACTGAATCTTCTGTGTTCCAATCTCCATTTTGGATGTGGTCCTGAATGAATTTTCTTTTTTTCTTTTTTTTTTTTGAGACAGAGTCTCACTCTGTCTCCCAGGCTGGAGTGGACTGGAGTGGCATGATTTCAGCTCATTGCAACCTCCGTGTCCCGGGTTCAAGCGATTTTCACGCGTCAGCCCCCAAATAGCTGGGATTATAGGCACACGCCATCACACTCGGCTAATTTGTGTATTGTCAGTAGAGACAGGATTTCACCATGTTGGCCAGGCTGGTCTTGAATTCCTGACCTCAAGTGATCTGCCCACGTGGGCCTCCCAAAGTGCTGGGATTACAGGTGTGAGCCACCGTGCCTGGCTAACTTACTATTTTTTTTAACTAAAAAGAAAGTTGCTTTCATTGTTTTATTTCTATTTTGAAAGCAATACTTACTTAAAAATAATTACTCTCACCTCAAATTAACCGGTGTTAACATTTAGTGAACAAATCTAGATATTTCTTTGCAAATACACATATATGTTTTATCAAAAATTGGAAATGGCTTTTCTTTACTGTGGTTTGTAAATTTCAGCAATTTATTTATACAAACAATTTCTTGCATTAATAGATCTGCTTCATTATATTCAAAGTGCAGAACTCCAAAAGATGTTTATAACATTACTTTTCCAGTCTCATGCCAGTAAATATTTAGCTTATTTTCCACAGAAAAAATTTACCGAAAGTAAAATGAAGCAAACAAAAACAAAATCCCCACAAATATTTGCTTTTTAATATAGGAATCCTATTCTTAAAAGGTTCTCCGTCATAAAGAAAATGCCTAAGAATTTAAACTAACAGAAAACATGCATTTCACATTAAAATAAATTTATTAATCAAAATATTTGAGAGGAAATTATGATCTTTATGATCCTTCTACCATAAGGAATTTTTTTTTTTTTTTTTAAAGACAGGGTCTCACTCTGCCACTGAGGATGGAATGCAGTAGTAAGTTCACAGCTCACTGCAGCCTTAACCTTGCCAGGCTTGGGTGATCCTCCCACCTCTGCCTCCGGAGTAGCTGGAACTATAGGAGTGTGCCCGGCTAATTTTTTTGTATTTTATGTAGAGACAGGGACTCTCCACATTGTCCAGGCTGGTCTTGAACTCCTGGACTCAAGTGATCTGCCTGCCTTGGCCTCCCAAAGTGCTAGGATTACAGGCATAAGCCACTGCACCTGGCCCATAGGGAAATTTTTTAATTTTTAATTTTTGAAGAAATAAATTTTTTTTGAGACAGGGTCTCGCTCTGTTGCCCAGGCTGTATAGTGCAATGGTGTGATCACAGCTCACTGCAGCCTTGAGCTCCCTGGGCTCAAGTGATACTCACTCCCACCTTAGCCTCCCAAGTAGCTGAGACTACAGATGTATGCCAACATGCCTGGCTAACTTTTTTTTTTTTTGTAGAGATGAGGTTTTGCCATGTTGCCCAGACTGGCCTCAAACTCCTAGGCTCAAGCATTTTGCCCAGCTTGGCCTGACAAAATGTTGGGATTACAGGTGTGAGCCTGTAATCACACCTGAACCCAGCCAGGAAATAATTTTTAAAAAGGGAAAAAAATCCATGTGTACAAAGCTATTTACTGAATAAAAACATCTCTAAAATAGAAAAAAATTTAATAAAGGATTAATGTAAACATTGGTACACTGATCCAACAAAATATGCAGTCATAAAGTAACACACAAAAGTTTGCAATATTAAACATAATATAAAAACTATGTTAAAATCACAAATGATTAATACATGTTGATATATAGATAAGTCAAGAAGTCAAAGAAAGTTGATCACGTTGGGCATTTTAAAATTATGGATGATGCAAAAATTTGTCTTTAAAATTGTTTTTACATACATTTAATAATATCAAAATACATAAAATTAAACATCAAAAAATTTTAAGTGCTATAATGTATTCTGATTAATGAACCTCTAAATTCAATGTGGTAGAATTCATTTTTTTAAACTTTTATTTTTTAATATAATTTTATTTTTTAAAATACAGTCTTGCTCTGTCACCCAGGTTGGAGCACACTGGCATGATCAGGGCACACTGCAGCCTTGATCTCCTGGGCGCCAGTGATTCTCCCGCCTCAGCCTCCCAAGTAGCTGAAACTACAAGTGTGAACCACCATGCCTGGCTAGTTATTTTTGTATTTTTTGTAGAGATGGGATCTCACTTTGTTGCTCAGGCTGGTCTCAATCTCCTGAGCTCAAGCAATCTGCTTGCCTCAGCCTCTCAAAGTGCTGGGATTATGGACGTGAGCCACCGCACCTGGCCTAGAATTTGATTTTTAACATATGCCAATAAACAAAGCAAAGATGACATATTAACAGGTGGGGGATGGCTGTTTCCACACATACAACCAAATGTAGGGTATCTAGTAGTGGTTCTACATACACAACCAAATGCAATGAATCTGGAGGTAGGGGACGGCTCTTTCTAAGGCACACAACCAAATGCAATGAATGTCAGAATAAAAAAGAATTCAGTTTTTCAAGTAAGTAAACTAAACAAAAAGGCCTGTCAGTGTAAGTGAACGAATTTTATATGTTTATCAATTGATCTGTTCCCATTTTGCCTTCCACCATAAATAAAAGCTCCCTGAGTCCTCCCCAGAAACTGAGCAGATGCTAACGCCATGCTTGTACAGACTGCAGAACTGTGAGAGAATTAAATGTCTTTTCTTTATAAATTTAAAAAAAATTAAGTTCAAGAGAGTGTCACTTATACAGAAACATGTATTACTCAGGCTGTTAGCAACTTTCACTTAACTCCATAGTAGCTTTAAAAACCATTTTAAGTTTCCTAAGGAAAATGGATAATTATGATTAATGGAAACACACAAATAATATAAAATAAATGGTATCAAACCTTATAAAAGGCCTGAAGATCTCCAATAGGAGGTGAAACTGTTAGATAATCTGGAAATTTATCTTGCAGGTGAGCGATGAGCATGCCAAACTGGGTCCCCCAGTCTCCTACATGATTTAACCTAACACCAATCAGAGAATATAAAATCATTTTTCAAATCATAAAGATGGTTAAGTTAAATTAGAGGAACTATCCATTAGGAACCACTAACATTTACATGCCAGTATATCACCATTTAGTAATATCTGTTTACTTGGTTGTTTCTTCAACTGGTCTGCAAACTCCGTAAGAGATGAAAACTATGTCTGTTACTTTCAGCTCTACATACTCAAGTAATAGAGGCTGCACATGGTGGGCATCCAGAATTTGCTGAATGAATGTGTTTTCTGTCAGCGGACTATAATCTGTTTATTTTGTAGCTAACTGAAACAATGACAGCTTGGCCAATGTGGGTTACTCCCACAATTTTATGAAAACTTAACTTTTTTTTTTTTTTTTTGAGACTGAGTCTCGCTTTGTCGCCCAGGCTGGAGTGCAGTGGCATCATCTCAGCTCACTGCAAGCTCCGCCTCCTGGGTTCACACCATTCTCCTGCCTCAGTCTCCGAGTAGCTGGGACTACAGGCACGCACCACCACACCCGGCTAATTTTTTGTATTTTTAGTAGAGACGGGTTTTCACCGTGTTAGCCAGGATGGTCTCGATCTCCTGACTTCGTGATCCGCCCGCCTCGGCCTCCCAAAGTGCTGGGATTACAGGCGTGAGACACTGCGCCTGGCAAAAACTTAACATTTTAACCATTATCTTAGTATAATTTAGACCAATGGTTCCCAAATATCAATGGATTTTGAAAATATATGTTGAGGCTGAGTGGTGGCTCACGCCTGTAATCTCAGCACTATGGGAGGCGGAGGCAGGCGGATCACTTGAGGTTAGGAGTTCGAGACTAGCCTGGCTAACATGGTGAAACCCCGTCTCTACTAAAAATACAAAAAATTAGCTGGGCGTGGTGGCGGGCACCTATAGTCCCAGCTACTCAGGAGGATGAGGAAGGAGAATGGTGTGAACCCCGGAGGCAGAGCTTGCAGTGAGCCAAGATTGTGCTACTGCACTCCAGCCTGGGCGACAGAGTGAGACTGCCTCCAAAAAAAAAAAGAAAATATACGTTGATCCTACCTACTTCTCTCCCTCTCTGCTTTTATCTAATCCAAACCACCAGATCATCTTTCAAGTGGATCATGATGATAGCCTCTCGACTTACTGTTTTCGTTTTTTTGTTTTGTTTTTTGACACAGAGTCTTGCTCTGTTGCCCAGGCTGGAGTGCAGTAGCGCGATCTCAGCTCACTGCAATCTCTGCCTCCCAGGTCCAAACAATTCTCCCGCCTCAGCTTCCCAAGTAGCTAGGATTACAGGTGTGTGCCACACGCCCAGCTAATTTTTGTATTTTTAGTAGATATGGGGTTTCATTGTGTTGCCAGGTTGGTCTCAAACTCCTGACTTCGTGATCCATCCCCCCTTGGCCTCCCAAAGTGCTGGGATTACAGACATGAGCCACTGTGCCCAGCCTAACACTTACTGTTATAGTCTCCCTTCTTTGCCTAGCTTCCTCACAGTAACTAACCACAGTAATCTTTTATTTGTATTATTTTAAAAATTTTTATTTCTTTAAAAATATAAAAAAGAGAGACAGGTTCTCGCTATGTTGCCCAAGCTGGCCTAGAACTCCTGGCCAAGGTAGTGATCCTCCCACGTTGGCCTCCCAAAGTGCTGGGATTACAGGTGTGAGCCACAGTACCCAGACTAATCTTTAATTTGATCACCCTGTTCACAAACTAAAACTCTCTAATAGCTTCCCAGGACACTTAGAATAAAATCTCAATTGCCTATCATAGCTTACAAGGCCCAAAATACCCTGTTCCTTTACTACTTCTCTCCCTACTAGGATATAAACCCCTTGCATACAAGAGGTCCTCAAGAAGCATTTGTAGAATGAATGAATGTGTTTTATCCTTGGTTCCACTAAGAGTCTAAAAAAAAAAAATAGTAAAAAAGGTTCAGAGGAGAGGCTCAGGACGTATTTTAAAAGTTTACTGGGTGACTTAAAGAACTAAGCTGACGAACCACTGATTTAGTTGAACGTTCTTTCTTGAGTGAGACATTTCATGTTCTATAGAATTTTCCAAACAAGAAAATAAGGAAAGAGTACAGTAAGCGAGGCAAGAGCACATACCTGAGCACATCATACCCAGCAAATTCAAAGAGGCGGCTTACACTCTCTCCTATGATAGTTGACCTCAGGTGGCCTACATGCATCTCTTTAGCTATATTAGGGGAGGAAAAGTCAACTATAACCTGGGGTAGACAAGAAGAGAAAGGCTGTTAAGAGGGGCAAAAACATAAAGAGAGAAAGATTTTTTTAAGAGGAGCATAAACGTTTTGTTCTAATGCATTCATTAATAACACATCTAATAACAAACTCAGACTTAAACACTAATTTGGGTTGTAATTCAACCATGTTTGATTTTATGAAGGATCTGCTTATATATATATATATATATATATATATATATATACACACACACACACACACTTTTTTTTTTTTTTTTGAGACAGAATCTCGCTCTGTCACCAGGCTGGAGTGCGGTGGCGTGATCTCGGCTCACTGCAAGCTCCTCCTCCAGGGTTCACGCCATTCTCCTGCCTCAGCCTCCCAAGTAGCTGGGACTACAGGCGCCCACCACCACACCTGGCTAATTTTTTGTATTTTTGATCTGCCCACCTCGGCCTCCCAAAGTGCTGGGATTACAGGCGTGAGCCACCATGCCCGGCCCTGCTTGTATATTTTTAACTGAAAAAGAATCAAACTCATTTATACAAATTATCCACTCTATTTCACTGTTATCTGTGTATCAATTGGCTACCTCAAATGCCTTGTGGAATTCAGTGGAAAAAAAAAAATCACACAACATGCTAGACCCAGGAGAAAGGCTACTTCATAAATGTTCATAATCTCAAATGTGAATGATTAAATTTCAATATAAAAAGTGAAATCCATTCCCAGTTTCAGCACTTTCCATGCAGTTCGTTTTTCTTTTTCTTTTTTAGAGATGAAGTCTCACTATATTGCCCAGGCTGAAGTGCAGTAGCTATTCACAGGTGCAATTGTAGCACACCTCAGCCTTGAATTTCTGGGCTCAAGTAATCCTCCTCCCTCAGTCTCCCTAGTAGCTAAGACTATAGGCACATACCACCATGCTTGGTTCCATGCAGTTCTAAGATACTAATATATTAATAGAAGACTGCACATATACCTTTTTATTCTCTCCCACAGCAGGTAGTTGAACTCCATTAACTAGGAGACTGGTCAATTGTTCTGATACAAAATCCTTTCTTAAGTGGACATTAATAAAACCTAATGGATAGAAGAGAAAAAAATATCTGATAGTGTCTTATCTTGAATAATCGCTCACTCCTAAGGATTTGCTCCAGACGCTGACCTGGCTCTGGCAAAATTCTTCAGGATTCCAATACCAGTTGTGGCCTTGACTTAAGCTGTCTTGTAAGCTTCTGTCTCACCGTCTACTTCAAGCCTTCACCCTTCTCCTAAAAGCTTCCTACTTAACTCAGGGCCCTTTCCCTTTCAGCCTCTCAAGAGAAAACAGAAGGCCCTTGTGCCGAAGACTTATCTGCCATTATCTATCCTCATTTTGCTGATGAAAAACTGAATCACAGAGAGGCAAAGTAACTCATTCAAGGTAAGGCAGCTAAAAGCGGTAGCTGAGTCTAGATTAACAATTTCCTATATCACAATCCACAGTGCTCTCACCACCTTGTTCAGTATATAAATTTTAACCCTGTAATTAAAATGTGTGTTCTTTTTTAACTTCAAAAAGGACTCATCTTCAATACAACTATTAAGAAGGATAACATGATGTCATACCAGGACCAGCAATTTCAACTTTTTCAATACATTCATTGTCTGGGAGGTGTTTGGTAATGTTTTCAGCAATTTCTCTTGGATTAACTTTCTGTTCCTTGGTTTTGAGCATCTACAACACAATATAAAACGATTCATTACACAACAGATTTCAGCAAGTTACTCGGAAATGCACACCTGACAAGGCACGAGATGCATTTTACATTAAGAACCATCAAAAGGCAGAAGCAGAGAAGTCCAATCACATTATGAATGACAGATTAAAGTATCAATAGTGCCAAGAGGAATAGAAAAGTGCCCAAACTCCATGATCTCTATTTCCAAATACGTTACACACATACATACCTGGAACTTTTTTTTTTTTTTTGAGACGGAGTCTTGCTCTGTCACCCAGGCTGGAGTGCAGTGGCATGATCTTGGTTCACTGCAACCCCTGCCCCTGGGTTCAAGCAATTCTCCTGCCTCAGCCTCCCTAGTAGCTGGGATTACAACACCTCAAACTTTTTAATGATGACCTAACAAAGTCTACAGTTATGAAGCCTGGTTCCAGCATATTTACATTTCTAATTTTCAAGTCATGAAGGTGTGCAATATTCACACTTGAGAAATAAACAACACAATAAGACCTGGACTCTTCAGAGTAACCCTTTCCAATTCAGCAAAGAAAGGAAAACAGAAAGACCCAAGCCAGATGCAGTTAACCACAAACACATCAGACAATGCAGCTATTTAAAACGGGGAACTCCTCTGCTTGAAGGTGAATATATAACCCTGGCTCAAAGATCACAGTTACATCAAATATTTAATTGGGATGCCAACTGGTAAATGGTTTATTTTAATTTTTCACCTCCCAACACTCATCAACAACAGACAGCAATCCTGGACACAGCAGGAGGGAAATACCTAAACGAAAGAGTACCAATGATTGCCCTTAAATATTGAGAAGACATATAAAATTTAACCAAAACTTAAAAATTGTGCCTAAAAAAAAGTTAACACATATACCCCCCCAACATTTCTCAAGTTTTTCAAACTGTGGCAAATGTCCTTTTCACTAAGGACACAACTTGCAATAGTATTACTTCTGTAAATGGTAATGATGATAATAATACTTTAAAAAAATCAAATAACCAGGAGTCATGACAATACATCACCTGAGAAATACCCATAGCACTATTACACTGATAGTCTCCAAACTTGGGCTGCTGACTTGGTGTCACTAGCAGAGGAGGATTTTCCAAATCTGGATATGCAGCCTTAATTGCATGACCAAATACCTCTTGTAGGCGGCTATTAATGTTAATCATATTTTTAGTTGGTTTGTTCCTTTCTGCCTGAAGACTCTGTAGGAAAAGAAGGGAAATATGTCAACAATGTACTACACCATCATCATACACGATTTCTCCAAGTATTCTGAGTATAAACCTTCAAATATCTTAAGAACCAAAAGAGAAAACGTACTCATAGTGTGAGGCCCTCACATCTGGGATTTTCTAAGACATGTAGCAGGACAAGTCCATCCCACGGCATCTAAGACATCCATGGGAAATGCCCTGAGGTCTTACTTTTTGCATTTGTTTTAGCAGAACAGAGACTGGGAGGAGGGAGTTAAAAGGGCTGACGGAAACCTTTTCTCAGCTTCTCCAAATCTGAGAAAATAATATAATTTCACAGCAAATATTGGAAGTGAAAACTCAATGGGCAAAAAACAAAAAAAAAAATACATGATGTCCATCAAAATGTTGACCTGTTCAAGGCATGAAATAAAAGGGAGCAAAGTAGGTAATATCAATATACCAGAAAAGCCAGTAGTTCTGTTTTACTGTTATTAGACCTACTACCTCCTGTTTTCCCATGGAATATAGTCACTGAAGATGGCATATAATTCTATTACTGCACTTATCATGCCCTCACAAAACTATCTGTCTCTATCACTAGACTGCTGCATGCACAGAAAGTGCTTAATTCATGGCTCTCTTCCCTGGCACCTAGCACTACTTGCCATACAGCAGTTTAGCAAAAAAAAAGAAAAAAAAAAAAAGTCAATGAACAAATATGCTTTAAATGAAAGATAAATATATTGCCTATACGCCTTTATGTTCATCAATTTTATGTTCACCAAAATGTTCATCACAATTTTATGCTCATCATAAATTTATATTCATCACAATGTCAACAGTATAAAATAATAACAATAACAAAAGTTAATATTTGAGTATGTAATGTCAAGATTTGAACCAAATGCTTTATTTATATGCATTATCTTATTCCATCTACATAATAAAATTGAGTTTGTTACTATTAACACTATTTCTATGTGGGCTACAGATAAGTAACTTGCCAAAGACAAGACAGAATAAGTGGAAAAGGCCAGATTCAAACTCAGGTCTATTGGAATGGAGTCCAAGTTTTATGCTCCCCTCATCATCCCTCTCTATCATATGAAGAAATTATATTCTTAAATTCACTAAAAAACCTGATTTCAAGTTTGTAGCTAATCAATAACTGACTCCTCTCTGTGGTAACATACTTAAGGAAGATATGTTTTTACCAATCTAAAGATTTCCAACAGCAAATACCAAACTTACTTGGATATGATCCTTTTTTCTTCTTTGTTGGGGGTAAGAGACAAGATCTCACTGTGCACTCTGCTGAGGCTGAAGTGCAGTGGCATGACATCTCACTATAACGTTGAACTCCTGGGTTCAAGAGATCCTCCTGCCTTGGCCTCCCAAAGCATTGGGATTACTGGTGTGAGCCACCACACTTGGCCTAGATTATGATCTTATACCCAAAACCTGCTATAATAAATGTCAAATTTTTGTTTATTTTTATTTTTTTGAGACCGGGTCTCGCTCTGTTGCTCAGGCTGGAGTGCAGTGGCACGATTTTGGCTCAAGTCATGAAGGTGTGCCTCCTGGGTTTAAGTGATTCTCATGCCTCAGCCTTCCAAGCAGCTGGAATTATAGGCCCACGCCACCATCCCTGGCTAATTTTTGTATTTTTAGTAGAGACAGGGTTTTGCCATGTTGCCCGGGCTGGTCTCGAACTCCTGACTTCAGGTGATCCACCTGCCTCAGCCTCCCAAAGAGCTGGGATTGCAGGTGTGAGCCACTGCGCCTGGCCTCAATTTTTTATTTTTAAAGGATAGGAGTACCACTATGTACATATGTATGTGTGTGTACCTATACACACGAAATCTGTGCTTAAGTTTTGGCACTATGCAAATTACTATCTGATTATAATCAATTCAACAAGTTGTCTCTACCAGTGTCATATGTGATGCTTTCAAGTCAGAGCATGTGGCCAAAGTGAACCAGGGCGAGACAACAGGGTGAATGGCCATCACACACAGTACTTTATTACTCTGTGGTTTTTAGTTCTGCTGTGTACCTTGTGTTCAGTTGCTCATTCAGTAGGGCAAAGTATTTGTCAAAGAACCAATATGCCTTCCACAATACACTAAGAGCATTCTCCTATCTATATGAGAGCTAATTTGCATTACAGGAAAAAATGTGTTGTAGAATATGCTATCCTTCCATCCCAGCTACTTGGGAGGCTGAAGTGGGAGGATTACTTGAGGTGAGGAGTTCCAGAAAATACTGTACTTCCTTTTGTATCTTTTCCCTTATAGTCTCTAGCATATATTAGACATTTAATAATACTTTTGAATTAAAATAAATATAACAGAATTAAACATATATAAGTGCAGAATAAATGACATAACGAGAAAGGTGAGATTCTTTTGAGAAGATTCTATGGAAAAGGAATTTTGTGATTTTAGAAGACTCAAAGACAAGCACAGCAGATTACATATAGATAGTATGAGACTCCAGCCTAGCAGACCACATATAGGTAATATGGATGCTGGGCGTGGTGGCTCACGTCTGTAATCCCAGCACTTTGGGAAGCTGAGACGGGCAGATCACCTGAGGTCGGGGGTTCGAGACCAGCCTGATGAACATGGAGAAACCCTGTCTCTACTAAAAATACAAAATTAACCAGGTATGGTGGTGCATGCCTGTAGTCTCAGCTACTCAGGAGGCTGAGGCAGGAGAATCACTTGAACCCGGGAGGCAGAGGTTGCGGTGAGCCGAGATCGTGCCATTGCACTCCAGCCTGGGCAACAAGAGCGAGACTCTGTCTCAAAAAAATAAAAAAATAAAAATAGGTAATATGAGAGACGTCATGGGAGTGGGGCACATAGAGTCTAAGGTGAGTAAATGGAATCAATCAGCTTTGGGAAAAGGATGTAATGCCAGCGCAGTTTGTCTGAGAGTAATATATACACATGGGAGAATTGTTACGGGAATGAGGTCAACACTCTGGGATATGTCATCACCAAATATTAAAGGCAGACCAAAAAACTGCAGCAAGTTCTTTTTTTTTTGAGACGGAGTCTTGCTCTGTTGCCCAGGCTGAAGTGCAGTGGCGTGATCTCAGCTCCGCCTCCTGGGTTCACACCATTCTCCTGCTTCAGCCTCCCAAGTAGCTGGGACTACAGGCGCCCGCCACCACGCCTGGCTAATTTTTTGCAATTTTTAGTAGAGACGGGGTTTCGCCATGTTAGCCAGGATGGTCTCGATATCCTGACCTCGTGATCCGCTTGCCTCAGCCTCCCAAAGTGCTGGGATTACAGGAGTGAGCCACTGCACCCGGCCGTAAGTTCATTTTTTTAAAACAAAATTGATAAACACTGTTAAATTATGAGACCATTAAATAAATATAGCACAAGCTTCACAGGGAAAAAAAAAAGTTTTGAAATACCAGGTGGAAACAAACCCAAATGATTATGTAAGATATAAAAATAAAACTAAAATAACCAACTTAGGGCAGAGAAAATATGTAGGTGTATTTTCAAATATTTCCTTTATGATAGAGGCAATGATTTAAAAATCAAATATGTTTTTTTAAAAAAGGCATGGGCATAAACTGTTGAAAGAAATGCCTCAACCTTGCTGGGTGCGGTGGGTCATACTTGTAATTCCAACACTTTGGGAGGCCAAGACAGGGAGGGTTGCTTGAGGCCAGGAATTCTGAGGCCAGGCTGGTCAACACAGCAAGACCCCATCTCTATTTAAAAAAAAAAAAATTAGCTGGATGTGGTGGCACACACCTGTAGTCCCAGCCACTCAAGAGGCTGCGGTGGGATGACTGCTTAAGCCTGAAGGTTGAGGCTGCACTGAGCTGTGATCATGCCACCATACTCTGGCCTGAGTGACTGACACCCTGTCTCAAAAAATAATAAATAAATTTTTAAAAAGAAATGCCTCACCCTACCTAAAGTTAGCCAAATAGCAGGATGAAACATTTCAAAGAGTCCTGAAAGACAGGACAACACCAACTTCTCACTATTTGCACCAACTACCTCAGTCCTAAGTTGTCTAATGCAGGGAAAAGAATAGGGTTTCTATGCTCCTTTTTCCAAATTCCATAGGATATACTTCCAGAATCTTTGGTAACAAAGGCTTTAAAAAAGGTATAATAATTCAAACTGGAGGATAAAACTGGAACCCAAAGTACTCACCTTTTGAAGAATATTCAGTCGATACTTCAATTTTAAATTTTCTTCTTGTAACTGCTCCAAATTTGGAGAAGCTCCTAAACAGCCACAGTTTTTCAACCGGTCAATTTCAGCAGTCAGAGATTTAATCTCTTCTTCCTATGGAAAAAAAGCACTTTTTTCAGTCCATAAACTTACTTCCACATTTCCCCTCTCTAGCAAGGCATGGCATAGACCATGGGAATCATTAATGTTCCCTCTGATGAGCTGTGTTTTTTTCTCCTCTGAGACTTTTGCTGATGTTAGCATATTATCCTTAATAAGAAAATACTAGCCAGGCATGGTGGCTCACGCCTGTAATCCCAGCACTTTGGGAGGCCTAAGCAGGCGGATCATTTGAGGTCAAGAGTTCAAGACCAGCGTGGCCAACACAGCGAAACGCTGTCTCTGCTAAAAATACAAAAATTAGCTAGGCATGGTGGCCCATGTCTGTAATCCCAGCTACTTGGGAGGCTGAGGCTGGAGAATTGACTGAATCCTAGAGGTGGAGGTTGCAGTGAGCCAAGATCATGCCACTGCATTCCAGCCTGCTTGACACAGCAAGACTCTTGTCTCCAAAAAAAAAAAAAAAGAAAAAAAGAAAGGAAAAGAAAAAGAAAATATTAAGCACAAACACATGTGTGTTGGGAGACCGGAATAGGAGTAAGTATATAATGGGATGTCTCATATCCTTAGTTTTTTTCTTTGGCTCGATAAGACACTCTGACTTAGCAAGAGTACTTAGTTAAGTTTCAGGTTGACCAACATGCTTTTATTCCCAAATCTTCTCACTTGGGACTCTTAAAAAACCAAATGTCTTCTGTCACATTCAAAATAGCTCGAGGGTCTGCCTTTCACCCTTTCTCGGACTAAACAATTTGCCCATTTCTTCCTATTTCCAGTGTGTCAGGTCCTAGACTAGACCAGACAAGGCTTTGTACTTTAACACCTAAAACTAAAGACATGTCAATTCAGAAAGAAAGAAGGCTTCCAACTTAACTGCAAAACTCAGGGGAAGATTCCTCACCTGCAATTTCAGATTACTTACTGGGAGATAGCTACAGCCAAAACCAAATTGCCATAAATGAGCATACAGTATGTTCCAGGAGCTGAGCTTAACACTTTTCAGAAATTATCTTCATGATTATCACAACCCAGTGAGGCAGTCCTTATAACTTCATACCGATAAACACATTGCTCAGAAATGTGAAGACCTTGCCAATTTACTCGACTAACTTGTACTCTGTGACTGCTGATTAAGTATAAAGCTGTAACAGGATACAGTGCTGTGAACTATCTTCCTACCATCCCTCCCCATCTGGGCATAAAAGGTAATGGTATTGTTCCGCTTTCACTTGTATATGGTGTGGCTGCTCCTTCCCGACCAATGTTGAGGGCACAGAGAAAACTCTGTTGGTCTGATAGTAAATCACCCCATGGGCTTACTAGGAATCCTCTCGCTCAGTAACCCGGAAAGAACTGCGGCTGAGCTGCAAACCAAGACCCAGAGCTCTGAACGTATTCCCTCCCGCCTTGTCTATCTCCCCGCATCCCCTGAGAAAGCACGTGTGTATGCAGAAGAGGTGGATTGTGGGGAGGTAATCGTTCTGAACATGCCAGGCTCCAGCCCACCGAAGACGCTGGCTTGGGGGAGGCCTGGGAGAGTGTGGGGACCTTCCATTACGCTGAAAATCACAGTCACACGGGCTTTGGAATGATGGGTGCTTCCTCTCCCAACCCTTCCTGCTCCCACAGGGACCCTGCCGCCCCACTCTGAGACGACCAGGATGGTCCTCGTCTAGCTGTCCCGCCCCCGAAGCCGCTTGGGCAGAAGCCAGAGCCTGTTCCATCTCTTTCAGGCTTTCCCGCCGGTCTCCTGCGTCCAAACCTGCTGCAGCAGCCGCGCGGAGCACCGAGAAACCAATCCGTCCATCCTCCCGTCAGCGTCTCACTCGCCAAGTGGACGGAAGCGGAAACGGTCAGTCTCTCCCGGAAGCGGAAACCCCCTCCGGTCCGCTGTCCCGCCGGACTGGGTGCTGGCGCCTCTGCTGCCTCCTGGCGGGATCCAGGAGACACTGCGGGGAGAACCCGCGAGGGTGTCGTGTGGGAGCTAGGCTGCAGCTCAGGGACATTTCGGCGAGGGGAGAGGAATTGAGCAGAGACGAGCCAGAGCTGCACTGTTCTTGGATAGACTAGGACAGGCGCTGACCTAGAGCTTCTGGCTCTCAAAGGCCTCACTTTGCCCCTCTGTGAAATGGGCACAAAACTAACAAATCCATTCATTTGTTCAACAAGCATTTATTGTGTACTTTAAAATGCCAGACACTATTCTAGGCTCTGGGGGCAGAGAGAAAACAAAACAGACAAGATCTCCCCTCTCATGGCAGATACATTTTAGAATGGAGAGATAAAATAGACCAAAAAAGGCAATAAATCTCAGGTAGTTTTTATGGCTAGGAAGGCAATGTGATACAGTGACTTGGGTCAGAGAAGACATCTCTAAGCAAGTGACATTTAAGTTAAAATCTTATTTATTTTTCCAGTTTTATTGAGGTATAATTGACGAATAAAGATTGTATATCATAACAATGTACAACATAATGTTTTGATATATGTATACATTCTGAAATGATTACCACAATCAATTAACATAACCTTCATCTCATACAGTTATCATTTGCATGTGTGTGTGTGTGCATGTCTGTGTGTGTGGTGTGAACATTTAGGATTTATTCTCATCCTGGGAAACAGCTAAGACCCCCTCTCTACAAAAAAATGGAAAAATAGCCGGGCATGGTGGCATGTGCCTGTAGTCCCTGATATGTGGGAGGCTGAGGTGGGAGGATCACTTGAGCCCAAGAATTTGAGGCTGCAGTGAGCCATGATCATGCCACTGTACTCCTGTCTGGGTGACAGAGTGAGACGTTTTCTCTCTATTTAAAAAAAAAAAAAAAAACTGCAAGTATACAATATACATTACATCTCTAGAATTTATTCATCCTGCCTAACTGAAACTTTGTAACTTTGAGCAACATCTCCCATCTTTCCTACCTCCGCAGCCCTCACAACCACCATTCTATGCTCTGCTTCTAAGAATCTGAATTTTTTAGATTACTCATATACATGAGCCAATGTAGTGTTTGTCTTTCTGTGCCTGGCTTATTGCACCAACATAATGCTCTCCAGGTTCATCTATGTTGTCACCCATAACAGGGTTTTCTTTTGTAAGGCTGAATAATATTTCATTTTATATCTATTGAGTTAAAATTATAAACAGCAAACCTGGGATATATGTTCTAAGTATCTTGTTCACTCTTCTCTATGACTCCAGAACTTAGAAAGTAGCACTCTCTAAACATTTTCACTTCTGTGCCTCATAAAAGTATTTTAAAAATTCTTATCCCAGTGTATACTTTTAAAAGTTGACATCAGGCTATGCACAGTGGCACATGTCTGGAATTCTAGCACTTTGGGAGGCTGAGGCAGGCAGATTGCTTGAGCCCAGGAGTCCAAGATCAGCCTGGGAAAAATGGTGAAACATCGACTCTACCCAAACCTAATAAAAACAAGAAATGGGGAAAGGATTCCCTATTTAATAAATGGTGCTGGGAAAACTGGCTAGCCATAAGTAGAAAGCTGAAACTGGATCCCTTCCTTACACCTTATGCAAAAATTAATTCATGATGGATTAGAGACTTAAATGTTAGACCTAAAACCATAAAAACCCTAGAAGAAAACCTAGGTAATACCATTCAGGACATAGGCATGGGCAAGGACTTCATGACTAAAACACCAAAAGCAATGGCAACAAAAGCCAAAATTGACAAATGGGGTCTAATTAAACTAAAGAGTTTCTGCACAGCAAAAGAAACTATCATCGGACGGGCGCGGTGGCTCAAGCCTGTAATCCCAGCACTTTGGGAGGCCGAGACGGGCGGATCACGAGGTCAGGAGATCGAGACCATCCTGGCTAACACGGTGAAACCCCATCTCTACTAAAAAGTACAAAAAACTAGCCGGGCGAGGTGGCGGGCGCCTGTAGTCCCAGCTACTCGGGAGGCTGAGGCAGGAGAATGGCGTGAACCCAGGAGGCGGAGCTTGCAGTGAGCCGAGATCCAGCCACTGCACTCCAGCCTGGGCGACAGAGCAAGACTCCGTCTCAAAAAAAAAAAAAAGAAAAAAAAAAAAAGAAACTATCATCAGAGTGAACAAGCAACCTACAGCATGGGAGAAAATTTTTGCAATCTACTCATCTGACAAAGGGCTAATATCCAGAACTTACAAATAACTCAAACAAATTTACAAGAAAAAAACAAACAACCCCATCAAAAAGTGGGCAAAGGATTTGAACAGACACTTCTCAAAAGAAGACATTTATGCAGCCAACAGACACATGAAAGAATGCTCATCATCACTGGTCATCAGAGAAATGCAAATCAAAACCACAATGAACCATCTCACACTAATTAGAATGGCAATCATTAAAAAGTCAGGAAACAACAGGTGCTGGAGAGGATGTGGAGAAATCGGAACACTTTTACACTGTAGGTGGAACTGTAAACTAGTTCAACCATTGTGGAAGACAGTGTGGCAATTCCTCAAGGATCTAGAACTAGATATACCATTTGACCCAGCCATCCTATTACTGGGTATATACCCAAAGGATTATAAATCATGCTGCTATAAAGACACATGCACACGTATGTTTATTGTGGCACTATTCACAATAGCAAAGACTTGGGACCAACCCAAATGTCTATCAATGACAGACTGGATTAAGAAAATGTGGCACATATACATCATAGAATGCTATGCAGCCATAAAAAAGGGTGAGTTCATGTCCTTTGTAGGGACATGGATGCAGCTGGAAACCATCATTCTCAGCAAACTATCGCAAGAACAGAAAACCAAACACTGCATGTTCTCACTCATAGGTGGGAATTGAACAATGAGAACACTTGGACACAGGAAGGGGAACATCACACACCAGGGCCTGTTGTGGGGTGGGGGAAGCTGGGGAGGGATAGCATTAGGAGATATACCTAATGTAAATGATGAGTTAATGGGTGCAGCACACCAACATGGCACATGTATACATATGTAACAACCTGCACGTTGTGAACATGTACCCTAGAACTTAAAGTATAATAAATAAAATAAAATAAAAATAAAAATAAAAACACCATCTCTACCAAAAATACAAAACATTAGCCAGGCATGGTGGTACACACCTGTAGTCCCAGCTATATAGGAGGCTTAGGAGGATTGTTTAAACCCAAAAGTTTGAGGCTGCAATGAGCCATGATCTGGCCACTGCACTCCAGCCTGGGCAATGGAGTGAGACTCTGTCTCAAAAAAAAAAAAAAGAAAAAGACATCTAAAAACTCGTTTCACAACTTCTGGAAATGGATTATTTTCTGGCATGATGTTTCATAAGTGTTCTCACTGTATTTTCATCAAAACTGTGGATTTGCAAGTTTAGCTTGTCCAATTTATGGAAAGTGTCGGCCATATTGTTTCATTGGCAAAGCCAGTCCTCTTTGTCTAATTAAATAATCCAAATTATTTTACTTAATTTTTAACAAGTTTAAAGTTTGCCTTTATCTTTTTTCTTTTTAAATTAATTAATTAATTAATTTTACCCAGAACTATATAAACTATCCTTTATTTTGCAAATCAAATGTTAATATACCAGTCTTTCCTTATCCATGGGAGATACATTGCAACACCCCTCAGTGGATGACTGAAACCGTGAATAGTACCAAGCTCTATATATATAGTATGTTTTTTCAATCCAGTAATTCAGAGGGCTAATAAGTGACTAATGGGTGGGTAGTGTAGACAGCATGAATTTGTTGGGCAAGGGGGGATTCCCATCCTGGGCAAGAGAGAATGGGATGGTGGAGATTTCATCATGCTACCAAGAAATGGCATGCATTTTAAGACCTGTGAATTGGTTTTTTCTGAATTGGTTATTTAAACCTATGAATTGGTAATTTTCCACTTAATATCTTTTGAACTGTGGTTGACAATAAGTAGCTAATATATATTGAGCACATAAGTGGGCGGGGGGGGACTACTGTACATGTTCCTGAAATGGTCTTTGCAAAATTATGACAGTAAGAGAAATTTGACATCTTGCTTCTAGCCTCACAGGCTGCCTGTCTTTGCTCATTTCTGGGCGTGGGCCAAGCTAACTTTGGGGAAAATTTAGTTTATAGTTGAAATGATAATAGCTCTTCCCCAAAATCGAATTGTTCTTGTAAAACTAATGCAAGGCAACTAAGCTATGAGGATGAGAGGGGCTTGAATTCTAAATAATTGTCAGCCATTATTCTGGAGGTCAGATTTGCAACTTCTGCAATAACTCTTGCAGATAACATTACTACTGTAGAACCTAAGATTGGCCTTTTGAGATGTCTTTTCAGGTTTTCGCATTTCTGACAACCGGGTGGCCCCACCTGGACCCACCAGTCAGTCCTGGGGCCCCCTACCCAGGAACTGATTCAGCATAAGAGGACAGCTTTGATTTCTTTCTTTTTTTTTTTTTTTTTGAGATAGAGTCTCACTCTGTCGCCCAGGCTGGAGTGCAGTGGCGCAATCTCAGCTCACTGCAAGCTCTGCCTCCCGGGTTCCCGCCATTCTGCTGCCTCAGCCTCCCGAGTAGCTGGGACTACAGGCGCCCGCCACCACGCCTGGCTAATTTTTTGTATTTTTCGTAGAGACGGGGTTTCACCGTGTTAGCCAGGATGGTCTCGATCTCCTGACCTCGTGATCCACCAGCCTCGGCCTCCCAAAGTGCTGGGATTATAGGCGTGAGCCACCGCACCCGGCCCAGCTTTGATTTCTTATGATTTCATCTCCAACTCAATCAGCGTGTTCCCTACCCTACCCCACTGCCCAGCAAACTATCTTTGAAAAACCCCTAACCTAGGAGCTTTCAGGAAGATTGATTTGAGTAATAACTCCGTCTCTTACACAGTGTGGCCAGACTTGTGTCAATTAAACTCTTTCTTTATTGCAATGCCATGGTGCCCATGAGTCAATTTTGTTGTGCAGCAGGCAGGAAGAATCCACTGGGTGGTTACATCACGCTGACACCTTATTTCTAAGTTGTGAGAAAGATGGAGGGAGGGATGGAAAAGCTAGTGGATAGACAAAGGGATAGGCAGATAGATCTCTATCTTCGAGATAAAGGAGGAAATAAAAACAATCAATCATTTTACTAAGCCCTCTTTGTTCAGCACTCAAGGATACACCCTTTGGAAAAATATGCTCTTGAAATGTCCCTTGTTCAATTCCTGTTAGTTTACACTCAGGCAATGTGGAGTCCTAATTTAGGGAGGGGGAGTCGGGCTGGTGGGAATGAAGGAAAGCAGAAAGAGAAAGCAGATAAGCTATAAGTCTACTTTTCTTCGTGGTTCAGGGTACGTAGTCCTCCTGTGCAAATAACTGACAATCTCCCTGCACCCAGCTATTACCAGACACCTCAGCTGATAGAAATATGCAAGTTAGCTCACCTCAACCTCAGCATTATCAGTACTGCACAAAGCCCTCTTAACACACAGCCTAAGCACCATTCTATCAAATCACCAGCAAACTCTGGCTTCCTGGCAGTCAGCTCCTCTCTTGCTGATTTGCTTGTTGCACCCTTGCAACATACTTTCCTGCTTTGTCTAATAATCTGCCTTTCTTGCTGGGTGCGGTGGCTCAAGCCTGTAAACCCAGCATTTTGGGAGGCCGAGACGGGCGGATCATGAGGTCAGGAGATCGAGACCATCCTGGCTAACATGGTGAAACCCTGTCTCTACTAAAAAATACAAAAAACTAGCCGGGCGAGGTGGCGGCGCCTGTAGTCCCAGCTACTCGGGAGGCTGAGGCAGGAGAATGGCGTGAACCCGGGAGGCGGAGCTTGCAGCGAGCTGAGATCTGGCCACTGCACTCCAGGCTGGGAGGAGCGAGACTGGTCTCAAAAAAGAAAAGGAAAGAAAAAAAATCTACCTAATCTGCCTTTCTTTACCTACAACTCTATAGATAAATTCTTTGTACTACCTGTGTGACACAGGTAGTTGCTGCCTGCAACAGGCAATGGAAAAGGTGCTATGCTTTTCTTTGTGGAAGGGGAGATGCAAAAGGAGAATTGAAAAACTGAGTTTGCAGGCCAATCAATTTTAGAAAAGATCATACAAAAATTCAGGATTTCCCTAGTATATCTGGGCCCACAGATCCCTTTGAAGGGTCTTCCCAACTGTGCCGTATGAACCTCAGGGTACAGGACTTCCCAACCCCCCAACAAAAAAAAGGGGGGGATATTGGGTACTAGCCCAGGTGGAGAGATTGGCAAAAGTGAGAGCATATAGGAATTTGTAAGTTGTACGGGACTTCCTGTACCCTGAGGTACACATAGCCCGGGTGGGAAGACCGTTCATCTCGTTGACCTAAAGGAAGAAACTGAAAGTAAAATTAATGTAAGTAGAGAGCCTATTTGGGCCAGGGTTGAGGTCTGCAGCCTGGGAGTCATGGATTCAAGTTGCCCTGAATATATGCTCCGATTAACAGCCGTTACAAGTGGGTTAAAGATTTAAATAAAAGAAGATGAAAAAGTTAGGATACAGTTCTTAAGTTGCTTACCAACAATTTACAATGTTTCATTAACATAACATAAGCTATCATTGTCTATACATTGATCTTTGTACCACAAACCCCAGGAACGTGAAGATAATAGGTGAGGGTCACATTGTGTAACTTGTGGTAACATTGTGGGTAACTTATCAGCTAGTCTGAAATTACAGAAAAGGAAAGCGAAAACAAAATGCCTTTAAGCAATTACCCCCAGGCATGGGTGTGGAGAATGTGACAGGTGTCTCCTGCTCCTGTCTGAGCCTCATCAATTTTGCATACCTCACATTCCTCAGACTGCTCTGAGTCACTTTCTCAATGTAGAGCAGTGCTTGACACAGGGCATTGCTCTAGAAGTGTTTCTTAATTGAATGAGTAGAAAGGCTCTATGCAGTGAGACTAGCAAATGTAAATGAGGCAGGAGCTAAGTTTACAGTATGATGGATGATGGACTGCGCATGTGATGATGGTACCATAAGATTATAATGAACCTGAATTTTTTTTTTTTTTTTTGAGACGGAGTCTCGCTCTGTGGCCCAGGCTAGAATGCGGTGGTGTGATCTCAGCTCACTGCAAGCTCCGCCCCCCGGGTTCAGGCCATTCTCCTGCCTCAGCCTCCCAAGTAGCTGGGACTACAGGCGTCCGCCACCACACCCGGCTAATTTTTTTGTATTTTTAGTAAAGACGGGGTGTCACCGTGGTCTCCATCTCCTGACCTCGTGATCCACCCGCCTTGGCCTCCCAAAGTGCTGGGATTATAGGTGTGAGCCACCGCGCCCGGCCAGAACCTGAAAAATTTCTATCACCTAGCGACCTCTTGATGAGTCTGACCCTGTGTAGGCCTAGGTTAATGTGTATATTTGTGTCTTAGTTTTTAACAAAAGAGTTTTAAAAGTGGGAAAAAACCTCTAGAATAAGGCTATAAAAATGTTTTTGTACCTTTGTATGCTGTTTTATTTTAAACTCTCATTATAAAAAAGAGAGATTCAAGTGAAGAATAAAAGAGGCAAAAAGTTAAAAAATTAAAATGTTTATAAAGTAAAAATGTTATAGTAAGCTAAGGGTAATTTATTATTGATGAAAGAGCATTTTTAATTTTTTATTTCTATTTTTGTAGAGATGGGAATCTTGCCATTTTCCCAGGTTGGTCTTGAACTCCTGGGCTTACGTGATCTTCCTGCCTCTTCTGGGTTTACAGGTGTGAGCCAACATGGCTGGCCAAAATTTTTAAAGTAAATTTAGTGTAGCCTAAGTTACAATGTTTAAAGTCTACAGTAACAGACAGTAATATCCTAGGCCTTCACATTCACTCACCACTCACTCACTGAATCACTCAGAGAAACTTCTAGTTTTGCAAGTTCCATTGATGGAAAGGCCCTATACAGGTGTTATATTTATTTATCCTTTTTTTTTTTTTTTTTAATTATTGTTTTGAGATTGAGTCACCTAGGCTGGAGTGCAGTGGCGCCATCTTGGCTCACTCCAAGCTCCGCCTCCCTGGTGCAAGTGATTCTTCTGCCTCAGCCTTCTGAGTAGTTGGGATTACAGGCATGCACCACCATGCCCGGCTAATATTTTGTAATTTTAGTAGAATAGGGTTTCGCCATGTTGGCCTGATGAACTGATCTTGAACTCCTGACCTCAGGTGAACCACCCTCCTCAGCTTCCCAAAGTGCTGGGATTACAGGCATGAGCCACTTCGCCCGGCCCTATTTTTAATCTTTTATTCCATAATTTGACTGTACCTTTTCTATGTTTAGATACAAAATTCTTCCACTGCATTACAGTTGGCTACAGTATTTAGGACAGTAACGTGCCATACAGGTTTGGAGCTTAGGAGCAATAGGCTACACCACATAGCCTGGGTGTGGAGTAGGGTCCACCATCTAGGTTTGTGCAAGCACACTCTCTGATGTTCATACAACAAAATTGCCTAACAGCACATTTCTCAGAATCCGGCCCCATCGTTAAGTAATACATTATTGTATTTGGAAGAAAAAAAAAAAAAAGGAGGGGTATTGGGTATTAGCCCAGATGAAGAGATTGGCAAAAGTGAGAGCATATAAGAATGTGTAAGTTGTTGGGGCTCAGAAACTGATACCCCAAAATATGGTGCTTTGACATACTGAAGCGAAGAACACTCAAGGTTTCTCTGACCTTCTCGCTCACCCCATCTTTCCCAAAGAAGTTGCAGTTTCTTTATCTGCCTAAGATCCAGAAACACTAAGGCACATTGAGGACAATTGTTTTTTCTTCCCTTTCCTATAAAACCAAGAGTGTAGCCACACTTAAACAGACCTTTTCACAAGATAATGTACACGTTAATATCTGTTCCCTGATCCATCGATTCTCCCTAAAAATCCCCTCAACAGAACTCCTCTTCCCCGACTCCCATAATCTGTTTTGCCAGGACGACATATACACTTAGGCACCACCTTGTGGGGTGAGCAATTACTCAGTGATTCTCCCTGTGAATTCACAGCAAATAAATTTGTATGCCTTTTTACCCATTAATCTGCCTTTTGCAAGTTGATTTTTCAGCGAAACTTCAGGAAGCCAAGGGGACAGCTTTCCCTTCCCCTTTACCCGTAAAAAGTCAAGGCAGGGGTTTTCCATTTTATTCTATGAACAATGGGAACCACTAGAGGGTTTGGATGAGTGGATGGGTGGTGGAGAATTTTTGTTTTTCAAAAGGGTGGTGTCATGGGCTGAAATGTATTCCCCCAAAGTTCTTATGTTAAAGTCCTAACACCCAGTATCTCAGAATGTGACTGTATTTGGAAATAGGGTCTTTAAAGAGGTAATAAGTTAAAATGAGGTCACAAGGGCCAGGTGCAGTGGCTCATTCCTATAATCCCAGCACTTTGGGAGGCCGAAGTGGGCGGATCAACTGAGGTCAGGAGTTTGAGACCAGTCTGGCCAACATGGCAAAATCCGTCTCACCTAAAAATACAAAAATTAGCTGGGCATAGTGGCACAAACCTGCACAATCCCAGCTACTCAGGAGGCTGAGGCAGGAGAATCACTGAACCTGGGAGGCAGAGGTTGTGGTGAGCTGGGATTGCACCACTGCACTCCAGCCTGGGTGATGGAGAGAGACTCCATCTCAAAAAAAAGAGGTCATGAGGATGGGCCCTCACTCAACATGACTGGTGTCCTCGTAAGAGGAGATTAGGACGCAGACACAGACACACATGGAGGTAAGACCATGTGAACACACAGGAAGAAAGTGGCCAAGGAAAGAGCCCTCTGAAGATACTGACCCTACCTGCCAGGACCCTGATCTCAGAATTCCAAGAAGTTCAGGTCAGCAATGGTAAATCAAAATAGTAGCAGAAAAAAACAAATGGATAGACATGACATATTTTAAAGATAGAACTGGCAGAACTTGCTGGTGGATTAGGAGTCTAAAAATGAGGACATGGGTTAAGAGTGTCAAGTGGCCGGGCATGGTGACTCACACCTGTAATCCCAGCACTTTGGGAGGCTGAGGCGGGCAAATCATGAGGTCAGGAGTTCGAGACCAACCTGGCCAACATGGTGAAATCCCATCTCTACCAAAAATTAGCCAGGAGCAGTGGCTGGTGCCTGTAATCCCAGCTGCTTGGGAGGCTGAGGCAGGAGAATCACTTGAACCCAGAGGTGGAGGTTGCAGTGGGCTGAGATTGTACCACTGCACGCCAGCCTGGGCAACAGAACGAGACTCTGTCTAAAAAAAAAAGAGAGAGTCAAGTGAAGAATGATGAGGTTCATAAATTTGGAGAGGGAGCTTTATTTCACATAAAGGGTCACATGCTGCAGGTGGCCATTCTGACAGGCTGGAAAGTGTAGCCTCCAGCCAGTAGCTGAAAATATGCACTTCGAGGGAAGGGTACAGGAAAAAAGAATGTATGCTAAGCAGGTGGCCAAATATGCATATTTAATAAGCTGTAGGAGGAGTCACAAATATTTATGAAAGGAGAAACGTGTACATGTGCAGCTGAGCTTCATGCCCCTTCATGGGACCCCTGTACAAAACATGGTGTCCTTACCATGATCTGAGGGTGGAGCTTTTGGGCCTCTGATGTCAAAAGGCGAAGTGGAGGATTTGAAAACCCTCCCTGCACATCCTTTGTGAACTGGCCAGAACCATTCAGTGGTGGGTGGCCTCTTATCAGGAAGGAATGCATGTCGGTTGTTGTGGTGAAATGGCAAAAGGGAGGGGGAGTTGGTGGAAATCAGCAGTGGAGCCAGGCTTTCCAAAGGTCTGGTTTCTGTTTAGACTTTAGGAAAGAATGCCTACTGGCAGCTAGGGAGGGCGGGGGTATGAGGAAGTATATCCCACCTCCAGATGCTGTCCTGGGCTCTCCTTGGCCAACAGGACAGGACGTCCATTCAGTCCATCATGGGGCTTAGGATTTTAGTTTTACTTTTCAAGAGAAAATAAACTGACTAGGAAGAAATGAAAAAACCTATGGGGAGGGAAAGAATGACTGGAACCTTAAATTTTCCTTCCAGTGGTAAAGTTTTAATGACCTAGGTCTGATCACACACTACTTGTTTCCATAGGGACTAATGTTTATTTCACCATCAATCCGTAAATGCTGTTTACTAGCTTTTAACTTTTTAAATCAACTCACAGCAGAGGAAGCTTTATGATTACATGATTACAGAGCAGTGTGTAAATGTGATACCCTTTTTTAAACTATATAAAAATAATAATGTAACTAAGAAAAATTAGAAGTCGTGGCTGGGAAGGAGAAAGGGTAAGTATGTGCCATAATGTCCTCATCTTTATGGCGAGGAGTGGAGAGGTCCTACTGAAGATGATGAATAAAAATAATACAGGCCATTTTATTTTATTTTATTTTATTTTATTTATTTTTGAGACAGAGTCTCACTCTATCACCCAGAGTGGAGTGCAGTGGCATGATCACCTCTGCCTCCCAGGTTCAAGTGATTCTCCTGCCTCAGTTTCCCAAGTAGCTGGGACTACAGGCCCACGCCACCCCACCCAGTTAATTTTTGTATTTTTAGTAGAGAAAGGGTTTCACCATATTGGCCAGGCTGGTCTCAAACTCCTGACCTCAGGTGATCCACCCACCTTGGCCTCCCAAAGTGCTAGGATCACAGGCATGAGCCACCGTGCCTGGCCTACAGACCATTATTTTATTTTTAAATTTTATTTATTTATTTTTTAGAGACAGAGTCTTGCTCTGTCGCCCAGGCTGGAGTGCAGTGGTGTGATCTCCGCTCACTGCAACCTCTGCCTCCTGGGTTCAAGCAATTCTCTTGCCTCAGCCTCCTGAGTAGCTGGGACTACAGGTACATGTCACCACACCCGGCTACTTTCTTTTGTATTTTAGTAGAGATGGGGTTTCACTGTGTTGCCCAGGCTGGTCTCGAACTCCTGAGCTCAGGCAATCCGCCTGCCTCGGCCTCCCGAAGTGCTAGGATTATAGGAGTGAGCCACTGCGCCTGGCCCAGACCATATTTAAAAAGTGGAAACCACCAGATAAACTACTGTGAGTGGTAGATTCCGGAGGGTGAAGGTGTCTTTTATTGTGTATCTCATATCCTTCTATAGCATTGTGAGAATTTTTTTTTTTTTTACTGTATTGCCAAAGAATGAATTACAGCCAATTTAAAGATCTCAATTGGCTTTATTGCAATTCTAGAATTGGGCAATGCTTCAGTCCATGAAATAGAATCAGTGTTCCAAGGCACTCAGCAGAAGAGGCTGGCTTCATAGAGAAGGCCTGAAGGAAGCAGAAGCTAAGAGCAGAGTGTATTAGTCCTTTCAAAGTTACTTTTCTTGTAAGGTGGGGACATAATAGAATAATAGAAAAATAACTGAGTAGTTAACAACAGTTTCCTTCAGGCTACCTTTTTGCCTGTAGGGATTAAGACAGAGGGAACTTCTTCATGACTGAAGGACTGAAGGCTTCAAAGGACCTGTTTGGGAAGCTGGGTGTTCTCTCTCTCCTGATTTCTCTAAAGGTCAGGTAACTTAGTTTAGGTTTGGTGACATGAAACTTGAGCATGGGTGACTCCATTCTGATTTTTAGTCTGGTCTGTTGGGGTCTGGTGCAGGAGCTTAGTCCAAACGATGGCCTCCTATCATTTTTACTTAACCATGTGTATCAATTACTTACATAATAATTGAAAACTAAGTCTAATTTTTTTCAAAAAAGACACTAAGCTCCCATCCTGAGGCTCTGGGAGAGGGCACGCTCTTTGAGACAGAGTCTCATTCTATTGCCCAGGCTGGAGTGCAGTGGCATGATCTCGGTTCACTGCAACCTCCGCCTCCCAGGTTCAAGCGATTCTCCTGCCTCAGCTGCGCACTCTCCTCTGCACAGTGAGAATGCCCGCAAGCACAGAGTGACTCTCCTAGGGAGGGGTGGGGCTGAGACAAAGCCGTGACCTAGGAGGAGGCAGGTCCCCTCACTCTTGAAAGCCTCTCGTTGTCCCTCTCCCTATCACAAGGGTGGTGGAAAGGCCCACCCAGGGTCCGGGGTCCTTGTCCCTTGCCACTTACTGCTGGTTCTGCATTTCATCTGGGTCAGTGTCATACCAAAGCAGGAGGGGCTGACTCAGGCAGGGGGAAGCCAAAGAAAGATTAGGGAAGCTTGAAGAATGGAAGCTTTGCTATAACCTCTCCTGGCTTGAAAAAGCACCTTTGGGACTCAGAGGGTTAAAGGGCAAAGGTGGGCCTAGCTCAGCCCCAGAACACTGCACATGGTTTCTCTCCTTCACCCACTCAGTCGTTCCACAAACAGCATCCAGCCCCTGTGGCTCAGTAATGGGCACTGGGGCATAGGTCAATTAGATATAGTCCCTGCCCACAAGAAGCTCACCAGCTAGTCTAGTGGGCAGTAACTCATGTTAAAGAACCTTTAGGAAATGGAGAAAATGTGCAATGGATTGGTGGTGGGCATGATGGCCTGGCTGGTGGGCGATGTGGAGAAGTTTCTAAAGACGATATTTGGGCTGAGTATGGAATGGGGAAGAACATTCCTGGTGCAGAGGTGCATTCCAGGCTCAGAGGTAGGTTGCATCCTTAGCCCCAAGGCCAGGTGGAGGACAGGGCTCTGGCATTAATATTCCCACGGCCTTCTGGGTTTGCCCTTGGTGGGGTCATGGAGAGTAGGGTGTGGTAGTGGCATGTTACTATCACCATTTCTGGAGTTCTGTGACAGAACCAGAGCACACACCGAACTGTCCTGTCTCTCTCTTGTTAGTAATGGGAGTTGGCCAAGATTTGGGGAGATGGACTTGAACTAGGAGGATAGGGCTGCTGTTGTTGCTTTCTCCTGCCTCTTGCATTTTTAACTATACCAGTAATTTTTTTTTTTTTTGAGACAGAATCTCGCTCTGTCACTAGGCTGGAGTGCAGTGGCACGATTTTGGCTCACTGCAACCTCCACCTCCCAGGTTCAAGCAATTCTCCTGCCTCAGCCTCCCGAGTAGGTGGGATTGCAGCATATGCCACCATGCACAGCTAATTTTTGTATTTTGGGTAGAGATGGGGTTTCACCATGTTGGCCAGGATGGTCTCGATCTCTTGATCTCATGATCTGCCTGCCTCGGTCTCCCAAAGTGCTGGGATTACAGGCGTGAGTCATCGCGCCTGGCCCTATACCAGTAATTCTTAAGAGTATGGGTGGGGTCTAGTATAATTTCTAGATAAAGGGGATATATTTAAAAAAAAAGCATATTCCATAATGTAATTTTATATGGGGGGTGGATACAACATTATTTTAGTAATACAAACTAGAACAGATACAGCTTTTGAAAATAAGTGAGGGGATTTCACAGAAGACACAGTGATAATTCACCAAGGGCATGTGATCTAGGGGGAGCATCTCAGCATGGTATGGGACTGGAGGGAGGGAGAAATGCTGTCCCAGATACACCTAGGCTGATCTTACCTGTCAGCCAGAGCAGGCAGTTCTCACTTACTGAGGCCATCATAGAAGGAGCAGGTAGAAAATCCAACACTGCACCTAAATATCCCTTCTCTTTTTCCTTGGTGACCAAGAGCTCATAGTTTACTTGAAGCAAGCCATAGCTTCTGGGCTTCAGTTTTCCTCATCCAACAAACGGCGAGATTGGGCTAGATGACCACCTAGAACCCTTTTAGATATACTAACTCGGTCTTTTCCAGATTTTTTTTTTTTTTTTTTTTTTTGAGACGGAGTCTCCCTCTGTCACCCAGGCTGGAGTGCAATGGCATGATCTCAGCTCATTGCAACCTCTGCCTCAGCCTCCTGAGTAGCTGGGATTACAGGCACGCCCCACCATGCCCGGCTACTTTTTGTATTTTTAGTAGAGACGGGGTTTCACCATGTTGGCTCGGCTGCTCTCGAACTCCTGACCTCGTGATCTGCTCGCCTCGGTCTCCCAAAGTGCTGGGATTACAGGCGTGAGCCACTGTGCCCAGCCGCAGATGTTTTCATCATCACTGTTTTTGCCATTTCTTTGTTTCACCATATTAAGTACATATTTTTCTTTAAATTGATTCACTTTCTTAACTTAAATATTTACTTATCCTCATCTTAAACAGTAGTATCTGTGAAAGCATGGGTTTG
This sequence comes from Macaca fascicularis, assembly GCF_037993035.2. Taxonomy (NCBI): domain Eukaryota; kingdom Metazoa; phylum Chordata; class Mammalia; order Primates; family Cercopithecidae; genus Macaca; species Macaca fascicularis. The sequence goes on along the minus strand of NC_088380.1, from coordinate 175,223,020 downwards.
ATGGGCAAGTGATATATAATGTATATTAAAACAAATATGACTGCAAATATAAAAATTCACCCATGTACCACCTAACATCTTCTCCTGTCACCAATGGTACACCTATGCCTCCCTTGGGGGGAAACACTGCATCCAATCACTTGTTGTCACAGCAGCCTGTAGAGAGGGTTGAAAACCACGTGGAAGTTTGTGCCCACGTTCGTGTTGGTACTTGGCAGGTCTGGAATTAGAACTTTGGTCTTAGCTTAATTCACTCACTGAACAATTGTTGGAGGGTCTGCCATCTGCAGGTACTGTTCTGGCCCCGGGGCTAAAATAGTGAACAAGATATGCATGGTGCCTGCCCTGCGTCTCCAACACCCTAATAAATAGACAGATAAAACTAAGGAATCAATACATAAATGCAAATGGTAAAAAGCACTGCAATGGCAAGCTTGTGTTCTTGTGTTACTCTGATCAGCTTCATGTGTATTTATCAGCTACTCTGTGGTTGGTTGCAAATTTATTACTTACTACATTCTCTTAAATACATTTATTCAGGTCAGTGCGGTGGCTCACACCTGTAATTCCAGCATTTGGGAGGCTGAGGCAGGTAGATCACTTGAGGTTAGGAGTTCAAGTCCAGTCTGGCCAACATGGTGAAACCATGTGGTGGTGCACGCCTGTAGTCCCAGCTACTTGGGAAGCTGAGGCAGGAGAATCACTTGAGTCTAGGAGGTGGAGGTTGCAGTGAGCTGAGATCACACCACTGCACTCCAACCTGGGCGACAGAGCGAGACTCTGTCTCAAAAAAATAAAAATTAAAAAAAGAATACATTTATTCAGTCCCAAGGGCCCTGAGAGAAACCTTCCTTACCAAAGGTGTAGGCCAAACTCGTAAGGTTGAGTTATCCCCATAATAATCTAGAATATAACAAGTAGAAAATACTCCCTACTAGAATATAACACTTTTCCTACCATCCATTAGCAACATACATCTCTTCTCTATCTAATCTCATTGAATCTTCACCTCACTCAATGAAGAAAGGCAGGCATCTCATCTTGCTCAAAATCCTGGAATTGGAGATAGGTGCAATGTGGACATGGCACTCAGGACTTCTGTTTTCCAGAGTCTCACCTTTTTCTACTGCCCTTCAAGCAATGGAGACAGCAAGCATGCTGAGAGGAAATGTCTGAGAGGCATGTTACAGTTTTACCTGGGAGTCTAATAGTGCATTTCAAGAATGAGGGCAGTAATTTATCTACAGACATATTCATACATGTGCTAAAGGATATGTAGACAAAGAGAGAAATTAGGCACTGTCAAAGCAAGTGGCTGGTGACAACAGACGTGTCTGTTAGTTAACTGATGGCACATCCATTCAGTGGAATACTACATAGTTGTATGAATGAGTAGATATCTTATTGAGATAAGATACCAGATATCTTTTTTTTTTTTCCTTAAGAAAAAGGATGGCACTCAGGCTGGAGTGCCATGGCGTGATCTCGGCTCACTGCCACCATGCCTGGTTCTTCAGTGAATTTAAACATTATGTGTGCGTTAGCTCCCAATCACTTCTGCTTCTTTATGCTGTGCGGTCACAAGTGTGTTTGGGGGTAGGGGGTGATGCCCTGAGCTGGATCGGAGGGGGGTCTGCACCCTGGCACCTGACAAACCCAGCTTTTAGTACTCCTGTTCTACACAGAGCCTTTCTGGCTTCCTGATTAGAATGACAAAGATGTAGAGACTAAATACACCTTTGAGGCAGATTTTTCATCACATCCATTCATTCAATTCATTTCACAAATATTCAGAACCCATTCTACATCAGACCTAACAAAAACAAGGCAAATGAGGTCCTCGCTTTAAGAGCTTATGCTCCAGGGCGGAGAGGGATCTTGAGGGGTGAGGCTCCCGCTGAGACCTGAAGGGTGAGAAGCTGGCTATGTGAAGTCCGTGTGAAGACATGGAGGAAAAGTGCACCAGGCAGAAGGAATTAGGACTGCAAAGTGCTGGTGGAGGGAAGGAGAAAAAGAAAGGCCAGCGTGGCTGGAGCCTGCTTAGCAAGGGGATAGTTAACTGGAAGAATCTTAGTCATTAGCCTTCTTGAGAGGCAGAAAGCACATGTGCATATTGCAAAAAGGTCTGTACTCAAAGGCAACCATTGCCTTTAGGAGTGGGAGGATCAAACCCAGTGAGGTTTGCAGTCCTTTTTCAGACTAGTATCCTAGTACCCTGCCTTTCTCCCCACCCTACGCAGAGTAACCACAGGAATTTGTGACTTCATTCTCCAAGACCAAGGATTCTAAGGCCCTACAATTAGGGCCTCATGTGGTGTGGTGTGGTAACGCCACTGTGAAACAGAAGCTGGAGCTGAAAGAAAATAGAGATTTCGGAGCTGAAAGATGGAATTAGCATCCCAGCTACAGGCATTTATTATTTATGTGGGCTGGAGGGGGTCATTTCACATTTGCCGGCTTTGTTTCCTGAAGGTCTTGGAAAAGACATGCACAATTATAAGTGAACATTTATTTATTTTTAAATTTCTCTCTAGGCAAACAATGGAATGTATTGGTGGTTGGCTGGTGAACTGTTTATAGAGAATTCAACTCCATGGCTGGAAGAGGGTCTGTTGCCTTCCGCAGAGGTGGTCTGGTTCTCCCCACGAACGCCCCGACAGCTGAAGTGATGCTGAGACGTCCTTCTTCAGGCAGGAGGATTTGCTCCACGTAGCTTTTCCCATACACAGGGAGAGCATTTACAGCTCTGCTTCATGGCAGCTGATGCTGCAGGGGTGTGAGGGGCTGACCCTTGCTGGGAGAACTGAGCACAGATGAATGTGTCACTGAGAAGGAATTCCATAACACATGTGACTTTCAAAGTTTTTATTGAGTCCAAATGGACTGCACATACAGTGAGGATGCTGCTGCCTCTCGTGCCAATGAATTCAGGCTCCAAGATCCCCAGGACACCCCCATTCTGTCTCCATCTCTTGCATCTGCTTTCCTTTGCAGGTTGGCCTCATGTTCCTAATCCTATTGCCCCTGTGAAGCTGGAACCATGGCCAGAGGTAGCCTTGGGAAGAGAAAATCTCATCTCTAACCTTTGAGTGGAAAATGCTAGGGAAGGGTTCTGAATGGCTCAGCTGGGCCCCATGTCTCTCCTTGGTCTAATCACGGGAGCCAAAAGGATGGGTCACTTACAGCCAGCTTGGGTCATCTGCCCCGTTGTTGTGGCCAGTACCCTTAACAGAAGGGCAGAAAAGATCATGGGGTCAGCAAGGAGGGCAGCCTCCTCAAAGCTCAGAGTTGTGTAGGCACAGGGGCCACAGAGCAGCATGAGACCATCCTTGTGCTCCACAACCTAGTACAATTGAGTTGGGGAAGGTGTTGATTGATACTCATATGAAGACATTACAAAGTCAACCCTAAATGTGTCTGGTGGAATTCAATGGAAGGAGAGAGAACATCAGAGATTGATGTGTTCAGAGATGTGAAGCCATGGGGCAGGAGGAAGCCCCGGGCCAGTGGTGAGAAATCAGGCTGGATACCAGCTATCCAAGGGGGCCTGAAAGCCACATGGGGAAGCAGAGTAGATTCTACACCACAATAGGTTCCCTATACATGAGGAGAGACAGCCAGGTAAGGGGTGTGCTGGGGAGAGGGGGAAGAGCCTCAGTAGCAAGTGAAGGTGGCGCCACTCCCTCCATCACCGCCCATGGGTCCCCAGTGGCCTGGAGAGGGCCATGAATTTCAGCGTTCCCTGTGTGACTCACCAGTAGGATGTGGGCCTCACCATTTTCCTGTCTCTGCCTGGGTTTCACTCACTTTATGCCAGTGGGACTCTCAAACTGCGGTGTGCATTAAGACTTACAGAGGGAACATGGGTAAAACACTGGCACTGGGGACAGTCCCAGGGTGGGTGGGATAGTTCAGTGGGTTTAGAGAGGGACCCGACAGTCTGTATTTTATTTTAATAATTAGTAGGTTTTTGAGACGGAGTTATGCTCTTGTTGCCCAGGCTGGAGTCAATGGCACTATCTTGGCTCACCACAACCTCCGCCTCCTGGGTTCAAGCAATTCTCCTGCCTTGGCCACCCGAGTAGCTGGGATTACAGGTATGTGCCACCATGCCCAGCTAATTTTGTATTTTTAGTAGAGATGAGGTTTCTCAATGTTGGTCAGGCTGGTCTTGAACTCCCCACCTCAGTTGATCTGCCTGCCTCGGCCTCCTAAAGTGCTGAGATTATAGGCGTGAGCCACCGTGCCAGCCAGTCTGCATTTTTTTTCTTTTTTTCTGTTGAGTGTTCAACTTTATTCTTTATGTTAATTTAAATTATTTTTAGATGATTAGGTAAACTTTTTTTTTATATTATACTTTAAGTTCTAGGGTACATGTGCACAACATGCAGGTTTGTTACATATGTATACATGTGCCATGTTGGTGTGCTGCACCCATTAACTCGTCATTTGCATTAGGTATATCTCCTAATGCTATCCCTCCCCCCAACCCCCAACAATAGGACCCAGTGTGTGATGTTCCCCTTCCTGTGTCCAGGTGATCTCATTGTTCAGTTCCCACCTATGAGTGAGAACATGCGGTGTTTGGTTTTCTGTTCTTGTGACAGTTTGCTGAGAATGATGGTTTCCAGCTGCATCCATGTCCCTACAAAGGACATGAACTCATCCTTTTTTATGGCTGCATAGTATTTATTCCATGGTATATATGTGTGACATTTTCTTAATCCATTCTGTCACTGATGGACATTTGGGTTGATTCCAAGTCTTTGCTATTGTGAATAGTGCTGCAATACACATACGTGTGCATGTGTCTTTATAGCAGCATGACTTATAATCCGTTGGGTATATACCCAGTAATGGGATGGCTGGGTCAAATGGTATTTCTAGTTCTAGATCCTTGAGGAATTGCCACACTGTTTTCCACAATGGTTGAACTAGTTTACAGTCCCACCAACAGTGTAAAAGTGTTCCTATTTCTCCACATCCTCTCCAGCACCTGTTGTTTCCTGACTTCTTAATGATTGCCATTCTAACTGGTGTGAGATGGTATCTCATTGTGGTTTTGATTTGCATTTCTCTGATGGTGAGTGATGATGAGCATTTTTTCATGTGTCTGTTGGCTATATGAATGTCTTCTTTTGAGAAGTGTCTGTTCATATCCTTTGACCACTTTTTGATGGGGTTGTTTTTTTCTTGTAAATTTGATTGAGTTCTTTATAGGTTCTGGATATTAGCCCTTTGTCAGATGAGTAGATTGCAAAAATTTTCTCCCATTCTGTAGGTTGCCTGTTTACTCTGATGGTAGTTTCTTTTGCCATGCAGAAGTTCTTTAATTAAATCCCATTTGTCAATTTTGGCTTTTGTTGCCATTGCTTTTGGTGTTTTAGACATGAAGTCCGTGCCCATGCCTATGTCCTGAATGGTATTACCTAGGTTTTCTTCTAGAGTTTTTGTGGTTTTAGGTCTAACATTTAAGTCTCTAATCCATCTTGAATTAATTTTCGTATAAGGAGTAAGGAAAGGATCCGGTTTCAGCTTTCTACTTATGGGTAGCCAATTTTCCCAGCACCATTTATTAAATAGGGAATCCTTTCCCCATTTCTTGTTTTTGTCAGGTTTGTCAAAGATCAGATGGCTGTAGATGTGTGGTATTATTTCTGAGGGCTCTGTTCTGTTCCATTGGTCTATATCTCTGTTTTGATACCAGTACCATGCTGTTTTGGTTACTGTAGCCTTGTAGTATAGTTTGAAGTCAGGTAGCGTGATGCCTCCAGCTTTGTTCTTTTTGCTTAGGATTGTCTTGGCAATGCGGGATCTTTTTTGGTTCCATATGAACTTTAAAGAAGTTTTTTCCAATTCTGTGAAGAAAGTCATTGGTAGCTTAATGGGGATGGCATTGAATCTATAAATTACCTTGGGCAGTATGGCCATTTTCACAATATTGGTTCCTCCTATCTATGAGCATAGTATGTTCTTCCATTTGTTTGTGTCCTCTTTTATTTCACTGAGCAGTGGTTTGTAGTTCTCCTTGAAGAGGTCCTTTACATCCCTTGTAAGTTGGATTCCTAGGTATTTTATTCTCTTTGAAGCTATTGTGAATGGGAGTTCATTCATGGTTTGGCTCTCTGTTTGTCTGTTACTGGTGTATAAGAATGCTTGCGATTTTTGCACATTGATTTTGTATCCTGAGACTTTGCTGAAGTTGCTTATCAGCTTAAGGAGATTTTGGGCTGAGACTATGGGGTTTTCTAAATATACAATCATGTCATCTGCAAACAAGGACAATTTGACTTCTTCTTTTCCTAACTGAATACCCTTGATTTCTTTCTCTTGCCCGATTGCACTAGCCAGAACTTGCAACACTATGTTGAATAGGAGTGGTGAGAGAGGGCATCCCTGTCTTGTGCCAGTTTTCAAAGGGAATGCTTCCAGTTTTTGCCCATTCAGTATGATATTGACTGTGGGTTTGTCATAAATAGTTATTATTTTGAGATACATCCCATCAATACCTAGTTTATTGAGAGTTTTTAGCATGAGGGGCTGTTGAATTTTGTCAAAGACCTTTTCTGCATCTATTGAGATAATCATGTGGTTTTTGTCTTTGGTTCTGTTTATATGACGGATTACGTTTATTGATTTGCATATGTTGAACCAGCCTTGCATCCCAGGGATGAAGCCCACTTGATCATGGTGGATAAGCTTTTTGATGTGCTGCTGGATTTGGTTTGCCAGTATTTTATTGAGGACTTTTGCATCGATGTTCATCAAGGATATTGGTCTAAAATTCTCTTTTTTGGTTGTATCTCTGTCAGGCTTTGGTATCAGGATGATGTTGGCCTCGTAAAATGAGTTAGGGAGGATTCCCTCTTTTTCTATTGACTGGAATAGTTTCAGAAGGAATGGCACTAACTCCTCCTTGTACTTCTGGTAGAATTCGGCTGTGAATCCGTCTGGTCCTGGACTTTTTTTGGTTGGTAGGCTATTAATTATTGCCTCAATTTCAGAGCCTGCTATTGGTCTATTCAGGGATTCAACTTCTTCCTTGGGAAGTGTAAGTGTAAGTCTTGGGAGAGTGTAAGTGTCCAGGAAATTATCCATTTCTTCTAGGTTTTCTAGTTTATTTGCATAGAGGTGTTTATAGTATTCTCTGATGGTAGTTTGTATTTCTGTGGGTTCGGTGGTAATATCCCCTTTATCATTTTTTATTGCGTCTATTTGATTCTTCTCTCTTTTCTTCTTTATTAGTCTTGTTAGAACAAGAACATTTATTTTTGTTAGAACAAAAGTCAATTTTGTTGATCTTTTCAAAAATCCAGCTCCTGGATTCATAGATTTTTTGGAGGGTTTTTTGTGTCTCTATCTCCTTCAGTTCTGCTCTGATCTTAGTTATTTCTTGCCTTCTGCTAGCTTTTGAATGTGTTTGCTCTCGCTTCTCTAGTTCTTTTAATTTTGATGTTAGGGTGTCAATTTTAGATCTTTCCTGCTTTTTCTTGTGGGCATTTAGTGCTATAAATTTCCCTCTACACACTGCTTTAAATGTGTCCCAGAGATTCTGGTATATTGTATCTTTGTTCTCATTGGTTTCAAAGAACATCTTTATTTCTGCCTTCATTTTGTTATGTACCCAGTAGTCATTCAGGAGCAGGTTGTTCAGTTTCCATATAGTTGAGTGGTTTTGATTGAATTTCTTAGTCCTGAGTTCTAGTTTGATTGCACTGTGGTCTGAGAGACAGTTTGTTATAATTTCTGTTCTTTTACATTTGCTGAGGAGTGCTTTACTTCCAACTATGTGGTCAATTTTGGAATAAGTGTGATGTGGTGCTGAGAAGAATGTATATTCTGTTGATTTGGGGTGGAGAGTTCTGTAGATGTCTATTAGGACTGCTTGGTGCAGAGCTGAGTTCAATTCCTGGATATCCTTGTTAACGTTCTGTCTTGTTGATCTAATGTTGACAGTGGGGTATTAAAGTCTCCCATTATTATTGGGTGTGAGTCTAAGTCTCTTTGTAAGTCTCTAAGGACTTGCTTTATGAATCTGGGTGCTCCTGTATTGGGTGCATATATATTTAGGATAGTTAGCTCTTCCTGATGAATTGATCCCTTTACCATTATGTAATGGCCTTCGTTGTCTCTTTTGATCTTTGATGGTTTAAAGTCTGTTTTATCAGAGACTAGGATTGCAACCCCTGCTTTCTTTGTTTTCCATTTGCTTGGTAGATCTTCCTCCATCCCTTTATTTTGAGCCTATGTGTGTCTCTGCATGTGAGATGGGTCTCCTGAATATAGCAAACTGATGGGTCTTGACTCTTTATCCAGTTTGCCAGTCTGGGTCTTTTAATTGGATCATTTAGTCCATTTACATTTAAGGTGAATATTGTTATGTGTGAACTTGATCCTGTCATTATGATTATTTTGCTCGCTAGTTGATGCAGTTTCTTCCTACCATCGATGGACTTTACATTTTGACATGTTTTTGCAATGGCTGGTACCTGTTGTTCCTTTCCATGTTTAGTGCTTCCTTCAGAATCTCTTGTAGGGCAGGCCTGGTGGTGACAAAATCTCTAAGCATTTGCTTGTCTGTAAAGGATTTTATTTCTCCTTCACTTATGAAACTTAGTTTGGCTGGAGATGAAATTCTGGGTTTAAAATTCTTTTCTTTAAGAATGTTGAATATTGGCCCCCACTCTCTTCTGGCTTGGAGAATTTCTGCCGAGATATCTGCTGTTAGTCTGATGGGCTTCCCTTTGTGTGTAACCCGACCTTTCTCTCTGGCTGCCCTTTAACATTTTTTCCTTCATTTCAACTTTGGTGAATCTGACAATTATGTGTCTTGGAGTTGCTCTTCTCGAGGAGTATCTTTGTGGCGTTCTCTGTATTTCCTGAATTTGAATGTTGGCCTGCCTTACTAGGTTGGGGGAGTTCTCCTGGATGATATCCTGCAGAGTGTTTTCCAACTTGGTTCCATTTTCCCCGTCACTTTCAGGCACACCAATCAAACGTAGATTTGGTCTTTTCACATAATCCCATATTTCTTGGAGGCTTTGTTCATTTCTTTTTACGCATTTTTCTCTACACTTCTCTTCTTGCTTCATTTCATTCATTTGATCTTCAATCGCTGATACTCTTTCTTCTAGTTGATCGAGTCAGTTACTGAAGCTTGTGCATTTGTCATGTAGTTCTTGTGTTATGGTTTTCGTCTCTATCAGTTCTTTTAAGGTCTTCTCTGCATTGATTATTCTAGTTATCCATTCATCCATTCTTTTTTCAAGGTTTTTAGTTTCTTTGCGCTGGTTACGTAGTTCCTCCTTTAGCTCTGAGAAGTTTGATTGATCGAAGCCTTCTTCTCTCAACTCGTCAAAGTCATTCTCTGTCCAGCTTTGTTCTGTTGCTGGTGATGAGCTGTGTTCCTTTGGAGGGGGAGATGCACTCTGATTTTTTGAATTTCCAGCTTTTCTGCATTCTTTTTCCCCATCTTTGTGGTTTTCTCTGCCTTTGGTCTTTGATGATGGGGACGTACTGATGGGGTTTTGGTGTGGGTGTCCTTTCTGTTTGTTAGTTTTCCATCTAACAGTCAAGACCCTCAGCTGTAGGTCTGTTGGAGTTTGCTTAAGGTCCACTCCAGACCCTGTTTTCCTGGGTATCAGCAGCGGAGGCTGCAGAAGATAGAATATTGCTGAACAGCGAGTGTTGCTGTGGGTGTACCCCACTGTGTGAGGTGTGAGGTGTCGGTCTGCACCTAGTGGGGGATGTCTCCCAGTTAGGCTACTCAGGGGTCAGGGACCCACTTGAGCAGGCAGTCTGTCCGTTCTCAGATCTCAACCTCTGTGCTAGGAGATCCACTGCTCTCTTCAAAGCTGTCAGACAGGGGCATTTACCTCTGCCGAGGTTTCTGCTGCTTTTTGTTTAGCTATGCCCTGTCCCCAGAGGAGGAGTCTACAGTGGCAGGCTGGCCTCCTTGAGCTGTGGTGGCCTGCACCCAATTCAAGCTTCCCAGCGGCTTTGTTTACCTACTTAAGCCTCAGCAATGGTGGATGCCCCTCCCCCAGCCTCGCTGCCACCTTGCAGTTAGATCTCAGACTGCTGTGCTAGCAATGAGGGAGGCTCCGTGGGCATGGGACCCTCTGGGCCAGGTGTGGGATATAATCTCTTGGTGTGCCATTTGCTAAGACCCTTGGCAAAGCGCAGTATTAGGGTGGGAGTTACCCAATTTTCCAGGTGTTGTGTGTCTCAATTTCCTTTGGCTAGGAAAAGGAATTCCCTTCCCTCTTGAGCTTCCCAGGTGAGGCAATGCCTTGCCCTGCTTCTGCTCTTGCTGGTCGGGCTGCACCCACAGACCAGCATCAACTGTCTGACACGCCCCAGTGAGATGAACCCAGTACCTCAGTTGAAAATGCAGAAATCACCCGTCTTCTGTGTTGCTCACACTGGGAGCTGGAGCCTGGAGCTGTTCCTATTCGGCCATCTTGGGCACGCCCTTTTTTTTCTTTTTTCTTTTTGAGAGTCTCGCTCTGTCGCCCAGGCTGGAGTGCAGTGGCGCAATGTTGGCTCACTGCAAGCTCCACCTCCGGGGTTCACGTCATTCTGCCTCAGCCTCCTGAGGAGCTGGGCCTACAGGTGCCCACTACCACGCCCAGCTAATTTTTTGTATTTTTAGTAGAGACAGGGTCTCACTGTGTTAGCCAGGATGGTCTCAATAGTCTGTATATTTAATAGGCTGCCCCAGGTGATTCTGATATAGCTGGTGCAACATGCTTTGCTGGGTGGTGCAACAGACTTTGAGAAAAGTTGCACAGGGTAATGTCAGAGAGAAAGGAGGAAGAGATTTGTGGCTGTTGCTATTTGTTAGAAGCTGACTTCTGATTGTCTGCAATAGACCCTGGTAGGGATAGGGGCCACAGGAGCAGCATGAAGCACAAGCTGTAGCATCTACTACCCCTGGGTTGGGGATGACACAGAATGATGCTCATATGAAGAAATGGTGAAGTCAGCTCTCATTGGGTGGGGTGGAATTCCATAGAAGGAGACAGTACAGAGAGCATATCCCCAATCTAACTTGGGCATGTGGATTCCCAATGAGCCGAGCCGTCATTTTAATTTAATGAGCAAATGAAAACAGTGGGCAAAAGAAAAAAATAAACGTTTCCAGGACTCAGGATGGGTGGGAAAGAAATGACTGGAAAGGGGAGACTCAAAAATCAGGGAAACAGATGAAGTGAGGGGTAGGAAAGAAAAAGAGAGCAAGAGGAAGATTCTTTTTGAAAGGCCACTTTATTGATGGAGATAAAACTTAATGGAGCTCCCCACAGCCCTCCCCTCACTCATGTTAGTGGCTTCACTGGGCATCTGAGACCAGCGTGGCCTGTTACCCACATAGACTGGGCTGCTTAGCCCGCCCAGTCTATCACACCGCCCGCTCCACGTTGGGCAGCCACATAAAAACACGTCACAGCTCAAGAAGATCCATGGATGCACCTCTGAATCCCTCCCCCCAACAATGGATTCTGTGCATTTTTTTAATATTGTACAAAATATGTTAACTAGGAAAAGTTAGCTGTACTGTGACAAGTGCGGGACGTCCTATTAGGATTACCGTCCCCCAGGCATTACTTCTTATTGCAGTAAGACCTCTAAAAGGTGGAGCTGTACAAACTGAAAAAAATCTAAACGATTTTAAGAAGAGCAGCAACTCAATACTGCTTTAGTTCATTTAAATTTTCTTTCCCAAAAATACACTCCTAAATATACAAACTATACAATCTTATTATTTTAATGCTGGTTTTTTTTTTTGTTTCTGTTTTTTTTTTGTGTGTGTGTGTTTTGTTTTTGTTCTGTTTTTAATAACAACAGTAGGACCCAAACTAAAAAATCAGTTCATCTTCAAACCAACAAGAGCACTAGAGGACTTGTGACTCAGTACCTTCATATAACACCACATAAATAACTTTAGCCACAGTCAATGTTCACAGCCTGGTCAGTGGAACAAAAGAAATACTTTTCTGGCGATTAGACGTCATCTGCAGAGAGAGCTGGGATATTCATCCGAGGCCGGGTGAAAAATGCCATCTTCTCCCTATAAGAGAGACCATCCCTTTAGAGCAGGAGCAGGGGTTTTCAACCTTACTCTGCTGAGATTCTGGGCAGGATAATTCTTTGTCATGGGGGCTGTCCTATACATTCACTGTAGAATGTTTAGCAACGTCCTTGGCCTCTACCCTCTAGACGCTGGCCGTATCCTTGACCTCCAGTTACGACAACCCAAAATGCATGCTCATTGCCAAATGTTCCAGGGGCAAGGGGAGAAATCACGCCTGGTTGAGAACCACTGCTTTAAAGACCATTAGCATGAACAATGACCCTTAGTTCAAATCAAATCAGAGGCTTCTCAGAGTTTAAAAGGATCCTTTGGCCACTTCCAATGTTTGTTTGTTTTAGATTCTCAATTTGTTCAAAAGTTAAGAGATGCCCAAAGATAGTTGTACAAATGTACATTTTAAATGTTTATATTCCACAAAGGAATTTTTTTTTAGCACATACACAACATGTGTACCTTATCTGAGAGGACATCAGAAGTCTAAATGCTAGGGCCTCCGTGGATGGGAGGCCCAGGCCAAATGGCATTTGGGACCCTCTGAGAATACATCCGGGTCCAGCATGGCAAGAAAGCACCTCCCTGGGATCCTAGCAGGTGGCAGGCAGAGCCAGGGAGGCCCAGCGAGCATCCATCACCCACAGGCTTATTTATCATTCAGCCAACCCTCCACAATTACCAGTGATGAAAACACTACGAGGAAAGGCTGGAGCAGGTGGCTTATTCATTAAACAAGAGGATCTAACAAATTAGCTCGAGTTGTGTGGGGACTGATAAAGACAGCTGGGGGAAGAGTGCTGCAGAGCTCATGGATCACCAGGGATGGCTTGGCGGAGGATGAACATCTGTTACAGAGAAAGCCAGTGCTCTGTGAGCAAGGGATGGGAGCAGTAAGACCACAGACAGAAGACTAAGGCCGTGGGTTGGCTGAGAAAGGGAGAGGGGGCTGTCGGGGCCCTCTGCTTACCTGAAAGACTGCACTTCTGGGGGCTCCTTACAGCTCTGGCCTCGGAGCCTGTGCACATCCTTGGCAGCTGCCCTCATCATCTTGTCTGTCTGAAGCTCACCCTTGTGCTCTGCTTGGTCCATCTGCTGGGCAAAGCAAGCAGGGCCCTGAGTCAGTGGAGGGGTCCTCCAGAAAGGGGCAAGGAGAACTCCCTATCACAATAGAGGGGGCTCCTGTAGGGATGGCACCCTCACTCCTGCTCCCCGTGGGATCCACTTCTTTCAGAACCATAATGGGAAGTGCTCAAATCATCTGTTTGAGTGAGTAGATTTTTGGGGCCAGGAAACAGAATACCTGTGTGGATCTGAGGAATTGAGGAGATGAGGGCTGCCTGGTGAAATGTGTACTACCTCTAATCCTCAGGCCACTCAGGAAGGTAGACATTATTACCTCTATTTTACCCAGGGAACTGAGGCTCCAGCATAGTAAGAAATTTCTTTAGGCCGGGCGCGGTGGCTCAAGCCTGTAATCCCAGCACTTTGGGAGGCCGAGACGGGCGAATCACGAGGTCAGGAGATCGAGACCATCCTGGCTAACACGGTGAAACCCCGTCTCTACTAAAAAATACAAAAACTAGCTGGGTGAGGTGGCGGGCGCCTGTAGTCCCAGCTACTGGGGAGGCTGAGGCAGGAGAATGGTGTAAACCTGGGAGGCGGAGGTTGCAGTGAGCTGAGATCCGGCCACTGCACTCCAGCCTGGACGACAGAGCCAGAATCCGTCTCAAAAAAAAAAAAAAAAAAAAAAAAGAAATTTCTTTAATGTCAGACTACTAAGAAGTGGTAGAAACCCAGTCCCAAGCCATGCAGTAGTTCTTAAGAGGCTTGGGTATAACACTATGTCCCTTCCTCCTAATGTAAATGTATGCAAACACTTTTGAGAACAAACCACAGATAGCCCTAAAATAGTCATGTACCATATACTTGAAAACATTGCACAAAGACAGAATTTTGGTAAATAAAGCCATCATTTCAATGGTTCTTTGTTAGAAGTCATAGATGTTACCTTTTTTTTTTTTTTACTATTTGAAAGGTCAAGTTTTCTCAGTTTGTTTTTCTTAAGTCAGGGCACGTATTACTTCTCAGTCTTTTGACTAAGATCAAGTGTTAAGGTAGGGCACATAGGCACTTGTTTTCTGATCTCTTTTTGCCTTGGCTACCAGGAAGCTCAAAGATCAATATAATAACTAACTATTATTAGGTTACTTTAGGTTTGGGATATATTTATTTCCTCTCCTCCATCAAGCCTTCCAATTTTCTATTTTCCCCTCAATGCTCTTGTTATAATCCTGTTTATAAGTAAACAGGGTATAAATAAGAAAGAAATAAACTTTTCTGGAACTTCAGAGCTGCCAGAGTCAGTCTGAAGCTCCCACATCAGTCCAGGCCTAAGAAGTCCAGCATCATCTTCCTGCCGTAGGGCATCACCACCTGCCCTGAGCACTGAGATTTCAGCTGATGGTCCTGACGGTTCAGGTAGGCACCCTCTGTAAGGTACTCTCAGCGAGTCTGGCTGTGTGCAGAGAGAACTAGCAAAGGTCTTTCTTGCCGTGGGTGGTGATCACAGAGTGGCAGGTGTTATTTTTCATAAAGGGGTAGAGAATGGCCCTTGGATACTGGCCCTACATTGTTTCTTCATGGCAGTGCGGGACCTGTTGGGACCTTAAAAGCCTGCTAGTGCCACACTCAAATTTTTACCCTTCCAGTTGTTTTAAATATAGCTCAAATAAGCAACTTTTAAATATACAACCTTCCAGTTTTGCATACCCTGTGAAATTGTACCCAACATTTGCTAGCCATAGATAAAGCCTGGGCCTGTAAGAGACCCCGAGCTGCTGCTGTGCTTTGGAGTTCCCTGACCCAGAGACTCCCCATCGTGCTGCAGAGCTACCTAACCTAGATGGCCCCTCTTCCCCAGCTCTCCCCTGGGAGTTCCCTTGCCTTCCTCCACACCGGGCAGTAGCCCCCAGCACCTTTGGAAGGTCTCATGCTGTGAGGGGCTTCCCCGGCATGCAAACCTGTCAAAGTGTAGCGCAAGCCAGGCACGCCGGCTCACGCCTGTAATCCCAGCACTTTGGGAGGCCGAGGTGGGTTGATTGAACCCAGGAGTTCGAGACCAGCCTGGGCAACGTGGTGAAACCCCATCTCTACAGAAAATACAAAAATTAGCCGGGCATATTGGTATGCACCTGTCATCCCAGTTACTCAGGAGGCTAAGGTGGGAGGATCGATAGAGCCTGGGAGATAGAGGTTGCAGTGAGCCATCATGCCACCACCCTCCAGCCTGGGCGACAGAGAGAAAACATGTCTTCCAAAAAAAAAAAAAAAAAAGCACAGCTAATATAAAACTTGTGTGCTAACACCATTTTGAGGTTATATTTTTCTCCTTGATCAACCCCTAAATCCCTTAAACTTATTATAGCAGGGCAGAGGTGCCAGCAGACTTGTACTCCAGGGCACGCTTGTTAGCAGAAGGCCCTGGTGTGACCAGCCCTTCTCCTCCTTTGGCAAGGGCTGCCCTGTGGGATTCCCTGGGCAGGCACCGAGGCAGGTCAGTGTCCTATTGTTACTCTGTTAAAGTGTGTGCTGTGGCACAGATTGGGTCCCCAATGTATTTCATGAAGAGCTGCATGATGAGTACATGTGTGAACAGTAAGGGCTTGCATACAAAAACACATCAACAAGTGCAGTAAATGGGCCTTGCAGCCAGGTGAAAGGTTCATAATGTCGAGTAGGCAAAGGGATTCCTGGATCCCTCTGCTGATGGGAACGAGTGATGGGTGGAACACCCTCAGTGGAAGCTGTGGTGGGAATTGTAGGATGCATCATGAGCTCTGGCCTCTCTTCCCTGGGGCAGTGGCCCCTGACTCTTTGGGGCAGAGTGCAGGGCTCCCCTGCCTTCGAGGCTGCACTCACCCGCTTCTCCAGCATCCTCAGCAGCAGGCGGAAACGCTCGTCCTCACGCAACCACTGCGGCAGCTCCTTCTCCCCGTGGCTCTTAGCTTGTTCCAGCTGCTCCTTGAGCTCCTTCAGCACCGAGATCTCCTGGGTCAGTTGGCTGTGCCAGGTTCTTGTCGCCTGCAGGTCTAACTCCAGGTCCAGCGAGGTGCGGATCAGACGCTCGGAGCGCAGGGACTTGACCGAGGAAGGCTGTGGGGGTGGGGATGGCTTCTCTTGTTATTAGAGCTCTGCCCAGTGAGCCCACCCAGCCCCTTCCTCTGACCCTCAAATACCCTCTCTTTGTTTACCTGGAGGCATCCACTCCTTTCGAATGGGGCTTCCCCTTCCCTGGGAAGCCTGTTGTGAATTCTCCCATTCAGCTCATGTTTACTGGGCATTTATTATGTCCCAGGAATGGTACTAAGCACTTCATTTCCATAACCTCGTTTCATTTTCACAAACCTAGGAGGTCCTGAGGGTTATCTGCACCGAGGAGGCTTGCAGAGGTTAAGTCCCATAGGGCGGGCATGTGTGGTAAAGTTGAAGTTCCACCTCAGGGAGCTGGCTGCAGTCCCCACCCGCCCTCTGTGTACACTGTGCCAGCTTCAGTACTCTCAGCACCCTCCATATGTACGTTCTCAGTTATTGATTCCTGTCACTGTACTGTTCTGAAGTTGTTTCCCCAATACAGGTCTGTTCCCGCTTAAGGGCAGAAGTTATGTCTTCTTGATTTTGTGTTCCTGTAATGGGCCCCTATTGTTTCTGCTTGTCCAGCATTTGTTTCCCCAGCCTTAGAGTAACAATGCCCTCACCTTCCCTTGGAGATCTCCTCCTCTGCACTCAATCCACCTGCTTTGTGTGGGGCATCAGGGATAGGAATGTGACCTGAACCTGGCCAATCTGAATCTCAGTGACAGGTTCAGAGGTGAGTATGTTATCAAAGCCCAGCCATTAATACTCCATTCTGGCACTTTGCTGAACTGCTTGGAAAAGAGGCAGTGTCTTTTTTTTTTTTTTTTTGAGACAGAGTCTCGCTCTGTTGCCCAGGCTGGAGTGCTGTGGCCGGATCTCAGCTCACTGCAAGCTCCGCCTCCCGGGTTCCCGCCATTCTCCTGCCTCAGCCTCCCGAGTAGCTGGGACTACAGGCGCCCGCAACCTCGCCCAGCTAGTTTTTTGTATTTTTTAGTAGAGACGGGGTTTCACCGTGTTAGCCAGGATGGTCTCGATCTCCTGACCTCGTGATCCGCCCGTCTCGGCCTCCCAAAGTGCTGGGATTACAGGCTTGAGCCACCGTGCCCAGCCAGAGGCAGTGTCTTTACACCGATGTTGCTAAGCCTTCAAGATATAAACCTGGGACTAATCATGATCATCTTTACTTGTGGGGTGACCTGTTTGAGAATTAAGCTGTACAGAGGGAGCAATGCCATGAGAAGGGGGCTGAGGCCTGATGACATCATTTCAAACTTTGGATCAAGTCATGCCTGAAGGTAGTTCAACATCCTGGATTTCTTCATTAAATTAGACAACAATTCCCTCTTTCATTTTTAAGCTGTATTTGAGTTAGTTTCTTCAGTTATCTATACGTAAAAGACCCTGATTAATTCGACCATTAACTCTCCTCCCATCACAAATCACTAATGATTAAAAAACAGTAATTCATGACTATGGGAGTCAGAATTCTAAAATGGTTTCTCAAATCCCATTCCTAATATACATGCCCTGTATAATCTCCTCTCCTTCAATTCCAATGCGACCTGTGAATATGAACTATCACTCCCACTAATCAGTTGACTTTGAGTTAATCAAAAGGAAGATTATTCCAGGTGGTCCTGACTTAATCAGGTAAGCCCCTAAAAGACGGCCTGGGCTTTTCCTGGCTGGGCTCTTCTGCTGGCCTTGAAGAAGTAAATAAAGCATGTTATAGAGACGACCACAGGGCAAAAACCTGAGACTGACCTCTAGGAGCTGAAAATGCTCCCCCAACCCCCCAGCTGACAGCTAGCAAAAAACTACAAGGCAATAAATTCTGCCAACAACTGGAGGCAGTGCCTGGATGCAGATGTTTCCTTAGTCAAGCCTCCAGATGAGGATGTGGCCATTTAACACTTAGAGGTTTCAGCCTGCTAAAACCCTGGGTAGAGGGCTCAGCTAACCTGTGCTTGAACTCCTGACCTGCGGAAACTGTGAGGTAAGGCATTTGTATTATTTTAGGCTGCTAAAGTTTGTGGTGATTTGTTATGTAGCAATAGAAAACAAATACAATGACCAATAAGGAGATCTCAGACACAGCATAAGAAGCATTACCATAAGACCTAGTCTCATTTTGCAAGGCTGGCAAGCATACTATTAGGAACATAAGACAGCTCTAGGAAGAATTTCTAGAACACTCTTCTAGGTTGAACGTGGTCTGCTCTGTGCTTAAAAACGAGCAGGATCAAGGAAATTCAGCTGAGTGATCTACATGGCTCAAGTACTCAGAGCAACAAATAAAGATTCTTTTGCTTCGTCTGACCCATGTCCAGTCTCAGAAGCTGGGCAGGCTGCAGTAGAGAGAGAACAGCTCAGGCAGTGCGTGGAAGCAAGGAGCAGTGCCCAAGGGCCCAGGCCCAGCCTCTGGACTCTCCTGACCTGAGGGAAATGTGGGCTCAGACCCACCATCAGGGGCTCCCTTAGTAAGTCATCCTCTTGGGTAAAGGGAACAGGGGGTGATGAAGGGGGCCTGCTTCTGGGGGGCCTGCCTTAGAAGGGAGCTGTGGGAAATGCAGGGGGAGCAAGTAGGAGATCAGTGGCATTTCTGCAGAGGTGGATCATGAATATCTGCTCCAGAAACTCCTAAGGAGCTTTGTTAAAATGCAGTTTTCAGGGCCCATGCCAGCTGCCTGAATTAAAGGGTCAGAAGTGTGGCCTTGCAATCTGCATTGTCACCAAGCTCCCCAGGTAACTTTTGGTGCTCCAGAGACTGCAGTACAAGCCAGCTACAGAAGAGGGGGTTGGGGTGGGGGACCCAGAGTGGGCAGTTGGTTGTCTCTGTCACCTGAGGCCACGTCCACTTTCTCCCACACCCACACACTCTCCCTTCCCTGCGTAGTCCCTCCTGCGTTGCTGTCTCTCTCTTGCTCTCTCCAGCTACCCCTCAGACTTGTTAGGATGTAGGATGTCAGGCAAAGGACCAGATTCTGGCTGTCAGCAAGCAGTGCAGGAGAAGGGGGGTGCCTGCCCCTACTGGGGGCTGTTGGCACTATCTTTTCCCTCCATGCTCTCTTTTGCTTCACTTTCTTTCTTTTTTTCTTTCTGACATTCTGGCTCCTGGTTTCTTCCAGTTCTGCAAACTCATTAGACAGAACTGCTTTAAACTTGTGTTGAAAGCCCAAAGTGGGGAGGGCCCCCTGCATCTGCTGCAGTCCTTAGTGGTCAAACACAAATCAGGGGTCGCTCCTTTGCCTACCCCCACCCCATCCGGATCGCTCAACTCAGTCTCCACTAGGAAAGGCCGGGAGGCTTCTGCAGGGCAAATCTGCAACCTTTTCCCTGTGGGCTTCCCTGCTTCAGGCTGGTGCTCAGAGGCACCCAGCTTCTCTGCCAGCAGGAAGGTCACGGGGCCTGGATGACAGACACACTGAGCAGAGTCTTGTATGAGGAAGGCTCCTGTCAGATGATGCTCTCTGACTGATGACTGTGACATGTTGGGTTGGTTAGTTCTTTTTTTGTTTTTTGAGACGGAGTCTCACTCTGTTGTCCAGGCTGGAGTGCAGTGGTACAATCTCAGCTCACTGCAACTTCCGCCTCCTGAGTTTAAGCAATTCTCCTGCCTCAGCCTCCCGAGTACAGCCTGGGACTACAGGTGCACGCCACCACACCCAGCTAATTTTTGTATTTTTAGTAGAGATGGGGTTTCACCATGTTGGCCAGACTGGTCTTGAACCCCTGACCTTAGGTGATCAATCTTCCCACCTCGGCCTCCCAGACTGTTAGGATTACAGGTGTGAGCCACTGCATCCAGCTGGGTTGTCAGTTCTTACTGACTTTGATTTCTATCTAGGAAGGCAAGGCCAAGTGTACACACTCCTCTTCTAACCTATTTGTCATAATAAGACAAATACATTTACCCTTTGGCACCTTCCCCAGTGGCTACACAGGCCTCATAGTTCACAAACATCTGTTCGCAAATACCAGCATGCTTGCGAGAGCAACATTTTTCAAGCCGGTGGCTGAGGAGAAATGGCCAGCCATCAGGAGACGTGTGTGCAGGACACAGGGCTTGGGGCAATGGGGGAGGAGCAGAAAAATAGCTTCGAGGTGACTCTTACCCGCTTCATCCGGACGCTGCGTCGCTCCAGGGAGTTTCGAACAAAAGGTGGCTTTTTGGACAGAGTGGAGCTGTCACTATCACTCCGATTCAGCTGCAAGAGAAAAGTCACGGAATGTTAAACATGGTCCGAGTGCATTCCGGAAGGTGCATTGAAGCCCAGAGGGAGGTCAGGTTCCTCCGCCCAGCACAGTCCTTCCTCTCCTTCCGCAAACGCCCAGACTTTCCTGTTCCGGGTTTCATTCTGACTTTTCCTTTCTTTATAAGTGAACATTCATTGAGCATGTAGTATGCATGACGCACACTGCTTCATCTCCATGCTAGTATCTGCAGGATGCTAAATGCCACGAATATCCCATTGAACCTTTCCAACAACCCCATGTGATAGGAGCAAATCCATTTCACAAATGAGGTGACAGAAGCTTAGGGGTTGCAGAACTGGCCCAAGGTTGGCAAGCTGGTCAGTCGCACAGCAGGGCTGGACACTGGGCAGTGTGACTTCAGTGTATACTGCCCTCTTGACCTACTACACAAAGGGCATTTTTGTATCAACTCTTCCCTGGTGTCTACAGAGACTGCCTTTACTGACTTAAATGGAGCCGCTGTCAAGATTGATATTTAAAAAAGAAAAGGGCAGCTTAAAGGCAAAGCCTCAGGGACCATATCCTTAGAGATAATGGGGCAGATCGTAACTTTCCCGTAGGCATCCCCTCAATCACTGAGTTATCTATACTCCCCCCAGACGGCTAGTATTCCCCATCTAAGACCGGAAATCAGGCCTACAGTCAGGATGGGAAGCTTCTGTATTGAGAGTGTGTCCCGCCCCCCGAGGAACACGAGAGAGTGGGTAGGATGACAGCACCCCTGGGAGGTGGGAGCAGGGTGGGGAGTTCTTTCTGAGTCCTATTTCCAAAGTCGGTGGGGTTGCCAGAGGCCGATGCTATTGTGCTTGTGTGTCTAGCAGCTGTCATTTCACTGCTGCAGGTCTCCTGAGAAGCTGTTTCTGTGGTTATTGATAATTACTTGTGATAATGATATTAATAGTCCTGCTAAGCTGACAAACACAGCAACTCCAGGGACAGACTGATGAAATAGCCACTGGGCTAGGCAGGGCCTCAACCAGCACCAGACGCTGAATAGTAAAAATAATGACTGCCACATGGAGAGAGCACCTGCTGCATGCCAGGTGCTTTAGTGACAGTTTCATTTAATCCTCAAACAATTCTAACGAGATAGGAACTGAGGCCCAGAGAGATTAAGAAGCTTGTAAAGTTGAATAGCTAGGGAGCATCAAAACCAGAGTTCAAGGCCCAGTCTGTTTGGTTCCAAGGCCACCAGCTCTCCTGGCTCCAGCCTGCAGTTAGGGCTCAGAGATGAAACTAATGTGCAGGTGGAAGGGTGTGCCATCTTGACAACTGGGGTAGGTTCATGCAAACTGGTTGCATGTGGTACCAGAAGGGGGTTTTTTCTTTTCTTTTCTTTCTTTTTTTTGTTTTTGTTTTGAGACAGGGCCTCACTCCTGTCGCCCAGGCTGGAGTGCAGTGGCACTATCTCGTCTCACTGCAGCCTTGACTTCTCGGGCTCAAGTGATTCTCCCGCCTCAGCCTCTCAAGTAGCTGGGACTAAAGGCACATGCCACTGTGCCTGGATAATTTTTGTATTTTTTGTAGAGACAAGGTTTCACCATGTTGCCCGGGTTGGTTTCAAACTCCTGGGCTCAAGTGATCCTCCCACTTAAGCCTCTCAATATCCTGGGATTACAGGTGTGAGCCACTGTGCCCAGCCTTTTATTCTACATTGTTTTAATCCAGTGGTGGCACTTAAAGGATATGTGTCCTACTGACCAGAAATGGGTATCGGGATAATTGATCCTTAAGTTGTAGTTGTCTATGTGTTAAAGACTATATTATATAAAAGAGAGAGAGAAGCTACATTAAGTCCTTGAATTTAGCTTTCTCTAATATAAAGATACTTCAATGCATACTGATGCAGAGAGTAGTGAAATCATTTAGAGTCACAGGAAACTAGTTCAGGAATGAGAATTTAGGACAGGCTGTGTCCATTTGGTCAAAGTCGATCAACCCAAAAATGTGGCAGCACTTCAGATGAATACACGGGGGCTGAGGAGAGCTGCAGGAAGGGTAATTCATGGCCCCTGGACTTCAAGTTAGTAGGGGAACTCAAGACAGTGAAACTAACCAAGTGACATAGGCAGAGATGAAGACCAAACAAGGGAGCCACTCAGCAGGGGATGCCTTTTGTGCAGAGGCCAGCATAAGGGGCTACTCACAATCAGACCCAAGGAGGCCAGAGGAAGCCCCTCAGGAGGTGGCTCTGAGCAACAAAGAGGCTGCAGGCTTTGGAGTTGGACTCCCAGCTTTGCACTTAGTAGCTGTGTGACCTAGAGCACAGTGCTTTGAGTTTCTGAGTCTTAGCTTCTGTGTCCATAAAATGGTGTTCACACAACTCACCTTGCAGGGCTGTAAGATTAGATGACACAGAAAATACGTTTTTTGGCTGCGGGTGCTCGAAGTGTTGCTGATTAGCATTTGAAATCCCATCCTGTGGGTGGGAAAACCCCACCTTATGACTTGGTGGGAAACAAAGCCCACCCCCCAATGATGAAGCTGAAAGTAGCAGAACCTTGCTTCTACTGCCTCCCTTGCAGCTAGAGGCAGGCACAGGACTAGCCTCTGTCAGTTGGATGCAAATGCTCCAGGCCTTGAATCACAACCTGGTGACTTGCATCCAAGTCTGTTACTATGCCTCTTGAATTGAAACAGGCCACTCTTTCTCTCCTTCATTCTACAGATGTGCCAGGTTTGTTGTTATCTCAGGGAAAAGCCATTAATGGTAAGTAGTGGCAGTGGCAGCAGTGACCAGAGCTTCCATGCCAGCTGGGACAGGAAACTGGTGGAGGCATAAATATTGAATGCCAGGGGCAGCAGTGGGGCCGGCTGGGGCCAGGTTTTGTGGCAGCATTGGTGAAGGTGTCACCCGATTGGCTTTGTGGTATAATTTTGGCTGTGGTCTGGCCTTCCTAGGTCCTGATTTCTGAGGCTGGTTCTACAGCCTTATGATGAGTGTGTGAGCTCCTCAATTTACTTTCCCCCAAATTTTCCTGCATATACTGCTCACTGTCCATTTCCATTGCTTGCAATGAAAAACCCTGACCTGTATAGGCAGGAAGTAGAATGCTATCAGTTACAGACTGAGACACATGGAGCTGGCTGTGGAGGGGGCAGGGTGGAGGAATAGCATAGCCCCAGCACGTCTCTGTTGGAAGTTTGGTAATGCTCATCTTGTGGGTGCAAAACAAAGGGTTAAATAGTTCCCTGCTATACCTCAGCAGACAGTCTCCATGCCTGCAGAGTTTTAGAGGAAATGATAGAAAATCTTCATGATGTTGTACTCTTGGCTACATCTTGTAGCCTTCAGTAAGTTTTATAAAAAGAGACATAAGCTTGAGCTGAAGTGGGCCAGCTAGAAAGCAAAGAAGGAAAAATACATTACTTTGCTAAAAAAAAAAAAAGGCCCTTTCTACCTGTGGCATGTGATCTCCATTGACTGGGAATCTCTTAATTTGTGATCTTGCAGGGTTAGAAATGGTACGAATAATAAAATATGGGAAGTGGAAGCATAATGCTTGGTGTGTTACAGATGCTTATTTAACTAGGACAGGTGCTTTTTGTTATTTGAAGATGCCAATCCTAGAAAAGGGTCACTTAAAAGTAAATCCATTTAAACAGGGAACCAGAATTTTACAGAAAACACTGGGGAAAAATGCTTGAGGTTGAGTCTATAGGTGGAAAAGATAAACATTTCACCAAAGTTATTCTATTTTATATTTCCCATTTAACAAAATTACAACCACATTCTAATCCTGATGAAAAAGAACGAGTGAAACACTAATATTTTTTGGTGAGATTTTTCTAATGAGTGACATTCTTCTCTGTGTTTGATTTCTACTGCACGTTCATAATGGCAGTAATTTCCACTCCCCACCCCACCCCCCAAAAATGCAGAGGGTTATCCATTGTCTTAAGGGCTTTTCTAAATCATTCAAATTATTCATGTTTTCTTTTTGAGACAGAGTTTCACTCTTGTTGCCCAGGCTGGAGTGCGATGGCCCGATCTTGGCTCACTGCAACCTCCGCCTCCCACGTTCGAGTGATTCTCCTGCCTCAGTCTCCCAACCAGCTGGGATTACAGGCACGCGATGAGCCACCATACCTGGCTAATTTTGTATTTTTAGTAGAGAAGCACCGATTGGATTTTTCTCTCCTGCAGTTGTGAGCCAGCTTAATTGCAGCATCTTCTACCTATGATTTAGGAAGCTCAACATCACATTCAGTGACTTCAGGAAATCCTGCACCTTGCGCAAGATATGAAGCCAACATGCATTGTTACCTGCATTATCTTTTCAGCTGCTTACAAGTTCAAACAATTAGCTAGGGCTCTACCACAGAAGGGAGAGGTTTATGTTGCTCCTAGGAGGGACCGCAGGGAATGTTTTCATGAAGACTCATTTGACAAGCAGCCAGTCAATCAGTAAAATTTTCACATTATAAAGAAATGAGCTTCTCTAATCAATCTTATACACTTGTAGGCCTTGAACACTGAATACTCAGATAATGAGACCCCTCCCTTCTTCTCCCCTTCCCTCCATAACAATAGTCACGTAAATGGCAGGCAGAGAACCAAGTGTGGACTCCACAGGCCTCCCCTTCTGTGACAACTTTTTGGGACATTAGGCAGGAAGGTTCTGTTGAGGGCCTAGTTATTATTCAGTGGTTCTATATGGTGGGGGAAGGAAGGATATTGATATCACTGGAACCCAGGATTCAGGTAAGGTAGGCACATGTCTTATCTGTGCTGCCCCATGGAAGGTTAGGAGCAAGGGCTGGTTCTGTAGCTCCAGCAAAAGCACGACCCCTCAGACTCAGTAAACACTGAGACCCCCCATGCAGGGTAGAATGAAGGAAGGTGGGCTGGCCTAGGAAGGGGAAGGGGTAGGGGAACTGGAAAGCAAGGAAAATGAGGGTATGAAGGAACAAAGACCACTGCAGGGCTTGCACATTCCTCTGGGTATACAGGAGCTGGTGGGCAAATGAAACAGGTAAAGAGGGCCAGGTAGAGGCCAGAGTGGACTGGAAAGCTCCCCACCTCCATCAACTAAGGACAGTTGCCCCCACCTTGGTGCCAGCCAATTGCTGCCAATTGTGTGTGGTCTGTGGTGACATACAGTCGCTTTTTTTCAAGAAGAACTGGAATTTTATGTCAAACTCTTCCTATTTTATTTTATTTATTTTATTTGTTTGAGGCGAAGTTTCGCTCTTGTCGCCCAGGCTGGAGTGCAATGGTGTGATCTCGGTTCACTGCAACCTCCGTCTCCCGGGTTCAAGGATTCTCCTGCCTCAGCCTCCCAAGTAGCTGGGATTACAGGCATGCGCCACCATGCCCGGATAATTTTTTGTATTTTTAGTAGAGACAGGGTTTCGACATGTGGGCCAGGCTGTTATTGAACTCCTGGCCTCAAGTGATCTGCCCACCTCAGCCTCCCAAAGTGCTGGGATTACAGGCATGAGCCATTCTGCCCGGCTTTATTTTTAATTGCCCTTTAGGTTAAAAATAATTTTTTTTTAAAGACAGGTCTTACTCTGCTGCCCAGGCTGGAGTGCTGTGGTGCAAACATGGCTCAGGGCAGCACTGGACTCCCGGGCTCAAGCAATTCCTCTGCCTCAGTCTCCCCACTAGCTGGGACTACAAGTGCATGCCACCATGCCCAGCTAATTTTTAATTTCTTAGGTGGAGACAGGGTCTCACTATGTGGACGAGGCTGGTTTTAAACTCCTGGCCTCAAGTGACCCTCCTGCCTCAACCTCCCAAAGTGCTGGGCTTACAGGTGTGAGCCACTGCATCTGGCCACCTTTTTAATAAGTTTTAAATGTTAGCAGCAGGTTCAATTAAAAAAATAAAACAAACTAGAAGCCAAATAATACAGATCTGCTGTAATTTGGCAGCCTCAGGCTGCACCCTAGAATTGCCCTGGAGGTGGGAAAGAAACGCCTGTGTGTCTCGGGGACACTGAGGGGTCCCCCTCTGATCTCAGCAAGTGGTTGCAGGAGGGCAGGGCAGAGTGTGAACAAGGAGGAAGTCAGTTGGTTGGAATTATAATAACATTGACCAAGTACTAACTACCAAGCCTTTTCTATTGCTTGTCTAAAACAATCCTATAAAGTAGGCCCACCTGAGGAAACTGAGGCTCTGAGGTGTTAACATGCCCGAAGTCACCCAATAACATGAGAGTAACGGGCTTTGCACCCAGCCCTGTGTGAGGCTCTCGGCTACTCTGAGGGGAGCAGAAGGGGTCTGCACGCTCACTTACCCGGCAAACATACTGGCTCTGGGGTCCCGGGGAGAAGGTCTTAGAGCGGATGATGGTGCTCCCTCGAAGAAATGGCCCCGGGGACGGAGTGCCCACCCTCCGGTCCTTGGGTCGCACCACTGTGGGGGATGGGGCCGGGGTCTCCGTGTTGGTCTCTTTGTCCACCTGAGGAAGAAGTCACACCTTGAAGCCACTAGTGTTCACAGAGTCTCAGCCACCTATCAGAGACCACTCAGCTGCTCCTCCTCCCTCCTGTCACCTCACCTTCCCCCACAGACACACCAGGGTTTCCTTGGCATTAGCCCTGCTAGATGAGCTCAGCCTGGTGAAGTCAGGACAGTACCCAAGGCTGGGTGCACCGACCCCCATCCCTCTGTGGCACGTGTGGTTGGGGGCTGGTGGGAGCACAGTCAGCCTCCAAACAAACTCACATGAGCAGTAGAGGTGTCTCAAAGTTTTGAGA